>NC_067140.1:13361245-13692495 GCF_903995435.1 Acomys russatus | reverse complement strand
TCTGTGAGGATTTCCCACAACGCATTTTGACCATACTTACCCCTTTCCCTAATTCCATGCAGGTTAGCCCCCCTCCCTAGCCATCATGTTATTTTGTTACCTCCTGTTGTTTGTTTTTTTTTTTTCTTTAAAAACCATCAAGTGCAGTTTGCATTGCCCATATACCTTAGAATTTTAGCCTTCCATGTGGAGCAAGATCATCCATTTAGGGGCCATGACTATTTCCTTTCACAGCTGTCAATTGCCAATCGCTCTGGAGCAAGGAGTGGGATTCTATGCCCATTTCCCCTTCCAATGGCTGGGTGTTGCCTGACTTGAGCTTGTCCAGATCTTGTGTGTGCTGTCCCAAGTGCTGAGTCTATATAAACAATTGCCCTACTAGATCCAGAAAACATGCTAAAAGTCATCTTTGTAAAAAGAAATCAGGGGGCTGTAGAAGCATGGGCTTACATGTGTGTCCTCACCTCCATTCAGTTGATCAACGTGTCTGTTTTTATGTCACCATTATGATGCTTTAATTACTATAGCTCTGTAGTAGGGTTTGATTCTGGAGGACGGTAATTCCTCCATCAGTTGTTGTTTGACTACCCTAGGTCTTCTATGTTTCCCTATGAAATGTAACATTATTTTTTAAATTTATGTGAAATCTTTGTTGGTATTTTGATGGGATTGCATCGAGTCTGGATTGCTTTTGGTAGGATGGCCATTTTTATTGTATTAATTCTGACAGTCCATGAGCATGGAAGGTCTTTTTATCCTCTGATGTCATCTTTAATTGTTTTCATCAGTTTCTTATAGTTTTCATTGTACAAGTCTTTCCTTTCCTTGGTCAGTTTAATTCAAGATATTTTTGAAGCTATTGTTTTTGTTTTGTTTTTGAGACAAGGCTTTTCTGTGTAGCCCTGGCTATCCTGGACTTGCTTTGTAGACCAGGCTGACCTTGAACTCACAAAAATCCGCTTGCCTCTACTTCCCAGAGTGCTGGGATTACAGGTGTGTGCCACCTTGCCTGGATTTTGAGGCCATTGTAAGTGATATCTTTTCCTTGATTTCTTCCTTTCTGAAGAAAGATTCTGGTGGATTATATTTATTGATTTATGTATGTTGAACCATCCTTGCGTCTCTTGGATTAAACCAACTTTAGCACATTAGATGGATAATGTTTTTCAAGTGTCCTTAAATTATTTTTGCAATTACTTTATTGAGAATTTTTTTGCATCCACATTGATCAAAGATAGTGGTCTATAAATTTCTTTTCTTTTTGTTTTTGCATTTGGTATTAGGGTAATACTGGTTTTATAAAAAGAATTCAAATGTGTCTTTTCATTTTCCATTTTGTGGAACAATTTGAGAAATATTGGTTTTGAGTCTTCTTTGAAGATCTGGCAGAATCTGTGCTGTATCCATCTGGCCCTGTGCTGTTCTGAGTTGGAAATTTTTTAATCATTGCTTCTGTCTCATGAAATGTTATGGATCAACTTAAATTACCTATTTCATGCTGGTTTAGCTTTTGTAGGATATATATTTCTAGATATTAACCTGTTTCCTTAATATTTTTCAGTATGGTAAAATATAGATTTTAATTCTTTCTTTTATTGAAAATAGACTCTTTCTCATACAATAGGTCTTGACCTGTGTATTGGAAAAAGAGAGGTATTGAAGTCACCCAGCATCACAGTGTTGGGATCTATCTGTGAGTTTTAGACCCAATAATGTTTATTTTCTGAAATTGTATGCATGTGTATTTGGTAAGTAGATGTTTAGTACTGTAATGTATCGGTGAATTTTTTCTTTAATAAGTAAAAAGTGTACCTCTTTATCTCTTCTAATTAGTTTTAGTTTGAAGCATATTTTGTCAGCTGTTAGAATAGCTATACTGATTTTTTCTTAGTTACATTTGCTTGGAATACATTTTTCCATACTTTTACGCTAAGAAGGTGTCTATCTTTGATGGTGAGGCATTTTTCTTGGTGGCAGGAAAAGAAAAAAAGATCTTGTTTTCTAACCCAATCTATTAGTCTTTGTTTTATTATTTGTGGAATGGAGGCCATTAATATTCTGAGTTATTACTGAATGAGGTATATTTATTCATGTCATTTTGTTGATTTTGTGACTTTTTGATTAAACATTCTGCAACTGTTTATTTATTCCCTGTACCTTATTGCTCTGTTTATTATTCTCTTCAGATGTCAGTATTCCTCCCAGTATCTTCTTAAAGAGCTAGCTTAGTGGTTATAAACTCCTTTAAACTGTTTTTAACATGGAACATATTTATTTCTCCTTCAACTTTAATAGATAGTTTTGCTAGCTGTAATAGCTTAGTTGGTAGGTATGATCCTTCATGACTTCAAATGTATCTTTCTTGGCCCTTCTGGCTCTCATAATTTCTGTTGAATAACCACAAGTTATCCCACTGGGCCAGCCTTTATAAATGGCTGACACTTCTGTTGGTCTTAAACACCCTTTATTCTCTGTTTCTTAAAGACATTTTAACTATAACTAGAGGGTTTTTTTCTGGTCTGGTCTGTCTGGTGTTCTGTGAGCCTGTTGTACATAGACAGGCATCACTTTCTTTAGGTTTGTGGCTTCTTCTGTGCTTCTACTGAAGGTGTTCTCCATGCCTTTGCTGTGTTCTTCTTTCATACCTCCTCGATGTCCACAGTTCAGAGGTTACATTTTGTTCCAGTGTCTTAAAGCTCTCCCCTTGCTCCATTTATACATTTTTTAAAAACTCTCATTGAGCTTTCCTAAATGATTCAATGCATTTACTTTGTTTTGCATCCTTCATATTCTGGTTCTAACATGACTCATTCTGTTGGTGAGGCCTTCCACTGAAGTTTTTAGTTGCTTCATTGAGTTTTTCATTTGGATTTCTTGAGTTTATTCTTTTATGTGTCTTTCTACCTCTATACCATTTGTTAGGTACAATATGTTTAGTGTCTATTTAAAAGAATTATAAGCACAAAGTTATATAATACATATGAGGAAATATTTTTATAGTGTACAATCATAGAAAGCTTATACTGTGGAAAGCTTGATCACAGTATGATTACTTTTTTGCTGCAAAGGGACTGTCTTCTCCAGCCCTACTTGAATTTCTTTCAGAAATGCTTGTACTGATCTCAAGTATTGGCTTGAACTCAAGATTGGCTGGGAGTTGAAGGTATAAAAGAAATTCTTTGATATGATGTACTTTTATAGAATTCCAAGAGATAATGACAAACCCCCTGCATAGCACAGGGGACAGAGGCAGCATTTACAGATAAGTAAAACAGGGTTGGGCCTTTTACAACTCCACGTACACCCACTCGGGGGAATATATAAATGAGGAACTCAGTTCAGCTTTCAGTCGAGGTGTTTTCTGGCAAGATGAAGTCGGCCAATTTGTTCCTCCTTTCTCTGCTCCTCCTTCTGGTGATGGAAGCCACTGGGAGAAGCACAAAGGGTAAGTGGGAAGGCTTGACCTGGGAGAGAAGAAATAAACACAGTGTTCTCTGAAGGGTACTTGGATGATGTAAAGAATGCCGTTTTCCAGAGACTCTCGTTTCTGATGGGAAGTTACTCTTTTCTAGCTGTAGCCACATCTCTTGGGTGAGTGGCAGTGACCTGATGAGCAAAAAGTCAGTGGTGAGGATTGCAAGGGAACTGATGGAGACCATGTAACTCAAACTCAAACAGTCTTTGTTGCTGTTTTGTGGGGTTTTTTTTCCTTTCATTTTTCAAGACAGGGGTTTTCCTATGTAGCCGTAGCTGTCCTCGAACCCACAGAGAACCTCCTGCCTCTGCCTCCCAAATGTTGGAATTACAGGCACGTGCCACCATGCCCAGCTCAACTCAAAGATTCTTATTGTCAATTATAAGGGGAGTAGAAAGGACAGTTGCCAAATAGATCAAGCCCATTTCTGACTAGGCAGAAGATGAAGGATTTTCTAGATAGCAGAAAGACAAGTTGAATCACAACATAGGCTACTAACCAGAGCAAAACCACAGGTTGTTTGAAGCTTCCTGATTCCAGACTGTATAGAAATATACAGGCAGAGAACAAAACCTATTTTTCTCTCACCAGAAAGATATTCACAGTCTGAGGTGTTTGCCGAAAGCTTAGTATCAGGAGTGGGGGACAGAGGCCCTTCATCAAGCTCTGACGAATACCTACATGAGAAGACACGGTCTTCAAAAAACTCAAGAGGTGGCTTCAGTGAGGAAGTTTATGAGGAAATGAGTAATAGAAGAAGTAGAGGTGGCTCCACGGCTTACGGTGGCTCCAGCATGGAAGGCGAGGCTGCATATACAAAGAAAAAGAAGAGCCAGTTTTTTCAAGGCATTACTAACTGATCCTGCATTGACCAGGTGAGTATCTGGACCAATATGATGGTGAGGAGTTTTTCCAAGTGAGGGGGAGGCCCAGCCAGTGTTTAGAAGTTGTGCATGGCCAATCCGTGGGCCATTATGGGATTGAATCCCCACTGCCCATACTAGTGGAGCTGTGGGATATGAGTTCTGGGACGGTGAGCAAAACATATGGCAAGGCAGAGAAAGGTACCTCAGCTGTGACTGTGTCCTGAATTCCTACCCTCAGTGTGTTTTGTCAATGGTTTTCCCTTACACAATCTAACAAGTGAAAAAAAAAACTTGAATGTCCACTACATTTATAAGTTTTTAGTCTTATTTATTCTTACACTTTTATTTGTCAAAGGCTAATTTCTTACTTATCATGTTGGAAGTTTTCCAGTTAAGATCCTGTTTAAATGAGAATACACTTAAGAATTAGAAATTTCTTCCCTCTTAATAAAAGAAGGATAGGAGTCCCTGAAAGAAAACTCCCTGTTTGTGAATCAGAGGAGACAAAAAGTAGCAGCAACAAGTAATAATAAAGAACCAGAGACACATGGGTCTCCCTCACATAGCCTCTTTCCACTGTCTCCATTTTGTAGATTATTCTTTCTCTCCCCCTAGGAGCCGAAATCATCTGAATGATGCCTGTGTGTCTTCAGCATACAGCTCCCATTTGGTTCCAGAGGCAGCCATGGACGATGCTTCCTTCTCACACTGTTTGTCTTTGAGATCCCTGAATCTAACATTTATTAAGATATAACTTTTCCAATAAAAAGACGACAATTTGCATCATTAACCTTTGACTCCTGAGACCTTTTGGCTCTGTCACATTTAGGGGCTGGGTGATATTCTTGTACTCTAAGTTCCAAAATTTAAGGAGGTGATCTTCTTATATCACTATGGTGAATAATAATGCAAGACACATAAAAAATTCTGGGTAGAAACCCAACATTCAATATAAGGTGCTGGAACACTGTCAGTAACTGCATATGCTCTTAATCTTAATCTCTTAACCCATTTTGTAATGGGACTTTCAATCTAGCAACCTGTGAAGTGCCAGAGAAGACACATTACAATAGGCCACAGCAAATACTCTATCTATTGGTGCCTTGAATCCCATCAGTCCACAGTAGGATGAGTCCCACCATACTTGCCCTTGGTTCAAGCATCTTGTTCATTGTAGAAATGCTTTAAGATTCAGTGTCTCAGGGCCAGATGGACTCAGCACAGAATTCTACCAGACCTTCAAAGAACACTTAATACAAATTCTGTCCAAACTATTCCACACAATAGAATCAGAAGCAACATTACCAAACTCATTCTATGAGGCCACAGTCACTTTGATATCCAAATCACACAAAGACCCAACAAAGAAAGGGAATTTTAGACCAATATCCCTTATGAACATAGATGTAAAAATACTCAATAAATACTCACAAACTGAATGCAAGAAAACATCAAAAATATCATTCACTATAACCAAGCTGGCTTCATCCCAGGCATGCAGGGGTGGTTCAATATATGGAAATCCATCAACGTAATCCATCATATAAACAAACTGAAAGAAAAAACATATAATCATCTCTTTAGATGCTTAAAAAGCATTTGACAAAATCCAACACCCATTCGTCTTTAAAGTCATGGAGAAATCAGGGATACAAGACACATACGTAAACATAATGGAGGCAATATACAGCAAGCTGATAGACAACATCAAACTAAATGGAGAGAAACTTAAATCAATTCTACTGAAATCAGGGATAAGATAAGAATTGTCCACTCTCTCCATATCTCTTCAATATAGTACTTCAAGTCCTAGCTAGAGCAATAAGACAACTAAAGGAGATCAAAGGGACACAAATTGGAACAGAAGAAGTCAGAGTGTCACCATTTGTGGATGACATGATAGTAAACATCAGTGACCCCAAAAATTCCACCAAGGAAATCCTATAGCTGATAAATGCCTTCATTAAAGTGGCTGGATACAAAATCAACTAAAAAATAATCAGTATCTATGCTGTATAGAAATGATAAATAAGCTCAGAAAGAAATTAGGGAAACTATACCCTTCTCAATAGGCACAAATAATCTAAAGTATATTGGTGTAACTCTAACCAAGCAAGTGAAAGACTTGTATGAAAAAACTTCAAGTCTCTAAAGAAAGAAATTGAAGAAGACAGGAGAAGATGGAAAGATCTCCCATGCCCATGGATTGGGAGGATCAACATAGTAAAAATGGCCATCCTACCAAAAGCAATCTACAGATTCCATACAATTCCCATAAAAATTCCTACATAATTCTTTATAGACCTTGAAAGATCAATTCTCAACTTCATATGGAAAAACAAAAGACCAAGAGTAGCTAAAATAATCCTGTACATAAAAGATCTTCCAGAAGAATCTCCATCCTGTATCTCAAGCTGTACTACAGAGCAACAGTAATAAGAACAGCATGATACTTGCATATAAATAGGCTAGTTGATTAGTCAAGTCGAATCAAACACCCAGAAATAAACCCACACATTTATGGACACTTGATTTTTGACAACAAAGCCAAAACCATACAGTGAAAAAAAAGATAGCATCTTCAACAAATGGTGGTGGATGTCTACATGTAGAAAAATGCAAATAGACCCCTATTTATCATCCTACACAGAACTGAAGTCCAAATGGTTTAAAGACCTCAACATAAAACCGGACACACTAAATATGTTACAAGAAAAATAGAGAAGAGCATTGAACACATTGGCACAGGAGACAACTTTCTAAACAGAACACCAACAGCTCAGGCTCTAAGATCAACAATTAATAAGTGGGACCTCATAAAACTGAAAAGCTTCTGTAAGGCAAAGGACACTGTCAACAGAACAAAACAACAGTCTACAGATTGGGAAAAGATCTTCACCAATCCTACCTGACAAAGGGCTAATATCCAAAATACATAAAGAACTCAAGAAATTAAACACCACCAAATCAAATAACCAAATTAAAAATGGGATACAGAGCTAAACAGAGAATGCTCAACAGAGTAATATTGAATGGCTGAAAAACAAAGAAATGTTCAACATCCCTAGTCAACAGGGAAATGCAAATAAAAAAAGACTCTGAGATTTCATCTTACATTTATCTGAATGGCTAAGATCAAAAACTCAAGTGAGAACACATGCTGGCAAGGATGTGGAGAAAGGGGAACTCTCCTCTACTGCTGGTGCTTTCTCAGAAAATTGGGGATAATTTTACCTCCTGGGCATATACTCAAAAGATGCTCCACCATACAACAAGGACATTTGCTCAACTATGTTCACAGCAGTCTTATTTCTAGTAGCCAAAATCTAGAAACAACCTAGATGTCCCTCAACCAAAGAATTGATAAAGAAACTGTGAAACTGGTACATTTACACAATGGAATACTACTTAGCTATTAAAAACAAGGAATTCTTGAAATTTGCAGGCAAATGGATAGAACTAAAAAAGATCATCCTGAGTGAGGTAACCCAGATCTAGAAAGACACACATGGTATATATTCACTCATAAGCGGATATCAGCTACTTACTACAGGATAACAACACTACAATACAGAGACTGATGCACTAACCAAGGACCATGTTTGATGTGGACCTAGACCCTCTGCTCAGATGTAGTTGATAGGCAGCACGGTCTCTTTGTGGGTCCCACAATACGGAGAGTAGGGACTACTTCTGACATGGACTCTGGCCCCCCAACATTGATCACTTCCCTCTGGAGGGCCGTCCTTGCCAGGCCACAGAGGAAGAGGATATAGGTAGTACAAATGAGACTTGATAGGCTGAAGTCAGATGTTAGGGGAGGAGGGCTCCCCTTTCTGAGGACTAGGAGAAGGAGGGGAGGGGGATGAATAAGGAAGGGTTAGGATCTGGAGGCAATGAGGGAAGGGGCTACAATCGGGATGTAAAGTGGAAAAATTAAAAATAAAGACTTAAAAAAAAAAGACAAAGAAAAAAGTCAAAAATAAAACAGACCTACATGAAAAAGAGACTGCTAACTTAAGTTAATCTATACTTACATGAATTCAAACTGTAGAATGTTAATGCCCGGCTGCTGCTATGAAGAGGTCCAGGGTAGGTTCTCTGCTGCTGGATGCAGATGCCCTTCCAGTTCGCTTTATCTCTTGGGTCACCAGAGCTGATGGCTCAGGAAAAAAATTGGATGAAGTCAGGCATCTTAACTTCAACTAAAGTTAGGCTTCCCAATTTCAATGCCGTTTATTGTTGGTCACCATTCTTACACTTCTGAGAAAAGGGAATTACCTCATTCTAAAATACAGCAGGTTACATGTTTTAAAGCTGAACATTTCTTATCTAGGTATCCATTACATAAATTCACAGTGAGTTCAGGGTGACAAAGGTCTGAAACTTACAAGAATATACGACTTATCAATTAGGACAGACCTAACTATTGATCTCTTAGTTCATAATGAGTTCAGGACAATAATTTTATCTGTCTTTCATTCTAAGAAACAGAGTAAATTTAGAATGACACCATATGATGGCCACAATGTGACAAGACATAAGGACTTATAACAGAACAGTTTGTATATATAGACATTAAGGTTTGTACTTAGCTTAGACATTTCTAGGTACTGCCATTATAGCTTGGGTCTGTGGAAAATTTAAACCAACTTGCCTATATTTATGGTGAATACCAGGATTCCTAGTGCCATCTAGAGTGGAGGCTTATCTGAAGCCACAAAACTGCTACAGTGCTATCTGTAGTGAGGCATCTGAAGGTCCACAAAGGTATTTATTACATCCATAAACTTTCTAAAATTTAGAAGCTCTAAAACAATTTAACTTTTAAAACTATTTGAATCAAATCAGGAATTCCATAATCAGGGATTAATTCATCTGAACAATACACAATACATCCTCAAACAAGATCCTGTAGGAAGTTTGCTCAATCAGAGCTGGTCAATATCCGGAAAGTAACAGTTCACACCAATGCCAGAAATTTTTTCCTTTTGGTTTTTCATGTCAGGGTTTCTCTGTGTAACCTTGGCTGTCCTGGACTCTCTTTGTAAACCAGACTGGCCTTGAATGTAGCCTTGGCTGTCCTGGACTCACTTTGTAGACCAAGCTGATCTTAGACTCACAGTGATACATCTGCCTTTGTCTCCCTGGGTTCTGGGATTAAAGTTATGCACCACCATGCCTGACTCTAATGCCAGATTTTAGAGGGATGCTGCAGTGCACAATTGACAATTTAGTAAGAAGTTGGAAGCAATTCTTGGGTGCATCACAGTACATACCTTGCAAAATACTGGATACCTTCCAGAGATCTCTTATGCCTACTGAACTTTCCCAAATCAATGGCTACTGATAGTGTGCCAGAAGCTGGAAGCAGTTCTGGGGTGCGTCACAGTACAGACCTTGCAAATACCGGATCACCTCCTAGACAGCCCACATGCCTAGTGAGATCCTTTAACAGGGTGGCTCTTGGCAGCAGAACAAGCAGGTAACTTATATTGCTAATCCCTACATGGGAATAGCTCTGAGACTGTCTTAGACACAAATGTCTATGCATAGACAATGCTTCTTGTTCATTACAGAATCCCTGTGACTTACTATTAGATGTCATTCTTTGGCATGAAGATTTACAGATGTCTTTCTTCTGCTCATACAAAGAGCAGAGAACCAGACTTAATTGTTCTGTGCATCTTGCACACCTCGTACATTTATAATGTTAAGACTGTATAATGCTCATGAGAAATTATAGGTTGTCAGAACAAAAGAACCAGACACTGGATCAGATCTGGCAAGATTCACTCCTCTCAGCATGCTGGATGCTGACATCCTGCACCCTTCATGTTCCAGCCCCAAATGCTTAGGTTGCTGTTTGTCATCAGAACAGGACAGTTCCCAAGACAGCTTTGAAGAAAGCTTCTGGTCCGAATTGGCCCAGCATTTCAGACTGTCCCACATAAGACTTCAATTAAGACGGGAATTTCTTAACATTTAGAAACTAGACCACAAATGTTATTCCTAGCTTGCTTAACCATTTTCCCCAATTGTAGTTGGGCCCCTACAAAGGTATTATTTGTCCCAAATCATCCAGAAGAAGTGTTAAAAAGAAAATGGCACCCCATTTCCCTTAAGGGGGCTTTGGTAGGTTTTTGGTTGTTTTCTTGGAGTATGGATGTTAATTCTCACTGGGAGTTAGTTGTAAGTTACTATTGATCTTATTGAGAGAAAATGAGGTTGTATCCAGGGATTTCTCTCTTTTCCTTTATCTTTCTTAGTTATGGAGACAGGGCTCAAAAAGAAAGA
Source organism: Acomys russatus (assembly GCF_903995435.1). NCBI lineage: Eukaryota > Metazoa > Chordata > Mammalia > Rodentia > Muridae > Acomys > Acomys russatus. Next base: position 13,681,857 of record NC_067140.1, on the reverse strand, counting down.
AGGGAGGATATAGAAATATATGGGGATGACAGGACAAAATGTAGATTTTTTTGAACCTACTCCTCAACTTAAGGCCTTAACTGTTACTCCAATACAAATTGTCACAGAAACTGAAATGGTTATTTTAAGCTTCATATGGAAGACACACACACACACACACACACACACACACACACACACATACACCCCACACTAAAACCTCAAAAAATCCCAACAACCTAGATTAGCTAAAACAATGCTGAATATTGAAAGATCTTCTGGAGGTGCCACCATCCCTGGCCTCAGATTGTCTCTGTTGCACCACCACTTGGGGGTATCTTGCCGAGCCAGTCATTGTGGCTTGTAAGCTTAGCACATGGTAAGAGGTACAACTATTAGCTTGCAAAGCACCTTTGTAGCCTGTCTCTCAGTGGTCACAAATGTGAGAATATCTGGGAAAAGGATCCTTTCATGTATGTGTTGGAAGTTGGTCTGATGTATTTTGATGCAAATTACTACTTGCTGTCTTTTAATGTGCCCCAAGTATTACTGTATAACCTCATATAAAAACTTATTCCTACTTAACCAATAAAAACAGACCCACCTGGGCAAGCAAATGGGCTATGCATGGCTAAGGTTTTCAGGCCTTTGAGGACAGAGAGGACCTTGGGAGATAGGCAGGATGGAGAAGAAAGAAGGAGAAGAAGAATTGCCATGGAGTAGGAATTGCCATGGACCCAGAGGAGGAACTCTGAAGGTCCTCATGGAAAGAGATGACCAAATTGAACAATCTTTGCAAGTATTTTGAGATTATGGATGGGAAGTAGCACAAATAGAAATTATTAGAACAGATGGAGTGGGATGGAGACTGGGAGATAATGGAAGTAGCTTAGGAGGTAATATCTGCCTTGCCCCAGGCAAAGACTTATTCTAAAATATATCAGGTGTTTGTGTCTTTATTGATTGTAAAAGCTGGTTAGATAATATTACCATCATAACTATAGCCTAATAGTAAATAATTGTGAGGCCATATTTTTAAATTAATCACAACATGTATGATCATATATGAAGTTCTAACAGGATTAGCTTGGGCTTCCAACTTATTATGAGCCCCTTCTTTGTGTTGCTGATGGTGGCCTGGTACCCACAATCTACCTGTTTGCTTCCTAGATAGCTGAAATTACAGGTGTGCACCACCACTTCCCTGTGACTGGACTCCTCTTATTTAAAAAAAAAAAAAACCCATATACATGGGTTACTGAAATGAAGGAGAGAAGATATAAGATATTTGTATAGGGAAATAATAAGTTTGTGTGCCTAAAGGCTAAAGTGAGGCCAGGAACAGATTCTCCCCCCACAGCCTTCAGAAAGCTAGCCATTGGACACGTTGATTTCATAATTTTGCTCATCAAAGCCTGGAAGTAACAGATGTCCATTTTTTAGGGTTTCTGGAACTTTAGTAGGAAGCCCAAATTAAGCAGTTCATGATAAAGCACAGCGTTCTTACACAAATGGAAGGAAAGACTGCAGTCTCAGCAATACTTAAGCACACACACTCTGAACAGCTGTATACACACAGAAAGAAGAGGCAACCTTGATGATTTTTTTTTTCTAGATGATTGAACAGAATTAGCGTCAGTGGTGCACCAACACAATGAAAATTCTGGGACACATCATAAGCCAAAACTGGTGGGAAATCAAAAACGAATCTTGCACGCCGGAGAAGATTGTATGCTCAGGCAGCCTGGTCTGTGATCTTTTGAAAAGTCCATGAAGGATCAAGTTTTGCCATTTATTTGGGGGAATAAGAAAGGGATGAATATCTGGAGCTCAAGAACATGAAATGTTTCCTTTTTTATTATGTCTGTGTTTGTCAATACACATATTCATTCATCGGTTATACCAGGTGACCATAGTGACACACAGTCATAACAACTTGGGAAACTTTGTATTGAAAATTGATGGTGCTGATTTATGCTATGTTGTTCACCAGCAATGAAGAAGGGCTCCTCCTTTCTCTAAATCTTCCTCGCCGTTTTATTAATTTGGCCATTCTTACTGGGGTAAGATGAAACCTCAAAGTATTTTGGATTTGTATTTCTCCAACTGTTTATGGTGCTGAACCCCTTTAAGATATTTCTTAGCCATTTCCAATTTTTCCTTTAAGAACTATCTATTCAAGAAGAGACTTGATACCCTATGAGCATATACAGGGGGAGGAGGTCCCCCTCAGTCACAGTCATAGGGGAGGGGAGTAAGGGGAAAATGGGAGGGAGGGAGGAATGGGAGGATACAAGGGATGGGATAACCATTGAGATGTAATAAGACTAAATTAATAAAAAAATTAACTCACAAAAAACAAAACATTTAACTTTGTTTTATAATTAAAAAAAAACAAAATAAAATGAAAAACAAAAGAACTCTCTATTAAGAGCCATAGTTGGTTTTCAACTTGGTTTTTTGTTTTCTTGACTTAATTTTTATTTATTTATTTATTTATTTTTAGTGTTTTGTACAGTCTGGATTTGAAGAAAAGCTGCTAAATCCTTCCACTTTGGTCAGTATCATACGGAAAGAGAATTGGAAAATAACAAGATGGGTAATTGCTGGGCCAAGTTCTGCCTTGGACTCCCAGGGTAGACTGGAAGGGTCCTCTCCCTGGACTTCAGGATGAGGGATATTGGATCTATCAGATTAAATGTCCCAGTAAAGATTCTATAGAAGCTGCGACCCAGCTAAGAAACACCTGGTGGCCTATGCATGACCTTATCACTCAGGATTCTTGGAGACAGAATGGCTAGAGCACAGTGCTCCATTCTCAGAGCTTAGAACAAGCAGAGCCTAAGAAATTGCCAAAAAGATTGTCCAAACCTTGTCCCATTCTTTAATCTCAGAGGGCACAGATTGCTGAGCATATGATATGAACGTTTCCATGACTGCCATATCCTGTAAAGAACACCACAGATGAAACACAATAGCCCTCGTGTATTTACCTATCTAGGTAAATGTCGTCCATTTTAATTAGGTTATATGTTTAAACTATTCAAAGGGAACTTTTCCTGTATTTACTAGAAGGCCTCACCTATGAGTTGGTGACCACCTCTTTTTCTGCCACTCAGAATGCTAATTCCACACATGATAAACGGTAAACTGTGAAAATATTTCTTTAACTTAAGTGGATTTTGGACTGATTATAGCACCACCTTCCTCTGCTACTTGTGGTCTACAAGTTCTTGGGGGTTTTATTTTACTTTGTTTTTAAAAATTCTCATTTAAAAAAGTATCTACACCGTAGCTTAAATTAAAATTTTGTTCTCTAATCCAAAGTACGAGCAAAGCTGGCAGATGGATTAGCAACCTGGGTGGAGCAGATTTCTGACATTTTCTCCAAAGAGCAGGAGGGGGTGGGGCACAGAGATAAGCAGGGTCAGTCAGCAGTGTTAATGATTGATTTCTGTGTGTTTGTGTGTTCTTGAGTGCTTGCAGCTGAGTTTCCAGCTGTTGTGAGCCACCCAAGGTGGGTGCTAAGAATGAAACCTGGGTCCTCTGGAAAGAGTTGCAAGGGCTTTTAATGGCTGAGCCATAAACCCTCAGTAGTAAACAATTTTACATGAGGATCATTTCAATGTAGTTTACTGAGATGCCTACAGAGGAAAACGGCCACTCTAAGTACAATAAGAGAACCTTAGGAGGCAATCAGAATAAAACCCTGTTTTACGATCAGCTACATGGTTAAGATGAATAACCTTTTGCATATGCTCTTGGATTTGGCTTGCCAAATTTTTATTAACAAGTATTCTTTTAATTTTTTCCCCCTTTAAGTGGTGCTTTTATAGCATATTAGGATTTTTAGGGCAGGAGGAATGAAAATGTGTCTGAAGTCATCCTTCTTCAAGATCCACCACCATATTGCTCCTTGTGCGCACACTCACTTTAAACGTGACCCAATGTCCTGTGTTATTCTGGAACCTTGTGGTGCTGTCCCCATAGCAGAAATCTATATTTTCCACAAGATAGAAATACTCACTTTATTCCCAGCACTAACAGGTCAATCCATTCACAAGCGTTGCTAATTATTCCCAAAATGCATTTGGGAGTAATGCAATTTAACTCTTCGTTTAAAAAAAAAAAAATGTCCTTTAAGTAGATTGCAAAAAATAGAAACATGCCCCTTTCTTTTACTATGTCATTTCTACCCCCACAGCAAAGCATGTTAAATCTGCATCCTGCAGAGCATCTAGTTACTAACCTGGTCTTCCACGAAGAACCTCAGTTCTCATCCTACTTTGCAGGAAGGCTTTTTGAAAAGGCTGTCTTTAGGCATACTCTGTCATGATAAAGCCCACAAAGAAAATAGGAACAAAAGACAACATTTCAGGTGTTATGATGTTGCCAGGCTCTCTCTCTTTCTCACCAGGGTCTCTTTGCTGTCTAGGTGCCTCTGTTCCTGTTCCTGTGGAAAATGGCAGTGGGATGTTGATGAAGATTATGTTAAATCTGCTGGTTTCTCTTGGTAAGATAACTACTGTGCAACATGCCTCTGCTGACATGCTCCTGGGAAATCTGTGCATCTAGTGCCCTCTTCAGTTTTTATAGTTTATAGAAACTTTTATAGTTTCCATCATAGAGTTATCTCAACTTCTGTTCCCTCTCTGATCTGTTCCATAGCTTATTTTTAAATTGGGTTGCTGGTTTTATTTGTGTTTAGATTCGTTTTAGTTCTTTATATGTGCTACACACTGTCAGATGTATCTGTAGACTGCCTCTTCAGTTCACTCACCATTTCTTTTACTGCACAGAAGCTTTTTTTCTTTTTTTAATTTTATGAAATCCAACATGTCAATATCAGTTGTTATTTTTGGAGCCACTGAAATCTTACTTAGAAAAGTCTTTACCTGTGCCTATAAATGGAGGTGTATTCACTAATTTTTCCTCTAGCAGTTTCAGGGTATTAGGTCTTATGTTTAGATCGTTGATCCATTTGGAGTAGAGTTTATGCAAGATAAGAGTATCTTTTCTTCTTTCTTTCTTTCTTTCTTTCTTTCTTTCTTTCTTTCTTTCTTTCCTTCTGAGGATGTTGAAACCCAGGCTTTCCAGGACCATTTATAGAAGATACAGCCTTTTCTCCAACGTAACTTTTTGTCATATTTGTGAAAAATCAGGAATCTGTAGTCCAAAAGTTATGTCTTAGTCCTTTATTCGATCCATTCATCTATGCATCTCTTTTTGGGCCAGTACCATGCTGTTTTTATTATTATGGTTCTGCAGTATAATACGATGCTAGGTATGGTAATACCACTTGCAGTGTTGTGTTGGCTCAGGGTTGTTTTAGCTGACCCTGGTCTGTTGTGATTTCACATATAATTTGAGATTCCTTTTTCTATGTCTCCAAAGAAAAGCCTTGGTATTGTGATTAGGGCTACCTTGAACCTGTGAGCTGCTTTTACAAGATGATCATTTTCACAAATATGAATCCTGCCAAGCATGAGGCTGGGTGGACATTCCTCTTGATGTCTTTCTTCTTTATTCAGCATCTGAAAGGCTTTATTATAGAGGTCTCCTGTTTCCTCAGTTATGTTTATTATATGGATTGGTTTTTATGTGGCTTGTGAATGAGGCTATTTTCCTGGCTTCTTTTTCAGTGTTCTTGTAATTAGCATTTAAGAAGGCTACTGGTTTTTTTTGTGTTAATTTTTGTATCCATTCACTTTGCTGAAAGTATTTATCAGCTCCAATTTTTTTTGAGGGAGTCTTAGGATCTCTTGTGTATAGAATCATATCATTTTCAAATAGAGATATGTTGATGTTTTTTCAATCTCTACCCCTTTTGTTCTTCTTTTGTCGTACCAGTGTAGCTAAGATGTCGAGCATTGAGTCTAGCATGGTGGCGCACACCTTTAATCTCAGCACTCAGGGAAAAGAAGCAGGGGAGATCTCTGTGAGTTCGAGGCCAGCCTGGTTTACAAAGTGAGTCCAGGACAGTCAAGGCTACAAAGAGGAACCCTGTTTTGGGGGGAAAAAGAAAAGAAAAAGAAAGAAAATACTTCAAGCATTATATTTACTGCGTGTGGAAAGAGTGGGCACTCTTGCCTTGTTCCTGCTCTCATTGTAAATGCTTTGAGTTTTTCTCCATTTAGAATGTCGTTGGCATAGATGTGTTCTTAATAGCTTTATGACGAGATATGATCCCTATATTCCTAACTTTTACCTTGACAGATGTTGGATTTTGTCAAAGGCTGTTTCTGCCTCTAATGAGCCAACAATGTGATTTCTGTCTTTGAGTCTACTTATATGGTGGATAATATTTATTGATTTAAATATACTGGACCATTTCTGCATCACTGGAATGAAGCCAGTATGGTTTGATGAACGGTCTTTTTGTATATGATCTTTTTGTATATGCCAAAATTTTATTAATAAATTTTACAATCTATGTTCAACAGGGAGACAGGGCCATAATTCATTCCTTCTCTCTCTCTCTCTCTCTCTCTCTCTCTCTCTCTCTCTCTCTCTCTCTCTCTCTCATCTCTATCTCTCTCCTTCCCTCCCCCCTCTATGTGTGTTTTCATCAGGGCAATGCTGGCTTCATAAAAAATATTTGAACTAACTTCTGTTAGTTCTTCTTTGAAGTTCTGGTAAGATTCTGCAGCAAATTCATGTGATGAACTTTTTTTTTTTTTTTAGTTAGAGGTTTTTTTTAATTACTGCTTTAATCTCATTACTGGTTTTGAGGTCAGTGTAAATTGTTGATTTTTATCTTGGATTAAGTTTGGTATGTTGAATGGAATTTTTCCTTTTTTTCTTCAGATTTTCCTACTGAGTGGAACAGAAGTTTTAAAAATATCTATGTTTTTCTAATTCTCACTGTTATTTGTTCTAATGTTCCCTTTTGTTTCTAACTAAATAGAAACAAAAAATTTTCTGTACTTTTGGTTAATGTGGCTAAAGTTTTGCCAATCTTGTTTATCTTTCTGAATAATCGGTTCTCATTACAGTCTTTGTATTTTTGTTGTTCTATTTTATTATGAGATAATATCTATCTTTTTGAGGAAAGTACTATCTATATTGTATCTATAAGCTTATTGTAATTGCCTTTGCTTTATCCCAAAGTGTTTTGCTTTTTGAGTAGTTACAGGAAATTTTTCATTTCCTTTCAGATTACTTCAAAGACTCCTTGAACACCGAAAAGCCTATGTTCTTAATCTCCATGTTGCCATAGGTTCTCTAGTGTTTCTGGGTACTGTTTCTAACGTTAATCTATTATGGTCTGATGAGATACAACAAAGTGTTTTATTGTTTTGTGTTTGTAAAAACTTGGTTTGGGAACCTAAACCATGATCTATGTCAGAGAAATTTTCATGGCTTCTAATAATGAGTATTAACTTCAGTGGTATAGATGCCTGTTACGCATATTTGTTCTGTAGTTGTTTAAACCAGAGTTTTGTTGATTTTCTTTTGTTTAGATGATCTCAAGATAGACAATACAGAGGAGAGTAGGGCTATTGAAATTATGTGAAGATTTCTGCTCTTTTATGGTCAGTATTAAAAATATAGTAAAAGAAAAATAAATTATAAAGCCTTTTAAAATGACAGAGAATTGAGAGGCTCATTTCTGGGTCATTCTGTATTACTAGAATCTTCCAAGCACATGTGGGGAGGGCATTGTGAGTCACCTCTGGACTCCATGGTGCTTTCTGCTGCTGTTCCAGCTGGTGTTCTGTGCAAGCTGGGGGCCTGGCTGCCTCGAGGGTCAGTTGTCAGCATCGGAGCTACACTCACATTACAACCTTCCCTTCTCTGGGTACCAAAGCCACACATGTGTCAGTGAACATTCAGCCTGAGGATTTGGCATATTCCCACTTACGTAAGAAGACATTCACCCAAAGCTTGCCAATGTCCAAGTCATGGGGTGACACCTGAGAACGTCAGAGAGTGGGGGAAATAAACAGAGCAGTGAAGCCTCCACTGAGCTTGAGGGTAGAGAAGTCAACCCTCTGCTGCTTTCAGATCTTTCTCTGCAGACAACATCTGTGGGAGGAGGAAGGCTGGGAGACCAAGTGAACAGCCAGAACTAACCAGGCTCAGAGAGCTCAGATGTGATGTGCAAAAAAACCTTATGCAGAACAGAGGGAGCAGCAGGGACCGAGCACTGCCAAGCGCAAGCCCCTAGCTCTCGGCTTCTACGATAGTTCACAACTGATGGGCTTTCTCTTTGTCAGAAATTGAGAGTGCTGACCAGTGTGCTCTCTGTTGGTGATTTTTTTTTTATTTGAAAGTTCTTTTAATGATAAAGTTTTAATAAATGTTTTCATAGAAATTTGTATTTATTTATTTATTTACACTTTGAGATTATAATATGTTTATCCTCACCCACAGACAGATGCAGTTCTCACCACTCATCAAGAAAATTCTCTGCAATACACAGAGACCGCTATAGCACAGCGTATTGTGGAGGCCATTCCGATTCATACATCTATAAGATAACTCTTGCACCTAAGAAAAGTTTTTTAAAGTAAATTTTTTTTCTGCCTTGTCTATACTTATGACAATTAGAGGACACTAATCCCATTCCTTAAATGTGTCCTAAGGGGTTTCCCTCCTGCAGATGGCACTACATCAAGTTATTTTACATCTTCACACCGTTTTTTTTCTTCTCTAGACATCGCGGACCTGGTTTTCGCCTTTATCAATACATTGCGTTTCTGGGGGATAAAAGTCCACTGTAAATATTACTGAGTGCTATTCTGATGAGGAATCACTGCCTCCTGGTAGTTTTTACCAGATTTTTTTTCTTTATGACTATCATGAGCTTTCTAGTTTCGTCTTCATCTCTAGCACAGAGCACTATACATACTTTGCTTTTGACCCACTAACCAAATTAATTTTCTACGCTCATTCTTCTATAAGTCAGCCTGCCAAGGAAGAGTTCTTTGGGCATTTTCTCAAGGGAGTAGCATGGATTCATGGATAAGTAGGCAAAAAAAATGAAATACTTTGACCTCTTGGTAATTTCAAATCTTTTGACTGGATTCTGTGCTGCGGAGTATGGACAAAGAGATAAGATTAGGAGGAGCTCAGAGCTCCTAGATTAAAAACAGCATCCTTGTGTTCTCTTGCATGACTTAGTGCCTTTATCTCTATCCTTCCCATGAAACACAAGTCAGCTTTATCCTAATCCTGCCACACAGCATTCATCAAGGTAAATTGGTATTTGCATATAGAATGACAGAAAATACTTTCCCACCTGCCTTCCCTTAGATGCCCTGCAGGACTGGCTGGAGTGTATGCAGACTCTCAGCAGATGGTTAATTCTTCTATGCTCTACCTACACCACTGCCTGCCTGGGAAAGCTGCAGGCCTGCCTTATGAACCATTCAGGGTCTTCTCTCAGTTGCAGGAAGCTGCACTTTGACAGGCAGTGGACAGGCTTCTGGGCCTCCAGTCTCAATACATTAATAGCACTCATGTATTAACACATGTACTAGTGATGCTTGACACAAGCCCTAAATGGGGGAAGTTGTATGTCATCTGCAAAAGACTTTTCCCTCATTAAGAGGGTACTGTGTTTTTTAGATGGTTTGATAAAAATAGTGAAATGAAGAGACCAGAGTCCTTTCTCCATGTTCCAACAGTCATCCTGCCAAGTACATTAAGTTTCTCTCACACTTGAATACCCCTCTGCAGCTGCCCTCATGCTTGAGATGCAGCCCTATTGCCGACTCCACTGAATACACAGAGCACAGAGCCCTCTTGGGCATTTCTTTGCTGCTCTCCATCCTGCAGATGACAGCCTGCCATACTGCACTCATAGTCTCTGATCAAAGCTGTTGAAAAGGGAACACTGGAGCGTTCCCATACACGACGGTTAGGACGGTTTGGCAGTTTAGAGTTGCTTCTGCTCAGGTGTATCTCAATTATTATTGAAATTTTCCTTGGAGTCCATGAATTCCTCTTCTTTCCTGTGTCTTCTTTATTCCCTATGATAAGACCTTTCAGATGAAACACATCTGTGTCCATCTCGTTTGGGAAGCAGCAGACGTGCACATCATATCTGTGACTCAGCAGGAAACTAAGGCGCACACTTGAGCTACAAACCTTTGGACAGGCCCTGCTTACTCTTGTGATCTCCGCCTTGAATTTCCTCTAGAAACATCATGTGATGATCTTGAAGTAACGATAAAGATTTTCTGGGACGTGTGGGGTGAGACAAAGACTCCGACATCATGTGTCTCTAGACTCTAGGAATATTGACAATATCTCCTACTGAGAAGAAGGGAGAAGCCAGCATGTCAGATAAGTAAGAACGGGTAATGCCACTTGTGACTTCAGCCGCATCTGTGCACCCAGCAGAGACCATATAAATGCGGAGATCAGCTGAGTGCTCAGTGAAGGCCCCTCCTGGTAAGATGAAGGTCATCCTCTTCAGCCTTTCTCTGCTCCTCCTTCTGGAGAAGCCAGCAGCTGGGATAGGGATCTATGGTGAGTTCAGGGAGTCGCCTGGAAGAGAGGCACTCAGAGACAATGTCCATGTGGGTGCTTTGAGTGAGGAGAACCCTCCACTGGGTGATCTTCTTGAAGGACATGCCTTGTGGGTACATCGGGGGACTCATGGGGGAACTCTGGGACAAGACCCGAAAGGGAGCTGTACGGATAATGTAACTCAAATATTCTTTTTATCACTTGCCAGGTGGGACAAAAGGACAGTTTGTAGCAAAAACATCCCCACTTGTATTTATCCAAAAAGACCAATTCCTCTATGACCAAAAGGAAGCCCAGGAAGATGGACCTGAAGAAAGCATTTTTGTGCAAACTAAGCATCATGCATATAGCCAGGACGCGGACGCTGATGCTGACATGGGAGAGACTCAGAGTTCTCAGGAACAGACAAGCTTAAAGGAAGACACAGCTTGTGATGAGGAAGACAAGATTGCCCAACAAAAAGCCCAACTCCAATCCTGGTCACAGATAAAATCTGAAGCCCAAGTAAAATCCCATGGAGCCCAACTGAAGTCCCAAACAGGCCAGCTAAAGATCCTAGGCCAGGTGAAGTCAGAAGTCAAGCTGAAGCCCCAGGCAGCCCGCCTGAAATCCTACCAAGCACCAGTATATATCAAAAAAGCCTTTCTTCAGCAAACCGACGCCAAAGGCTATGCCCTGCATGAAGACCTGGCCCAAGTGCACCTACAGCATAAAAAGGTGCACAGCCTCAAAAGAAAGCTTGGCCATTTCAGGAAAATAGCAGTTTCCTCACCACAGTTTAGACAGCAACCCCAAGCCTATGATGGGTTCATTTTGCAATTCCAAGGGCAAGTACAGGGTGGAGGTTACACAAAATCTTTCCACCAAGCTCAAGGGACATGCTACTGTCCAAAAGAAGGATTACTTCTGTATCAAGGCGCCTTCACAGGATAATACATCCATTAGTCAGCCAATGGCCAGGACACATTTAGAGGTAAGTGTCTCACAGGACAGGAGAGGTATCTACCCGGTGTTTGTACGTGGTACATGATGAGCTCCCTGGGCCCACTGTGGGATCAGTAGTGAACCTATAGCAATGGATGTGCTGAATTGCAAAGTTTATGGAGTTGAGCTCCATCCCCTGTGGAAACAAGCACCTAGTAGCGGCAGAAAAAACCTACCTGGTCTGTCTCTGTGTCTCACACTCCCCTCGGTGAGTATTTTCATACATTTATTTCACACGTGTGCAGCCACTATTTCTTTGAACAAGTAACACTTATAAAATCATGTAAGTTTAAGATGTGTTTTTACAGCTTCATATGCTTTGGATTCATAAGCCTTGGTTTCTTGGTACATTGTTACAAAGTATTTTGGGGGTTTGTTTCCTATATCAATGATTGTCCTCCAATCTTATACCATGGACATTGCCCTTTAGAGCTGACTGATCCACGGATTTTTGCTCCATCTTTGTGCATACAGGAGATTAATGAGGTCCAGGAAGCACCCTTGTGTGTGATGTAGGGTTGTGAGAAGTGGGGCTCTAGGGTGCTGAGGAACCAGTTCCAGGGGGCATTTGCTCTATCAGGAGAGAGATATGTAGCCTGGGCTGGAAAAGAGTGTTGCCTGCATGTTTGCACTAAGGGGTGTTTCATGTGAAGAGAAGGAAAGCAACATCATTGTGGGCCCATTGATCAGTAAATGCTAGTACCTGAAATGGCCCTAAGTTGGTCTATATAGTCAGGGCGTGGTCACAGTTGTCCCCCATCTGCTATCCTACACTAATGTGCATCACCATCTATGTCCTCTCTCCATAGGAGTCACCTGACCTGTGTGGATTGTGATGTCTTCAAGATGCAGACTTCCCTGTAGTCCTCGATGCCCTTGCACAGATGCCATGACCCACTCACAGTTTCACTCCCCAGACTTTCTAAACTTGGAGCATCCTCACACCAGCACTCTCTGATAAAAAGGCTCCTTCTGATATCATCTGCATCTATCTATCATCTATCTCTATCTATCTATCATCTATCTATCTATCATCTGTCTATCTATTATCTATCTATCTATACAATTGAAACAGAATTATATCACTTTCCCTGACTCTTTTACTCTCCAACCCCTCCCCAGTACCCTCATTCCATCATCTCCCATGTCACTGCAACTCTCAAGTTGATATCCTCTTTATTTTTGATTATTGTTTTTAAATATGTATATGTGTATGTGTATTTTCAAATATATAAATATAACTTGCTGTGTATAAGTTTGTTGTTTGTGTGCATGTGGTTTCAGGGCTGACAATCTAGAATTGTATAACAATTATGGGCTTATTCCTAGGAGAGGCTAATTATTCTTCTACAATGGTCAATATTTGTCTTATCCCCTTGTTTAGGGTTGGACCCCATGAATCTCTGCCTTTTGTGTTAATATGTCCATTGATATTGACATTATTTTGGCCTTGTTTACAAAACAATTCCTAGTAGACAGACTTCCTCATACAAGCTTCATGTCTTCTCTTCTCCAATGTACCCTGAGCCTTAAATGCAGGAACTGTAATGTAGATGTATCTGTTGGGGCTGGGATGCCAAAGACCCATTGATATCTGCATTGTTTCCAGTTGTGATGGCTTCTGCCCTGGTCTCCGTTTGTTAAGAGAGGCTTCTTTGCTGAGGAGTGGCAGTTATACTTGCCTTGGGTATAAGGATAAGACTGAGAGAACTGTGCTGATCTAGCAAGCCGGTGGTAATTGATTCTTTCCTAATATCCATGACCTCACTAGCCCTGGGAAGTTTCACAAGTTCTCAGGACCAGACATAATTTCCCTCTCATTGAGTGAGCCTAACTTCCTTCAAAATTTTTTTTTATGTGCACTGGTGTTTTACCTGCATGCGTGTGTATATCTGTGAAGGTGTCAAATCTTATGGAGCTGGATTACAGACAGATATGAGGTGCCATGTGGGTGCTGGGAATTAGACCCAGGACCTTTGGAAGAGCTACCAGTGCTCTTAACCCCTGAACCATCTCTCCAGCCCCCACCTAACTTCAATTAGACATGTGTTGGCTACTAGCAACATGTAAGTGCCACTTATTGCACCTTTATAGAAAGCTTGCCGTGCTGGTCACTGCTGTAGCTCACAGGTGTTGCAGAGAGGTTAGACTGTTCAATTGCTTCCTTCCCTTGGCAGCTTGCATGTTCTGGTACAATGGAAGCTAAGAGCAAATGAAAGAGGCCTTCTGGTCAGATCCGGATCAAATCATCTCAATATTGCATCCTAAGTGTACAGTGTCTTGTTCCACTCGCAAGGCAACCATGAGCTGCATCAATAGTTTACATTGTTTTAGAAGTTACCTGGACTACCCTGACCAACCATAATTTAAAGTATTTCATGTCTGGTACTAAGGGTTTTTTTTTTAAATTATTATATGGTTCTTATGGGAAACATTACATATATGTTTATTGCATACTTTTAGGTAAATACAGAATAAATTGATTCCTTGAGGCATTCTCCAATGACTTGGGTGTTATTTGTCCCTCATCTCATCTTATCAGTCTGTATTGACCTCTCTCAGCATCCCTCCTCTCCACCGGAATCCCCTCCACACTTTTCCATTTCCCACTTCATACCACTTGCATTCTTCTACTTCTCAGCCCAGCCCTCATCCTCCAGCTAAGGTTCCTCTGCTCTTTCCTGGTTTTTGCAGTGACTCCATGTTGTATACTTACACTTGAGGATTTGGGTCTAGGAACTACAGAAGAGATAGATGATAGATAGATAGATAGATAGATAAATAGATAGATAGATAGATACAGAGACAAACAGACAGAAAGAGACAGAGACAGAGAGACAAAGAGACACAAAGAGAGACAGAGAGAATGTTTGTCTTTCTATGTCTGGGTTACCTCCTCAATATGATTTTTTTCTAGGTCCATCCATTCACCTTCAGATTTCATGATTTCACTTTTCGTTACAGCTGAATAGTTTTTTATTGTGAATATGTAAAAACATTTTCATTATTAATTCTTCTTTTGAAGGACATTTGGGTTGTTTCAGTTTTTAGTTATTGTGACTAGGGTGGCTGTGAACCCGGCAGAGCAACTATCTGTGAAGCAGGATGCCAAATGTACCCAGGAGTGGTACAGCTGGGTCAATTGGCTGATTAGGTTTTAGCTCTTTAAGGATTCTTCATACTGATTTCCAGGGTGGTGGCAAAAATTTGCATTGCCCTCAAAGGCGAATAAAAGTTTCTCCTTCTCCATATATTCTCATAACTACAGCAAAAGGGGGGGGGGCAAAAAAATACACCAGAGAAGAGGAAAAACAAGAATAAAGTTAGAAACATGTCTGCACAAAAATAAGGCCCAAGTAGATCAAAGACTTCAATAGGCCTCTGGACAGCTAAGGGGTATGAGTGGAAGATGGCTTATAAATTGTCTATGCTCCAATAAATACTCCCCTCACTGATATTCATTTAAATAAACTTGATTAAACTCATTGGGTTAAAAAAAGAAAGAAAGAAAAAGACATCAGAGCAGAAGGAAGATTGTTGGAAAGAACGTTGTGTTTTTGGTTTGGTTTGGTTTGGTTTTGGTTTTTTGAGACAAGGTTTCTCTGTGTAGCCTTGGCTGTCCTGGACTTACTTTGTAGACCAGGCTGGCCTCAAACTCATAGCTATCTGCCTGCCTCTGCCTCTGAAGAATGTTTTTATTGGAGGAGGGGGCATTGGAAGTGTGAACGGTATTTAAATGCTCAAAACTTGGTATATACATGTATGAAGGAAAATAAAATGGATTGTAGAGTTTTTCATGTATTCTGTATCCTACCTGAGATCAGACCTATGACCCTTTTCCTAATGGAGTTTCAGAAACCAATGTCTTAGAAGTGTCAGAAAAGATATATTTGAAAGGATTGTTGTTACAAATTGTGCAAGCTAATAAAATAGTAGATTCTCCTCCAACATCCACGACTTCACTAGAGCCAAGTAGTTTTCTAGGCTTCCAGTCATGGTTTCCCTCTTGTTGAGTGGGCCCTAAGTTAGAGAGCTGTTGGTTACTGCCAAGATGTGCATACCCCTACTGTATTCTTAGGGTTGCTGTGTCATGCTGGTTGTTACTACACTCATAAAGTCTCACCAACATGACTGCCCAAACATGAACCAAACAAGGATGACAGCAAAAGACACGCTAAAGTGGATGGGGAAGGACTCTGAGGCCTAAATTCTACAGGAAGAACCACAGGTAACTAAGGAATGCTGAGAGTGGGAGAGGGGGAGAAATAATCTTCTCCAGACACATGCACACCAACTGGTTAAGCAATACCAAATGGTTAGCCCTGAAAATATACATATGTGTAACATTATACAGACTGGACAGGGTTATGCATTCATGAGTATACATCTATGTATATGCATGTCATGACAATTGGTGTAAAGAAGATCCCATGAATATGAAAGAAAGCAAGAGGGATACATAGGAGGGTTTGCAGTGGGGGAGTAAAAGAGGGAGATGTTATGTTATAATCTAAAAAAAAAAAAAAAAAAAACTCGCTATGAGGAAAAAAAAGAAGGAAAATTTAAAAAGCTATGCCAAGTGCTTTGATCTACAGATGCCTGCCAGGACATCAGTCTACAGAAACACATCCCTTCCTCAGTTCAACTACTTTTTCTCCAGTTTCTTTTCAGAAGTATACATCTCATATGCTGACATATGAAATCTCAACCATTCCAGTAATATGAAGGGTTCTAGTTTCATTTCTCTTGCTGTGATAAAATACTTTGATTTTTAGAATTAGCGATAAAGGTTTTATTTTAGATTGCAATTTTAGGCTGCAGAGCACTGTGGGGAAATCAAGGTAGGAATCTGATCCCCTGTCATGGCCAGAAAGAAATAAATGCATGTATGCTTACTGTTCCACTTGCTTTCTCTACACTTACTTTCTACTCTACAGTGAAAGATCCAAACCCAATGAATGGCGCCACCCACAGTAGGCCAGAGCTTCCCACATTAGTAGACATAATCAAGACAATCCCCAACAAGTGTGCTCATAGGACAATTTGATCTACGTAATCCCTCATTGAAGCGCTTTCCTCAGGTGATTCTAGGTTGTATCAAGGTGACGTTTAGAGTTACACATCACAGGGAATGTTTCTATTCTTTCTCATTTCTTTTTTTTTTTTTTTAATTAATTAATTTATTCACTTTACATCCTGGTCGTAGCCCCATCCCTCCTCACCCCCAAACGCCATCCTCCCTCCCTTTTCCCTCTCCCCTTGCCTATTCCTCAGAAAAAGGGAGACCCTCTTCCCATCCACCCCAACTCATCAAGTTGCTTGTCCTCTTCCCTGTGGCCTGACAAGGCAGTCCCGCTAGGGCGGAGTGATCCAAAAGCAGGCAACAAAGTGCACACCAGAGATATCCCCATTCCCTTTACCAAGGACCACATGGACCTTGAGCTGCCCATCTTTGCAGAGGGCCTAGTTCCATTCTATTCACGGTCCTTGGTTGATGCTTCCATCTCAGAAAGCCCTTCTGGACCCTGGTTAGTTGGTTCTGTTGGTCTGCTTTTGGAGCTCCTGTCACCTCCAGGTCCTCCTGCCCCACCTCCTCTGCCCCACACTTTTTCACAAGACTCCCAACGCATTGCCCAGTGTTTGGCTGTGAGTCTCAGCATTTGTTTCAAAGCACTGCTGGGTGGAGCCTCTCAGAGGACAACTCTGCTAGGCTCTTGTCTGCAAGCTTAGCAGAGTGTCATTAATAAGTGTCAGGTGTTGGCTCTCTCCCATGGGGTGGGTCTTGGGTTGGGTTAGGCATCTGCTGGACATTTCTTCAATCTCTGTTCTATCTGCTCTATCTTTATCCATGAACATCTTGTAGACAGGGTGAGTTTTGGGTTGGAATTTTTGTAGGTGGATTGGTCTCTCCTCTCTCTACCAGGAGACTTGTCTAGTTAAAGGGTGGCCTCTTCAGTCTCCATGGCCCCTGCTACTATGAGTCTCTGAGGAATGTGTTTTTTTTTTTAATGTCACCTTGGGGAACAGATGCAGAGGCCTACAGCCAGGCACTATGTGGAGAGAGAGTCTAAATTGGAGGTCTTCATCGAATCCCTCCCCTCAGATCTCAGGATATCCTGAGGAAGAGGTGGTGGAAAGATTGTGAGAGCCAGAGGGGATGGAGGACACCAGGAGAACAAGGTCCTCTAAGTCAGCTAACCAAGGTGCATATGAGCTCACAGAGAGAGAATCAGGAAGTCCAGGGCCCACACAAGTCTGAACTAGGTCCTCTGACGTTTGTATCTGCTTTTGGTGTTCTTTTCATCCTCTTGGGTTGCCATGTCCAACTTCAAAATGATAGTGTTTACTTCATCTCATTATATTTTTTTTTTTGTCATGGTTTGGTTGTTTTCCATTAGAAATCTGTCCTTTTCATTTAAAAAAAAGTATTTATTTTTTCACTTTACATCCTGATTACAGCCCCCCCTTCTCTCCTCCAAGTCCCCCCAACACACACACACACACACACACACACACACACACACACACACCCCACAATTCTGCCCTCACCTTCTCCTCAGAGAAGAAGGAGGCCTCCCATGGATACCAACCTGCCCTGGCACATTAAGTTGTTGCAGGACTATGCACATCCTCTTGTGCTGAGGCCAGACAAGGCATCCCAGGTAGGGGAACAGGATCCAAAGGGAAGGCCCATGCTCCAGTTGTTGGGGGATCCACATGCAAAGCTTCACATCTGTTTCATATGTGCAGGGAGCCTAGAACCAGTCCATGCTTGCTCTTTGATTGGCAGTTCAGTCTCTCTGAGGCCCCATGGGTCCAAGCCAGTTGAATCTGCAGGTCTTCTTGTGGAGTCCTTGACCCCTCTGGCTCCCTCAATCATTCCCCCAAACTCTTCCATAAGACTCCCCAAGCTCTGTCTAATGTTTGGCTGTGAGTCTCTGCATCTGTTTCCATCAGCTTCTGGGTGAAGCCTCTCAGAGGAGTTATGCTAGGCTACTGCCTACAAGCATAGCAGAGCAACATTAATAGTGTCAGGGATTAGTTCTCTCCCATGGGATGGGTTTCAAGTAGGGCCAGTCTTTTATTAGAAATTCCCTCAATCTTTGCTCCATCTTTATCCCTTCACATCTTGTAGTCAGGAGAAATTTTGTGTCGAAGATTTTGTGGGTGGGTTGGTGTCTTTATCCTTCCATTGGAAATCCTGCCTGGCTACAGGAGATGGCCATTTCAGGTTCCATATTTCCTGCTGCTAAGTGTCTCCTGGGACCTCCCCATCCCAGGTCTCTGAGATGGCCCTGCACCTCTAGTTTCCATTCTCTCACCTGGCCCTCTTCCCTACTCTCTCTACTTCTAATCCCCACCCCTGTTGCCTTTCCCACCCCCTTTCCTACACAGTTCCCTCTATCCATCCACCTACAATGCCCGTTTCGTTTCCCTTTCCGAATGATATTCAAATATCACCCCTTGAGCCCTCCTTGTAGGTTAGTTTCTTTGGATCTGTGAATTGTTGCATGATTATCCTGTGCTTTATGGCTAATACCCACTTATAAATGGTGCATACCATGCATGTACTTTGGGGTTTGGGTTGCCTCAGCATGATTTCTTTCTAGTCCTATCCATTTGCTGAAAAATCTCATAATTTCCTTGTTTTTAATAACTAGGCGGCATTCCATTGTGTAAATGTACCACATTTTCTTCATCTATTGTTTGGTTGAGGGACATCAAAGTTGTTTCCACTTTCTGGCTATTACAAATAAAGCTGCTATGAACATAGTTGAGCAAGTGTCTTTGTGGTATGGTGGAGCATCTTTTGGGTATATGCCTAGGAGTGGTATAGTTGGGTCTTGAGGTGGAACTATTCTCAATTTTCTGAGAAACCACCAGATAGATTTCCACTTTGGTAAGTGCAATCTACCAAGTAAATTGTGAACTTCCTTTAGATTTTTCCAGTTTTGTGGAGTACAGGCTTTAGACATAAGACCTAATGACTCTTTGGGTTTTCTTAGTGTCGGTTGTAATGTCCCCTTTTCACTTTTGATTTTGTTAATTTGGATATTGTCCCTCTACCTTTTAGTTAGTTTGGCTAAGAGCTTGTCTATCTTGTTGATTTCCTCCAAGAACCAGCTCATGGTTTCATTGATTCTTTGTATTGTTCTCTTTATTTCTAATTTATTGATTTCAGCCCTGGGTTTGATTATTTCTTGCCATCTACTCCTCTTGGGTGTGTCTGCTTCTTTTTTCTAGGGCTTTCAGGTGTGCTATTAAAGTGCTTGTATGAGAAGTTTCTAATTTCTTTATGGAGGAACTTAGTGCTATGAATGTTCCTCTGGGCGGAGGCTGATTTTTAGAATCTGTGCTGCTTCTTGGACATTCTTGCTGACTGTCCAGCTTGCTAAAGGGGAACTTTTTTCTTTATACATGTATATGTATTTTATATGCTGATTATTTTTTTAATCAAAGAGTAAACTTTTTGAGACAGAGTTGTAACCATGTGGCTCAGGCTGTCTTCCCTACCTTGTGACCCTCTGGCCTATTATAAGTATATACCACCCAGCCTTACAGAAGCAACCACTTCTTTATTTCTGAGTACTGACAATGGGACCCAGGCCCTCCTGCTCATCCACTGAGGCGTATACCAGTACCATTGGCAGCCTGCTTTTACATTGATTTTTAGATTAGGATTCCTTCTAATAATAGACTCCTTACCAGTTTATTGATTTTTGTCATTAAAACTTTTATTATTTTGGGCTAAAGAGAAAGCTCAGCAGGCAAAGGCCCCACCAAGCCTGAGGACCTGAGTTCACTTACCAGAACCCACTTGGTAAGAGAGAACAAAGCTCTGCAAGTTACCCTCACACATGAGCTGTGCTCTATGAGCTCCCCAGAAGACACATAAGCTGTTCGCGTTTATAAATAAAAGGCAGAGAGACCTGCTAGATCTATTATATCCTTTATAATCCTGGAGCTGGGCAGATATTAGCCCTCTAAGCTAACTTGTCTAATCCCCAGTCAAAATCCCCACAAGTTCTTGCACATGTTCCACTTGAGCTGCTTCTGCTCCATCAGGCAGTCCTCAGAGCAAGCCACTTAGGCCACCTGCTCCCGGTTACCCTATGGCCACCTGCTCCCGGTTACTCCATGGCCACCTGCTCCCGGTTACCCGATGGCCACCTGCACCCGGCTACCCCATCGCCACCTGCTCCCGGCTACCCCATGGTCACCTGCTCTTGGTTACCCCATGGCCACCTGCTCCCGGTTACCCCATGGCCACCTGCTCCCGGTTACCCGATGGTCACCTGCTCCCAGTTACCCCATGGTCACCTGCTCCCGGTTACCCCATGGCCACCTGCTCCCGGTTACCCCATGGCCACCTGCTCCCGGTTACCCGATGGTCACCTGCTCCCGGTTACCCCATGGCCACCTGCTCCCGGTTACCCCATGGCCACCTGCTCCCGGTTACCCCATAGCCACCTGCTCCCGGTTACCCCATGGCCACCTGCTCCCAGTTACCCCATGGCCACCTGCTCCCGGTTACCCGATGGTCACCTGCTCCCGGTTACCCCATGGCCACCTGCTCCTGGTTACCCCATGGCCACCTGCTCCCGGCTACCCCATGGCCACCTGCTCCCGGTTACCCGATGGTCACCTGCTCCCGGTTACCCCATGGCCACCTGCTCCCAGTTACCCCATGGCCACCTGCTCCCGGTTACCCGATGGTCACCTGCTCCCAGTTACCCCATGGCCACCTGCTCCCGGTTACCCCATGGCCACCTGCTCTCGGTTACCCAATGGTCACCTGCTCCTGGTTACCCCATGGCCACCTGCTCCCAGTTACCCCATGGCCACCTGCTCCCAGTTACCCCATGGCCACCTGCTCCTGGTTACCCCATGGCCACCTGCTCCCGGTTACCCAATTGTCACCTGCTCCCGGTTACCCCATGGCCACCTGCTCCCAGTTACCCGATGGTCACCTGCTCCCGGTTACCACATGGCCACCTGCTCCCGGTTACCCCATGACCACCTGCTCCCGATTACCCCATGGCCACCTGCTCCCGGTTACCCCATGGCCACCTGCTCCCAGTTACCCGATGGTCACCTGCTCCCGGTTACCCCATGGCTACCTGCTCCTGGTTACCCCATGGCTACCTGTTCTTTCCTCCTTCCTCTCTCCTCATCCTGGTTCTTCTCCGACCTCAGAGCTCAGGAACCTTCATCCCACCTGCCTCTCTTCTACCCAGCTCAGGCTGTAAACACCTTTGTTAGCCTATCAAGAATAATTTTGGAGGCAAGGTTCACATAACGACATTTTGGTTCCTTGAGAATTTGCTTGTAGGACAGTGGGGATCTTGGGGAACAGGAAATTAACATTTGAATACAGAATAGCTCCAAGTCAATGCCAACACCCAGCCACAGTTTCCCCTCCCTCCACTACTGCTCCTCTCCCCAGATCCACCCCCATCCATTTTCTTTACAGAAAAGAACAGGCCTCCAGAAAACTACAGCCAAACAGGACAAAACAAGATCCAACAGGGCAAGGCAAAAGCCTCATGCTGAGCCTGGACAAGGAATGCAGTAGGAAGGAAGGAGTCTCAAGAGCATGTAAAAGACCTAGAGACACACTCCCACTGTTAGGAGTCCCACAAAAACACTAAGCTAACAGCCATAACATGTATGGAGAGGACCTGTGCAGACCTGCACAGGGCCATGTGAGTCCTGCTTAGCTGACTTCGTGGACCAGTTAATCTCAAGACATGTTTGTTTGTTTGTTTGTTTGTTTGTTTGTTTGAGACAGGGTTTCTCTGTGTAGCCTTGGCTGGTCTGGACTCACTCTGTAGACCAGTCTGACCTCGAACTCACAGTGATCCACCTGCCTCTGCCTCCTGAGTGCTGGGATTAAAGGTGTGCGCCACCACGCCTGGCTAAGACATTTATTTTTTAAAGTTAGTATATGAAGTGGGTTTCCTTATGTCATATTCATACATGTGTCATTATACATGTTCTTAAGCTCCCTTGCCCTTCAATTTTAGAACAATTTTATTGTACAAAATATGAAGAAGAAAAACATATTCAGGTAGAGTCTACCTCTTGCAGACACTCCCTCCCAGAAGACACAGGAAAATATTTTGACCCAGTCAGTCGAGTTCTGGAGGCTCCAATCTGGGTGGCTGACCAGGTCTGTACAGGATACTTTCTGGGGCTATCTCTAGAGAACGGGGCTGCTGAGGGAAGCCAGGCCCTGTGTCCCAGGGACAATACCCCATGACAGGTAGGACCTGATTCCGGAACCCACCCTCCATTCCCAGTTGATGATGTCCAGCAGCCTGAAAGGCAGTGTCACCATCTAGCCACACAACGCTGCATAGTATGCAACAGAGTGGCACACTACATGCACATACATGTAACATACATACATGTAACACCCTCATTGACAGGACTTCACATGATTACAAACAATATATGTGCACTTGGTCACATAACTCACTGCCACTCTGGCTGCCTGTCCCCCTCCTTTCATCTTCACTGGGGATCTCTAGCTTAGATGTTCATTCACCAGGAGACACGGAGTAACAGTCTGGCTGGAGAACTCACGTTCCGGAAACAGTATGCTATTAGCCACATGGACGCGGAACAGCCTTGATTATTTGGGAGCTGTTGCCTACAGCTTCCGGTGCCTGGGAATGTTCTTTGCTTTTTGAACCTTAGATCAAACCAGTGGAGTTCACTGTCCAAGCCATCGTCACCACCTCAGACTTGGAAATCAGCCCCTCAGAGATAAACTTTGGCTAGTGCACCGTCTATGAGGCCATCAGGACAGAGATCAACATCAGCAACCTCTCACTGCTGCCCCAGGAGTTTGGGTTCATTGGGCTTCCCAAGGTATGTGCTGGTCAGTCCTGGGAATATAAGGTGGGGCATAACAGCTGCCCTGCAGGCCTGGCATTGGCAACTCTGCTCTCCTCGATACCTCCTAGGTGACCCTCTCCTCATCCAGGAGGGAAAGTCACCCCCCTCTCATTTTCCTGGCGGTAAGCCACAGACTCTTCCTGCCTGTCCTCTAAGACTTTCCCTGACCAAGCACAGGATAATCCAAAATGGCACCCAGGCCTGACCGCCATCAGTCCAAGAAGCTAGGCTATCCCCTATCCACCCTCACACACCTAGCTCATAACCTCACACTCAGTGTGTGAGCATTCACACATGCACACACATCTCTCGTACCCTCCATGTGTGCCCCCAAAACTACCATGTTCGCCCATCACTTCCCCACACAGCACAGGGTACATGTTTCCTACCAGCCACTCCACAGAGCATGCTTTTCCTTTTCACTCTGATGTGTTCCCATTTTCCAGTACATGGACATCCAGCCCAATGATGGGTTTGGGACAATCTTGCCACTGGAGACTTTGCAACTCGATGTGATCTTCCAGCCCATTACGGCTAAGGAATACAGATTCGAGCTGGTCTGCAAATCTGAGATAAACCAGTAAGCCTGCCATGTGACCACTGGTCTGCTTTCATTGTGTCCCGTAAGTTTGGGTGTGTTGTGCTTTCATTTTCATTGAATTTTAGGAAGACTTTAATTTCTTTCTTTATTTCTTCCTTGACCCAGTGGTTATTGATGAGACTTGATAACCTATGACCATATGGTGGGGGAGGAGGTCCCCCTTGGTCATAGACCTAGGGGAGGGAAATAGGGTGAAAGCAGGAGGGAGGGAGGAGTGGGAGGATACAAGTGATGGGATAACAAAAATTGAGTTGTAATCTGAGTAAATTAATAAAATTAAACTAAAATTTTTTTTCTTGTATCGGTGAGACTTGCTTTGTGACCAAATATACATATAGTCAATTTTGGAGAAGGTTCCATGAGGTGCTGAGAAGAAGGTGTTTGGGTGAAAATTTCTGTAAATATTTGTTAGTTTGATTATTTCTCTTAGTTTCTGTCAGGATGACCTGTCCATTGGTAAGAATAGGATGCTGATGTCTCCCCCTATTATTGTATGCAATTTGATGTGTGGTTTAGTTATGTTTCTTTTACAAATGTGGGTGCCCTTGTATTTGGAGCATAAGTGTTCAGAATTGAAATGCCCTCTTAGTGAATTTTTACTCTGATGAGTATGAAGTGTCCTTCTCCATCTCTTGATTAATTTTGGATGGAAGTCTGTTTTATTAGATATTAGAATGGATACTCCAGCTTGCTTTCTGGACCCGTTTGCTTGGAAACCCTTTTCCCAGCCTTTTACTCTGAGGTAATGTCTATCTTTATTGCTGAGGTGTGTTTCTTGTATGTAACAGATGGTTTTTACAACTATTCTGTTAGACTGTATCTTTTTATTGGGGAATTGAGTCCATTGATTTTGAAAGATATTAAAGTCCAATGACTGTTAGTTCCTGTTATTTTTATGTTGATAGTGGTACTCTGTGTGTGTGTGTGTGTGTGTGTGTGTGTGTGCATGAGGGGGGGGAGAATAGAAATAATGTGTGTACCTTTTACCAAAACACCTATCATTTGGTGTTTTGCTGCAGTAGAGTTATTAATTTCCTGTATTTTCTTGGATGTAGTTAAACTCCTTGGATTGGAGCTCTCCTTCTAGTATCTTCTGGATTTGTGCATAGATATTGTTTAAACTTGGTTTTGTCATGGAATATCTTGTTTTCTCCATCTATGGTGATTGAAAGTTTTGCTGAGTATAGTAGTCTGAACTGACTGGTCTCTTAGGGTCTGTAAGACATCTGCCCAGGCTCTTTTGGCTTTTATATTCTCTGTTGAAAAGTCAGGTATAATTCTAATAGGTCTGCCTTTATATGTTATCTGGCCTTCTCCTTTGCAGCTTTTAATATTCTTTCCCTGTTCTGTACATTTAGTGTTTTTATTATTATGTGACAGGAGGATTTTATTTTAAGGTACATTCTACTTGGTGTTCTATAAGCATCTTGGACATTTACATCCTTCTCTTTAAGTTGAGAAATTTTTCTTCTATGATTTTGTTGAAAATATTTTCTGGTCCTTGAAGCCAGAAATCTTTTCTTTGTTCCTATTATTCTTAAGTTTTGTCTTTTGATAGTGTCCCTGATTTCTTAGACGTTTTATGTTGGGAACTTTTTAGATTTAACATTTTCTTTGACCGATATATCTATTTCTTCAATTGTATATTCGATGTTTGAGATTCTCTCCTTTATTTCTTACATTCTGTTGATGATGCTTATATCTGTAATTCCTGTTCTTTTCCCTAAGCTTTTCATCTTCAGGATTTCCTCGGCTTCTGTTTTCTTTTTTCCCCCAATTAGTAACCATTTATTTATTTTTCTTTTTTAAAAAAATACATTCATATTATCGCACACACATATATTTAAAAACTACCTACAGCAAGAAGAACCACAAAACAATCAGGAATTATATAAATGTTATATTCATAGTGTTTTGGCTATTTGTATTTGGCAACCTTAAAGAAAACATCTTTCCTATCTTGGTGCATCTAAAATTCTGAATGTAAATCAATATCTATCATATTGCATTTTTAATCAACTTAAAACATCTATCTAGACCTGAAAACATCTTAACTCCTAAACAACTAAGCTTAACTGTAAAACTATCTGGCCTTCAAACACATCAGAGACTTGAGAATGAATAAAATTAAATATCTGAGTAGACAGGAAGTGAAGGTAATCAGCTTCCACAATGAGAAAATGACAGTGACAGATGCCTGAACAGTCACCCAACCAGCCTACCTCAAAGAAGATGATGAGCATCAATGAACCTCCTTATGGAGATGGCTTCAAATGTGGCAAACAAGCCACTGGACAAAATGTCCTAATTTCTGCTACAGACAGAATTCTGACCAAAAATGGGAAAGCTTGAATGCAGACAGAGGTGACATCCAAACTCTGCCAAGACAGGGTAAGCAAGTCCTCAATAGTTCCTGCCTCACAAGTATGTCTGTCAGATATATTGGGCCAGAAGGCTGAAGATGATGCTCCAGTGTTATAGAGAGTCTGTGTTTTCTTTACTGTTCTCTATTTCCATTTTCAGCTCCTGAACCATTTTATTCATTTATTTTACTTCTGTGATTGTATTTCCCTGTTTCTTTACGAGGTTTGTTCATTTCCTCTTTAAAGGCCTATATCTGTTTGATTTAATTTTCCTTATTTCTTTAAAGAATTTATTCATTTCCTCTTTAAAGGCCTCTATCATCTTCATAAAAATAGATGTAAGGTAATTTTCTTGTGTTTCAGCTGTGTTAGGATATCCAGAACATGTTGTAGTAAGGTGGCTGGGTTCTGGTGGTGCCATATTGCCCTAGCGCTTACTAGTTGTGTTTTTATGACGGTCTTTAGATATCTAGTTGTCCCTGGTGTTGTCTGGGTGTTTCTAGTGCCTAAAGGACTCCTCAGGAAGGTGGATAGAGTCCTGGGATGGAGGCTGGGTGTTCCTGGTATACAGCTGCCCTCTCCAGGAAGAAGAGTGGAGCTTTGGGCTACAAGTTGGAACTGTGTGTCCCTAGGGCTCCTTCAGGCTTCCTCAGGAAGGAGAGTTGTCTGTTCCTTTCTAACGGGAGACAGAAATGGAGTGGATCCAAAGGGGAGGGTAGGTGGGGAGGAACTAGGAGGAGTAGAAGGAGGGGAAACTACTTTTTAAAATCAATTAATTAAAATTAATAAATAAAATACAAACTAGACCTTGCATTCGTTTTCAAAAACCACATTATTCTGATGGGATAAACTATCCATTATGATGGGTTATAATCATGAGGAAACAGATACCAAGAGTCTTAAAAATGCTTATATCTGCTGGGCAATGGCACACACCTATAATCCCAGCACTCAGGAGGCAGAGGCAGGCAGATCTCCCTGAGTTTGAGGCCAGCCTGGCCTACAGAGAGAGTTTCAGGACATCCAGGCCTACATGGAGAAACCCTGACTCAAAAAAAAAAAAAAAAAAAAAAAAAAGAAAGAAAGAAAGAAAAGAAAACACAAAACAAAACAAAAAATGCTTACATCTAGTAATTTCTATTCTAAGAATTATTTGTAAAGGAACAATTGGAGCTCTCTGAAAGTACTAATATGCACAAAAAAAATAAAAATAACTCAAAGATTCAAGACAAGAGTCAAAGTAAATAGTTGCATAGTACAAACGATATATATCATAATCAACTAATAAACAATATAGCAAAAGAAATGTACCTGAAATGTTGGATCATTTGAATGTATTAAGATTCCTGTGCCACATTCTCCACAGTTATGTGGAGAGTGGGGACTGACTCTGACATGAACTCTGGTGCCTCATATTTTACCACCTCCCCTTGGTGGGGAAGCCTGATGGCACTCAAAGAAAGAATAAGCAGGCTACCATGATGAGACTTGATAGCTTATGACCTTATAGTGGGAGAGGAGGTCCCCCTCAGTCTTAGACCTAGGGGAGGGGAATAGGGTGATAGCGGGAGGGAGGTAGGAACGGGAGGATACAAGTGATGGGATAACAACTGATTTGTAACCTGAATAAATTAATTAAATTTAAAAAAAGATTCCTGTGCTAAGTAAATGAAAGTTTGATCCCAAAATGAGAGTGCATGGATTAATATAGATGTGTGTAGCTTTGTTTGTTTTTATTTTGTTGTTTTGTCATTGCCATTTTTAAGACAGGGTTTCTCTGTGTAACCCTGACTATTCTAGAATTCACTCTGTAGACCACGCTGGCCTCAAACTCAGAATCGGCCTGCTTCTCTCTCCCACTTGCTAGACTTACAAAATATACAAAATAAAAACACCCAAAAGGGAATGTCATTTTCCTCAGTTGTGTAGCAACTGGTAAGTTGCCCTTGATCCAGTAAATACACCTCACCCACTCTCAGGCAAGAAATTCTAATTAACCCAGTAGGTCACACACACAAAAAGATGGCAAGAAAGTAGGAGCTGGACCTGGTCAGAAGGAGAGTTTCAATGAGGAAGAAGGTGATACCCTATGAGCATATACAGGGGGAGAAGGTCCCCATGAGTCATAGTCATAGGGGAGGGGAGTAAGGGGAAAATGGGAGGGAGGGAGGAATGGGAGGATACAAGGGATGGGATAACCACTGAGATGTAATATGAGTTAATTAATAAAATATTTTAAAAAATGAGGAAGAGGGGTGAGAGGGAAGAATAGCATCTGAAAATGACTAGAAATCATTATATAAATATACAAAATGGTAAAACAATAAAAATATTCAAAAATTTTTTTAAAATGTCATCTTGGTGAGACAGACCAGAGGACTAGTTATAACAGTCCTTCTGCATGAAAACTTTGCTGCCTAAATGATCTACTTTCCAGTATCTAAGAAGCTTCCAGAGAAAGCAAATTCCCTAGGAACAGAAGATAACATGGAAGAGTAAAGATGGCTTCCAGTTCCGAGTCAGGCACAGGAACCACCACCTTTCTTCACCAAAAGACACCTCTTTCTCTAGGCCTACCTCCACCATTGGGAAAGAACTCCATTTCATATCTCCCAGCAGAAGTGAGGTAAGATTGACCCGCTTCTGTGATCATATAAGAGGGCCTGAACTGATTTATGTGTTCATGAATATGTTTGAAGCCTTTGGAAAGAATGACTTTTAGTGTGGTCAAATATCAACACATCTATCTCTGACCCACAAGTCCAGAGCCATCATGTCTTTGATTTTAGAAAGTATAGCCTCTCTAGTTACAGAAAGCAGCCAATTCCTTAGCTGTGGCTTCAGAGGATTTGACACTATTTCTATGTGTCCAGTGAATAGAACACCAAAACAAAGATATTGCCTGGGTCCTCCTCAACTGCCAGATCTTACAGTCTTTCTGTCCTTCTTTTCTCCACTTTCAGAGATGGTCTCTGAGCCTTGGGATTATACTAAAACCATGTCTTCTGGACATGATAGGACCACTGCACTCACAAATTCATCACAGATGTGGCTGCATGCACAAGGCCTGAACAAGATCAATCAACATTCTAACAGAGCAGTGAGGGGACTCACGTAACCCCAGCTCCAACTGAGGAGCTATGGGCAGCTTCTGGCTTTATGAGGAGAGATAATTAAAGTGTGGATCCTGGTAGGTCAACCACACTCTAGTGCATGGCTCAATAACCATGATTATATGGAATCGGTGAGTTATTTAAGAAGAGACTTGATACCCTATGAGCATATACAGGGGGAGGAGGTCCCCCTCAGTCACAGTCATAGGGGACGGGAGTAAGGGGAAAATGGGAGGGAGGGAGGAATGGGAGGATAGAAGAGATGGGATAACCATTGAGATGTAATATGAATAAATTAATAAAATATATTTTTTAAAAAGAGAGAACATGAAGTTGGGAGGGGTATTAAGGTGAGGAGTGGATTCTGGAGGGATCCCCTAGTGAAAGGGGGCCGAGTATTATCAAAATAAATAATATTAAAAATAAATAAAGCACTATATTTAAAAAACAGAATCCTTTTGAGCTTTAGAACCTTTAGAACACAGTGGTGTTCATTCTTTGGAAGTCTGAAGACTTGGTGAATGAGTCTGTTTTCTTGTAATTTCCATATTTGGAATGAACACATGTCCAATGTGTCTCTCAACTTTATGGTAGAAATATATTACTTGTGTAGATGATATTAAGTTCTTTTATTTTTGAGATTATAGTATAATTACATTATTTCCCTCTCCCCTTCTCTTTCCTTCCTGTAAACTCTCCCACATTATGATAGGCAGATTTGGGCCCAGGGGTCCCGCTCAAACTAAGGCACCAGCCAAGGACAATACAGGAGGTAAACTTTAAACCCCTTCCCAGATCTAGCCAATGGTCAGAATATTCTCCACAGTTGAGTGGAGAGTGTGACTTTCTCACGTACTCTGGTGCCTCACATTTGACCACGTCCCCTGGAGGGGGAGACCTGGTGGCACTCAGAGGAAGGACAGCAGGTAGCCAAGAAGAGACTTGATACCCTATGAGCATATACAGGGGGAGGTAATCCCCCTCAGGAACAGTCATAGGGGAGGGGAATAATGGGAAAATGGGAGGGAGGGAAGAATAGGAGGATACAAGGGAAGGGATAAACATTGAGATGTAACAAGAATAAATTAATTTTTAAAAATTTTAAAAAAACACCCACTGAGTTAATTTAGAGTACATGGGCACAGGATGATCTACTGCAACATGGGCAGCCTCTCAGGACCTGCACCCTTAGAGAAAACTTATTATCCAACCCCTAAAACCATCAATTGATAATAGCTGCTCATCTAAGAGTGGGCATTGTGGCCTGTACTGTACAGGTTTTTTGCAAATAATCACGGCTCCTGTGAGTTCATATGTGCAGCAGACTGCCATTCCTGGCAAATACTGTTCCACTGAAGGCATCTACTCTCTCTGGTTCTTACGATCTTTCCTTTCCCATCTTGTAGGACGTTCCCTGGTCCCTTTGGGTAACAGATACAGTATAGCTATCCCATTTAGAACTGAGTGCTCTGTAGTCTCTTTGTATCAATAATCTCCAACTCTGAAAAGAATTTTCCCTGATTAGGGTTGAGAAGCTCACTGAGCTAAGGTTATAAAGATAAGGCCTTAGGGGACAATTTATCACTATGTCCACTTAGCAGAATAAAAAAAGAAAAAGTTCTTTCCTAAGGTCTATGACATAGTGAGTAACAGATTTGGGACCCAGACATTAAGAGCACTAGACGTGAGTTCTACCTTGTGGAGTAGACTTTAAATCCACTCAGAAAGTGGTGGTTTACTTTCATAACATCCATGTCACCATTACACCAGTGAATATATGTTGTGAGGCCAGTTATTATTGTAGCTTGCAGAGTGCACTGCTAGTAACCATGTTGATTATTTTGCTCTCCCAATAGCATGCAAAAAAAAAAAAAAAGGCCTCCTAGCACTTCATTTCTGCATGTTCCTGTCTGAAGCATGTGGAGTCTTCAGCATAGTCTTACCATGAAGTTCTGGATGGCAACCAAGAGCATTGGCAATAGTCTGTACGGGTGTCCCCAAGGCTCAGAGAACACCGTGAAAGAGGGGAAGAAAGGACCATAAGAGCTGGAAGACGGGGATGAGACATAATAAATGCCATCTTTTAGGAAATGTATAGACACTGTAATCGTGAATTCTGAACAACTATGGATGACTGGGTTTGCACAAGAACAGGCCAATCAACAGCCAGAAAAGAATGTAGGAGTGGCCGGAGGGTCCTATCCTTCACTTCTAAACCATTTTCTCTGTGTAGATTAAAGGAAAGGGGGAACTCATTGATTTCAGTGTCTAGCCCCTGGTGGGCCTGGCAGGCTCCAATAGATAATCCCAACCCCACAGCCGCCCTGGCTAAACTCAATGGGTCGCACAACAAAGAAAAACCCATAAATCTGGGAAAGGGACAGCTAAGTGGGGGGAAGCCGTTTATAGACTTGGAAAAGACATAAGAGAAGTGAGGGGAGAATTTAGCCAGAAAGTGTCCTATATGTATAACTACGTGAAATAACTAAATTCACAAAATAGCTTGTTTCTCAGTAGTGACAAACATTAACACATGTACACTAACAGTTTGTATGTTTGGCTTTAATGGTTCGATGCTAAGAAAAAAGGAAATAAAGTTCTTACACCACAAAAAGAAATAAAATGTTAAAATGTATAACATGTTGTACGCTACTTTTTAAAAGTTAATTTATTTTTATTTCATGTGCATTGGTGTGTTTCCTGTATGTTTGCTTGTGCATGGGTGCCATATTCCCTGGAACTGGAGTTACAGACACTCGTGAGCTGCCATGTGAACGCTGGGAGTTGAACCCAAGTCCTCTGTCCTTGGGAAGAGGAACTAGTTCTCTTAACCACTGAGCCATCTCTTGAGCCCCTGTATGATACTTTTAAAAAAAAAGGCAAATAATAAATAATAATTCTAAATGGACCTAAGACCTTAATGTTACTGTTAGAGGAACTACTAGAGAAAAAATGCTTCTGTATAGTAGCATAGAAAGTGACACTCTGGAGTGAGAGAGAACTCTAATAGCTCAAAAATAATAGCAAAATTTGACAACCTGGACTGCATCAAATAAAAATATTCTGCAGACCCAAAAAAAAGGGGAGAGCTGGAAAGGTAGCTCAATGGGTAAGAGCACACCACCTACTCTTCCAAAGGTTCTGAGTTCAATTCCCAGCAACCATGTGGTGGTTCACAGCCATCTATAATGTGATCTGATGCCTTCTTCTGGTGTGCAGGTGTACATGCAAGCAGAATACTGTGTACACAATAATGAATAAATAAATCTTTTTTTAAAAGATCCTCAGAGTAAAAACACATCATGCAAAACATAGAAAGTCTTTGCCAGCCTTGCCTCTTGGGAGATTTATATTTTAGAATGTGTTTAGAATTCAAAAATCACATCCTAAGACCTAAGTCATCCAATCAGTAAACAGGCAAATCAATTGGACAGACACTACTCAACAGATGAAATGGCGAGGCTAGAACTATGGCTCAGTGGTGAAGTTCCCAGCACCCACAGCACAGCTCACCACTTCCTGTAGTTCCAGTTGCGTGCCCTTTGATGACCTCTGAGGGCTTCTGCACGTACATGGTGCACATACATGCACTCAGGCACCCATAGTGACAAATAAAATAGAAGACATTTTTGTTTTTGTTTATTCAGATGAAGTACAACTGGACAGCAAACATGTGAAAAATGTTCATAATCCTTAGCCATCAGAGAAAGTCATATTGGTGAGAACTACAATAGGAAAGAGAGAGAATTTCATACATTTATATATATGGATATATATGGGACTTTTGGGGTGAAGGAAGGTGGCCAGTGAGAGGTGGAGGAGTGATGGGTAGACAAGGTAGCAGGAGGGTGAGGGAGTATGAGCCAAGTACATGAAGTGCAGGTAAGGAAATGTCACGATGAAGTCCACTTGTTTGTACTGTGCTGAAGAAAGAACACAGATAAAAATACCAGATCACTGAACCTGAGATAGGAGAGCTCTGTGGTATCCGGAGGAGTCTGTCTAATCCTATTCCATTTCCCTCACACAGGCTTCGGAGATTAGCCTGAGAGAATTGCAACAACATGGACCGCAGTGCCTTCTGATCTCAGTTTTTTCCGTGTGCCAAGAACAATTTCTTACTGAGCTTAATAATAAACAAGATAGGACAATGCCGATCTTACTTATGGGTCAAAGGACACAATCCTTGTCCAGTCCTCTGAACCAAAGACACAGATTACACACAGGGGCTTAAGATTTCTAAAATAACAACTAATAAGGATGATGATAATAATACATTAAGTAAGTAAAGTAAAATAAACAAATATTGGAAAAAAAGAAAACCAAGCAGCATAGAAAATGAAGGTCTTGGTAAACCTGTAAAGTATAACAAAGGAGCATCTGGCAGAGAAAGGAGCATCTGGTAGAGAAAGGAGCATCTGGCAGAGAAGAAGCTCTAATGTGACATCTTGATGCTATAAGGCAAAAGCCAGACTGGAACAATGAAGGAAAGAAAGATGACTTTAAAGCACTCTTGTCACTTTTTTCTTTCAGAGAGAGGAACAAACAGTATGGTCCTTTCCTTAAGAATAGATAGAAAAACCTAAACTGTACAAACAGCATGGAAAAGCAAAGACAGACATATGTCCAAAATCTTCTGCTCTCAGACCGTGTTAGGTTATGGGGCTCGGTATCCAGCTGCGCTGTGAGCTGTCATTCCAATTTAAAGGTCCTGCAGAGACAACTCCCACTGAGTAAAAGAACAGTATTAGGAAGAGGGACAGTCGCCAGAGTGGCCCCTTGTGTGTTCCAGGCAAACAGATCCAAGTGTCACTTACACTTACCAGTGGCCTATTCTTAAGAAGAAAGGGAAAGTCCCAAGAAGCTGCTGTGTTAACTAGCTTTTCCTTGCTATAACAGAAGCCTGATGCAAATGATTTAAAATAGTAAAAGACCTATTTTGCCCTATGGTTTCCTGGGCTTCAGTTGCCTAGGGTTCGTTTGCTTCATCACTGTGGATCTGTAATAAGGCTGAGGATTATAGTGGCAAACACGTGTGGTGGAGATTTCCTCACCTTCTGATGGCCAGTAAGCAGAGTGGAAGAGAACATTTAGGAGGGGTAGATGTACGCCCCCCCATCCCAAGGCATGTCTGCAGTGGTCACTTCCTCCAACTGGGACCCACTTCCTCTCCTTTCCATCATCCACAATAATATTATCAAGGAGTTAATTGACCAACAGGCCAATCCAGCGGTGATGTCAGAGGTACCAACATACCTTCTCAGTGATGAGATCCTCATGATGAGAAGCAAATTTTCCACATGTGAGCCCTTCTCAGGACACATCATATCCAAGCCATGGTGCAACTGGAGCTCAGAGAGCCTGGGAGTGCTCATCTTCAGAAGCCATTGTTTAACGCTGTCTGTACTAAGCCACTTTCTCTATATTCTCCATTCATCCACCATATGGGTCACACGTGCATAAGGCCTAAGCACGTCCTACTAACAAGTCTTGAATGCTGGACCTACGGAAGGGGTTATGGAGGCCTACTATGGCATTGGGTTTATCAGGAGTCCTAATGGGTGCCTTTTATACTCTACCTGTCTCGTTTCTCAACTCACTATTCCAGCAGCTTCCATCCCAAGGCTCACAGGCAAAGTACAAGTGCAGGGGGCTAGGACAAAGCTAGCTTCAGGTAGTTATGTCCTGTCAGAAATGGACATTCCTGGCCACACGCCCCCTCAGGACACAGGCTGGGTGACAACCGAGGATGCTATACCCAGGGAAGTCTCCCAGTTTGCCGCTGTTTTGAGTGATTTGAGCAAATCCCCCAACACAACACACCTGGAGTTCTTGTGCTCGTAGGCACTTTGAGATCTGAAAGCTCTCATCAGAGTCACGTGTAGGCTTCCTCCTTGGTGATCAGTGTGTCTCCTTTGTCGACAGCTGCCGTCTTTTTGCTGCCTGCATGGACACTCCGGTGGGGGAGAGACCCAAGAGCACAGCCTGCAGTTGCAATGGTTACAGCAAGCCTGCTTCTTGGGATATGTTTAAACGGTGTGTTGAAAATGGATATAACCACTCAATTTATCAGGGTGTCGGTGGTGGAGGCAGTAAGGGGAGCATAAATGAACATAGCACATGCTAGTATGTTTCTATGCAGAGTTACCTCTGTTTTTCTCACACAAAAAAAAAAAACATATAAAATCATCTTGTTCAGACGGTAGGTACTTTCCTCCATCTTACAAATTTTTATTTTTTTCTGATTTATTTTGTGATGAAAACCCTCAGCTGATTATTCATACAACATTACATATTTCTTATACTCCTAAAGACATAACTTCATGTTTTTAAAAAAAAAAAGAATATGGCTTCCTGCAGTTTGATTCTTTTTTTTTTTTTTTTTTTTTCTGACTTAATTCAATTGATCTTTTACATGTTCGTTGACCTGAGATGCTTGTAAACTCTTGACCGTATGCTCACTTTTAAGATTCAGTTACGGGGCTGGAGAGATGGCTCAGTACTAAAGACCATCAGTTGCTATGTCAGAGGACCCAGATTCAATTTCCACCATTCACATGGCTGCTAAGCAGCATCTGTGACTCCAGTTCCAGAGGATCAGCACCCTCTTCTGGCCTCTGTAGGCACTGAACATATGTGGCTCACAGCATACACGTAGGCAAAAAGACCTATATGCACAACACAAAAATTACCTTTAAAATTTAACTTATTAAAGAAACTGAGACTTTAAGACACTAAATTAGAAAAACCCACATATGAAAGAATAAATAAACAAGCAAACAAATAAAAATGTTGTATTGTCTCATTTGTACAAGTACCCAGGATAAGGAAATTGACAGTAACACATAATGAATTAGTAGATTACGAGGCCCTGAGATGAGGGAGAAATGTGGTGTTATAATGTCACAGATTTGGGTCATGATATGAAAAACAATTAGATATAGGTACTAGCAATATGAGTGTACTTAATAGCATGAAGCTTAAAAATGAATAAAAATATTTATATGGCAAAGTTTATGTCACACGTACTAAAAAGTAGGGTTTTTCATTCATGTAATTGTAGACTGATTCTGTACACCCAGGCATAGATGGCTGTGTAATCTGAACAGCTTTGGAACTGACCCTGTCTGGGGCCATTAGCAGAGGTGAGCAAAGGACAGAGACACAGAAAAGCTGGGATCAGGTGGGCCATGCACTCTAATGGAGATGCACTGGCAGTGGCCCAGAAACTCAGTGTATTGATTGTATAAGGCATGAAGGAGGAGGTGGGTGAACTAATCTCTGTAGGAGGGCTCTGCAGGAGAGCAAGCAGTCATGGGATGAGGAAGTTGTGGTTGGTATTTTCTGTACGCACTGGTTTCAACTAAAGGTCAACCAGTCATTATCATCCATACTTGGGCCAAATGAAGGCTTGTCATTCTCAGACTCTGAGGCATTGACGTCCATGCCGTGGCCCTAGCCATGTTAACAGTACACGTCCACTCAGAACATCATCCACTCCACACAGGTGGTGAGCTTAGGATAGATAATGCTGGAGAGATTTCTGCAATCCCATGATGTTCATACACTAGGTTTTCTGCCTGTTGTTAGATTGATTTATCTTATTTTCTAAGTTGCAAAGTAATTTCATTGAATAGAATTAAGCAAAACTCTTAAATTCCCTTTTCTGTTTCCTAAGCATTTTATCCTAGAACTTCTGACTCAGATTTTGCCACCTTTGTTCATAATAAAATGTTTCCAGAAGGAAAATGTCCTATATTTTAAAAATTTATTCAGCAAGAGTTTTTTATTATTATTAATTTATTCTTGTTACATCTCAATGGTTATCCCATCCCTTGTGTCCTCCCATTCTTCCCTCCCTCCCCTTTTCCCCTTATTCTCCTCCCCTATGACTGTTCCTGAGGGGGATTACCTCCCCCTGTATATGCTCATAGGGTATCAAGTCTCTTCTTGGTAACCTGCTGTCCTTCCTCTGAGTGCCACCAGGTCCCCCCCTCCAGGGGACATGGTCAAATGTGAGGCACCAGAGTACATGAGAAAGTCATATCCCACTCTCCACTCAACTGTAGAGACTGTTCTGCCCATTGGCTAGATCTAGGTAGGGGTTTAAAGTTTACTGCCTGTATTGTCCTTGGCTGGTGCCTTAGTTTGGGCAGGACCCCTGGGCCCAAATCTGCCTATCATAATGTTCTACTTGTAGGTTTCTAGGACCCTCTGGATCCTTCTACTTTTTCAGCAAGAGTTTTACTCTCATTCACCAGGAATCAATATGAATAGTTTATTCTTCATTTTTATTTTTTCAATTACTTCTTTCTTTCTTCATTTTTTTTTTTTGCTGGTATATTGAATGATTAAATTTTAATTATTTCAATGCCTTCTCTTCTGATATGTGTAGCATAATTACATGGTATTTGTGATCTTTAACTTCCTGACTTGTTTGTACATCTTACTGCTGAGCTTTATATACATTTTAAAAAAGAGATTATCAATATTTTACTCTTAATTCAGAAATTTGATCAAAGCTGTCAGAGCCTTTCTTTATTACCTCTAATGGAATCATGTCCTGGATTTTTTCTAAAGCAACAAAAGGAGACATGGGATACAGGTATAGGGCTAAGCAGGCACAGGAAGCAGTCTTATGTTAGAGTCATTTCAGTGTGACTCGCTGGATTCCTGGGGGTGGGAAATGATCACTTCCCCAGGACAGAGACCAGCTTAGTAAGAGATCAGCATGTATAACTCACATGTTTTATATTATATTTATTGCATACATTTTCTTTTTGTAAGGACATGACTGGGCTTTTAATTTGTCCCTAGCCAGAATGTTGGGATGGGACAATTGGAGGGCCTTCAAGTAGCCTCCCTTCCGGAACTACCTCCATATGGTTCTGAATGCAAAGTGGAACACTGCAGGGGTGTTCTCCTCTGCTTAAGAACATGGCTACAGTACCGTCCTTTTGAGTCTGTGTCTGAGTCATGAGTGCCATAAAGAGCTCTTTATGTTGTCCTCGCTGTTCTTGCACTTGCAGAAAGCTGTGCTTCTAAATAAGAAGGCAAGCATTGCGTCTTGTCCCAGGATACTAATGATGTCACCAGTGGCAGTAAGTACTCACAATAGCCCATTGCTAGTGCAGTTGTGTAACACCCCTGTTCATGTCCCCATATTAAAATATACTGTCTTATTTTCCGTTGGATCTCATGGCATACATTCAGTAAGAAAGCCAGCACTCTCTTCTGCTTTTTCAACAGTGATTCCTGTCACTATCCAATTATTGTCGGGCCACCCCATCCTGTAAAATGGGGCAATAGAATGCCTCTGCACCTTCTGTACA
Organism: Acomys russatus; assembly: GCF_903995435.1. Classification (NCBI taxonomy): domain Eukaryota; kingdom Metazoa; phylum Chordata; class Mammalia; order Rodentia; family Muridae; genus Acomys; species Acomys russatus. Next base: position 13,643,102 of record NC_067140.1, on the reverse strand, counting down.
AAGTACGTGGGAACATCCCCCAATGTCTCCAACTGCTCGTTTAAAGTGCCTCTGCACCTCACCTTGCCTTCCAGATACACCCCGCAAGCTCACTTCACCATAGCACAGACTAGATAAAAATGTTGCAGCTTCAAAAACACAGCTACCACCACCATGTTCTCTTGCCAATGTTTCTAGAACAAAGTCATCTTAAAAGCAAGCGCCCAGGTCTCTCTTAATAAATATTGACATTGGCACGTCCTTGTTTATAGTTCTACACCTCTTAGCTCCTCTTGGACATTGATGTACTCTGGTCATTTTTTCTCCAGAGCTGAGGTTTAAATCAAGATCCTCACACTTGCTAGGCAAATGGTCTACCACACAGCTACATCTTCGTCTCCACTTATTCTTCAGACTTCCTACTTGGGGCTCTCTTGACTTCAGTTCTCTCCCATGTCCCTGCCACATGTGTAAGTGTTCCTTTGTATGTAATGAGAAGCTATGTCAAACAATGTCATGACGGAAAGAGTGCCATGACACTGTGACTAGGCTCTGGTTACTTTCAGGGCATGAAAAAGAAAAAAAGGATCTTCCCCACTCTAGTCTGGATTTTGATTGAAAATGCAAAGGGTGTGCGATAAACACAGTGGGCTGATAAAGATTTGCTGAGGCTTATGACATAGGAAAAGGTCTCTGACATTGCGTCCCTGTACAAAGTACCTGGGAACATTCCCAATGTCCCCAACTGTGCAGAGGGGAGGAAGTTGACATTTAGAGATATTCTTTTTCAAAGAGCAGCGCCGTTTGTAGCTTCAGCCACCTCCAGCTAAGGAAGATATATAAATGAGCATCTTAGCTCAGCTCTCAGTGAAGGCCCTTCTTGACAAGATGAAGTCCTCTGTCTTCATCCTTTTTCTGATCCTCATTCTGGAAAGACAGGCAGCTGTGGATGGACTCTATGGTGAGTATGGAGATGGTGGCTAGAAGGGAAATCTCTCAGGGAGAACAACCTTAAGGGTACTCTGGGAGTGAGCAGACCCTTCCTTAGGTGGGGTGTGTGTGTGTGTGTGTGTGTGTGTGTGTGTATGTGTGTGTGTGTGTGTATGTGTGTGTGTGTGTGTTTTGTTTCGATGTAATGAGACTTAATTCTTCTCTAGCCGAGCTCAAAATCCCTGTGGGAACTTTTGAAATAAGACTTGGAAGAAACTGTGCAGATAATGTAATTTAAACACTCTTATTATAAATTACCAGGTGGGACAAAAGGCTATTTCTCAAGTAGCTCATCAGGATTTATGCTCGGTCAGAAAGGTCATCTCAACTACGGGCTCAAAGGAAGAAGTGACGATGCAGCCGAGGACAGTGTTTTCATGCAAACAAAACAGCAAGTATATGACCAGGATGGTGACATGACACAGACACGTTTTTCACAAGAGCATGCAGGTGTAAAAGGGGCCGCATTTTGTCGTAAAGGACAAGCATCTCAGCTGAAATCCCAAGAATCCCAATTAAAATCCTTTGGACAGCTGAAATCCCATCAGTCTCAACTGAAGTCCCAAAATGCACAACTGAAATCCTATAGTCAACAAAATGCCCAAGTAAAATCCTTTGGACAGCTGAAATCCCATCAGTCTCAACTGAAATCTCATGGAGAACTAAAGTCCCAAAATGCGCAACTGAAATCCTATGGACATCTAAAATCCCAAGATGCCCAACTAAATTCCTATAGTCAACAAAATTCCCAATTAAAATCCTTTGGACAGCTGAAATCCCATCAGTCTCAAATGAAATCTCTTGGAGAACTAAAGTCCCAAAATGCGCAACTGAAATCCTATAGTCAACGAAAATCCTATGGTGAAGATGCCCAAATGAAGTCCTATAGCCAACTAAAATCCCAACCTGCCCAACAAAAACTCTATGGTCAACAAAAATCCCTTGAATCACAAGTTAAATCTTATAGCCAAATGAAATCCCATGGTGGCCAACAAAAATTCCTAGGCCAACAAAAGTCTCTAAAAAGTTTTTCTCAACAAACTCAACAGAAAGGATTTGCCATGGATGAAGACGCGTCACAAGTGCGCAAACAACATGATGACAATGAGCAGTCTGCACAGCAAAAGTCTACCCAGTACGCAAAAACAGAGGAAGACTTCTCTCAGTTTGGACAGCAACGGCAATTTGGACAAGAACGCGCGCAGTCCTACAAAGGATATCTTGAACAATACAAAAAGAAAAACCAAGGCAGCTATTTTACAAAGGGAGGGTCAAGCCTATTTCAAACTCAATTTAAGGGATAATATAGTTACTGACCTACTAAAAACCAAGACCAATATCAAGGTATGTTTCTACTAAGTAGGAGAGATATTTATCCCAACATTTACTTGCAGTACATAAGAAAGCCCTGAGTCCATTATGGAATTGATGTCCATTTGTTCCTATCAGTAGAAGTATTCTTATGTTACAAACTTTTAGGAAGATGAAGAGTGTCCCCTGATAAAATGAGCACTAGGTGTGGTAAAGGTACAGTAATCTACCTGGGTTAACAATAGATCCTGAATGACTCCATTAAAGGAATATTTTTCGATGATTTTCCTTGAACACAGTTTATATTATAAAGTATGCATTGCCTATGCAATGATATTTAACATTTTATGGTGTAATCTTGGTAAAAGTTGGTTTCTTGCTTATATTGGTATAAGGTGGTATTGCGTATGATCGCTTTCTGCACACCAATGAGTGTTCTTGAGTTCCTGTTACCTCCGTTTTCCATCAGAAACCATGGGGTTAGGGCTAGCTGGGTTTTCCACCAGATGAAAAATATGATTACAATGATCTCTGTTTGGGGCAGACACCGTCTTCAGTTGTGTGCCCAATAATGAGCCTGTTAGGTTCTGATTAACAGTCCCAGACATGTGGTCATATTAGTGGCCCTGGTCAAACTCAGCTGATCAGAAAACAAAACAAAAAGGTATGATTGTGAGAAAGGGGCTTGAGGGAGGAGTGGAGGTAATCAGGATGAGTGGGATATTGGAAAGGCTGGGGTTAGCAATAATCAGAATGCACTATATGTGTGTATGAGATTCTCAAAGGACAAAGTAGAAGATTTTGGGGTTGTTTTGTTTTGTTTTAAATCCATGCTTGTGATGAAAAAAAAAAGAGTTTGAAAGTGAACACAGGGTAATAAGGGTCCATAGGTTGCTGCTGACATTTGTGACATAGTGAAATCTGACGCCAAGCAGAAAGACAACGTTCACTGCTTTATCTGCACTACATTTTCATTAAGATAGGAAGAACAAGAAAAGCCATGGACAGACACACTTGGGGTCCACCGGGGTCACCACTGAGCACCCCAATTTGTAGAAGCTGGTTCTGGTAGAATTGAAAGAAGCAGAAATCCATTCGTCTACAAGTCTGATGACTCTTGTGTCACTGTCACCCTTTCTCTTTCTAGGACTCACTTCGCCAGACTCAAGTCTATGATACCTTCCCAATGCAAACTGCAATGTGGTCCCGGATCTTTGGTTCATGGATGGCCCTCTATTCGTATTTGCTTCTCCGTAGGACTTCTAAACCTGGAGCTTCCCCAAACACTTGCTTTCCAATAAAAAGATAACTTTCTGCATCACTTGCTTTTGTTTACTGAGATCTGATTCCTACAAGTGTCTGGGTTTGGGAACATTCCGGATGGGCAGTTCCAAAAAGAAGAGACTATTGTGTAGCATTGGGGAATATAGCAATGAAATCCACATTCGTAGGTGTCTGGGTTACAAAGAAGGTGATGGAACTGCACCAATCACCCTGTGAGCCACTTAAAGTCAACCTTAAATCCCCCACAATTCTTTTTTTAGTGGGTCTTCAGAGACTGAAAATCAGAACCAAAAGGAGTTGATTTCCAGTCCCAACTCTACCATAGACAAATGCTGATTTTTCAGGCTGCAGAAATGGCTCAGCCATGAAAGGTTAGGCTCATGACCAAAAATATAAGAAACATATCAATTTTCAATTAAGTTTGTTTCTTTTTTTTCTTTCGGAGCATAACCCCACCACTTACAGATGAAAGACAGTTTCCTCCAATTGTCTCTATCTTCGTGAAATCAGGTAAGGCTATCACACTTCCGTGTTTCCATAGTCAGCAATTGGTAAGGCTTGTCCCTGCTGCCACAGCCACAGAGAAACATGTGCAGGACCCAGAGCCACTGTCACTTTCAATCTGGAAGGTTTAGTCACTTCATTAGGTGCAGAGAGGATGTTCCCCTTTGCTATAGATTCAAAGGGTTTGGGTACCAGGTCTGAATGAAAACACAGGAATTGTTCTCAAGTCTTGAAGCAGGATGGCTATTAGGTGTTAACATGCAACCGGAGAGCAAAGCCTCACTCAGACACCTTAGGCTATCAAACAAAAAGCCCTGGGCCAGGCATAGGTTACCTCTTTTTGAGTTGTTAGCCACTGAGATCCCACAGACACTGCCCCCCCCCAACATCACTAAGGCCATTGCTCCTAGTCGCCCTCTACAACTGAACAGTAAGATTCTGTCACTGACGACACCGCACACCAGAGTCACCGGACACAGAGAAATCAATCTGGGTACTGATCTGGATGCGTCATCCTACTGCTAGCTTTCACAGTGCTGAAAGGTCCTATGTGTGCTTCCAGTGGAAGAAAAGTCATCCACACTGTTAGCCAGCTGTAAACTAGAACCTGTGAATTAGAGAAACAAAACTGGCCTGGTAAGATGTGTACACTAGTGCAGTAGCGGCACTGGTATTAGGGGAGTAATCAACCAGCCACTCTCTGATTGGACTTAAGTCTCACCCCCACAAGATGGAAACTATGCCTGGTGCTATTAACTGCACCCAAAAGCTGTGGCTGGCTAGGTCATAGGCCCCCAGTCTGTAAAATGAACCCAGTGATGAACTGCTACCAGAGCTCTTATTTTTATATCCATAAATTAAAGCATCTCTCCGCTCTCACCTGAGAGACTTCATTCTTCAGTAGATGGTGATTCAGTTAGACAGAGACCCACATCTGGTCAATGTGCAGAGATCCAAAGAGTGTGGAGCACAGTTAGAACTAGGGCATCTACAAGAAGCCCCTTCGCCCTAAGTCTCCAGTGATCTTTGCGGAATAGCTGGTAGGAAGAGGCAGAAGGAGTAGATGTCCGGATGAGACAGTGTCTACCAGGATGACAGCACAGGTGCACACATGAAATCAGAGCAGCTAGGACTCCATGCAGGAGGCTTGTGCAAAAACCAAGTCAGCCGGCATCTCAACATGGAGGGGGGTAGCGGCTCTTGCAGTCCTACTCCCTGTAACTGGGGAGCTCTTACAATTGATGGCTGCTGTTGGGGGGCAGGGAGTGTAGTGGTTAGAAGGAGAATGTCCCCAGGGGCTCATATATCTTCTAGATACATGTCAACTCACTGTGGAGAACTCATTGGCATTTTACATAGCCTTAACTGAACCAGACACACAATTGTTTCCCTGCTTCTCATGTCCTCACTAAAGTTCCCCCATAGAGTCGCCCACCCAGGCATGAGGCTATTCAGTCACAAAGCTCAGAAAATCCCATGGACTCTGGTCTTCTCTTTTACAGATGGCATTGATGTGATTCAGAGGAATAGGGACAAGTCTGCTCCATCAGGAGGAGAATTTAAGTCTGGGAGAAGGCACAATGTTGACATTTTCTAAAAATCCAAAAGACTAACAGACAAGGGGCCTGAAAGGAGCAGGAAGGGAGACACTGAATGAGGAGAAGAAGACTCTTGACTCTGCCCAAGTATGTGATGGCCTAGGTGGACAGACCAAGCTGGGATAGGGCTAGAAGGCGCAGGTAGAGAAATAAGACAAGAAAAAGAAATAAAAAGCAACAAACAGGGGAGAAAGATGCCAACTCACGTCACCTCACATATGATATGATCCCAGGCATAAAGGACCCTAAAGAACCTGCAAAGCCTCATCGGTCTTCGACACATTATCACTGAAGTATCAAAGAATATAAACCAGCAGGCAAGAGATGGACATGGTGGCACACGACTTCAATCCCAGAACTAAGGAAGCAGGTACAGGTGTCTGGGGAGCCATGCCAAATTCTGCCATGTCAGAAATCTCATGCTTAGGCTGCATCCTGTGACCTTCGAGTTGCTGACCTTTGCCTCATGAGGTCTCATGTTTCAGGCTATCCTTGGACTATTTACCTCTGAAAGAAGTAGGGAAGTCCCAACTTGGAACCACCCAGAGGATCAAGGAAGTTCTTACAGGGAACTACTCAGAGAAATAGGAAGTTCTTACAGGGAGCGATTCAGGCTATTGTATTCTTACCTGGGGGCTAGGGTGAGTGAAATTAGAATAGATCCTATTGACCTTGCTCTATATATATTCTTACTAGTTGGTCATTAAAGTGAATCTTGATCAGAAATTTCCTGACTTTATTCATTATTTCTCGTGTCTCTGTATCCTACTTTCAATCCCCACTCCCTCTTTCAGGTGAACTCTGATTCGATTTTTCCCATGGCTAGGGCATGACACAGGTGGATCTCTATGAGTTCCAGACCAGCTACATCTGCACAGAGGGACCCTGGCTCAAAAAAAAATCACCATGCAATAAGCAGTAGTTTCCCACTGACAAAAAAAATCACAAAAGAAGTCAAGAAAAAGAATAACATTCCCAATAGCTACAAGATAAAATACACTGGACTAGTCCTAACCAACAGGCAAGAGATTTCTTTACAGTTAAAACTTCAATACACTGTAGAAAGAAATTGAAGAAAACACCAGAAAATGAAAAAGTCTCCCAAGCTCGTAGATAGGCAGAATTAATTTTGTGAGGATGGCATGATCTCAAATTATGCTACAGAGCCATAGTGACAAAAGCTGCATGGTGCAAAAACAGACATATGGAATGAAATAGGGGACCCAGACATAAGCCATATAGCTACTTCACCCAAATATTTAACAACTGTACCCAAAAATAAAACATACACAAGGAAAAGAAAAATGTGGAAAAATGGATATCCACACAGAATAAAACTAGATCCATATCTCTCACCTTCCATGTAAATCAACTTAAAATGGGTCAAAGATCTTAAGGTAAAACTTGAAACTTTGAAACCACTAAAGGAAAAATAAATACCTTTCAATATATGGGCATAGACAAAAAAAAACTCAGAAAGAATCTCTGATAGGAAATAATCAGAAGACTTAACAAATGGGATTACATGGAATTTTAAAAAGCTTCTCACAGAGAGCTGGAGAGATGGATCAGAGGTTAAGAGAAGCAGGTTCAGTTCCCAGGTGGCTCACAGCCATCTATAACTCCAGTTCTAGGAGATCTAATCCCATCTTCTGACCTGCAAAGCCACCAAACATACATGGATCGCACGCACATGTACACATAAAGTAAAATAAATAAATCTAAAAAGTTTTTCAAAACCTTCTTTACAGCAAAGGAAACTATACAGAATAAAAATATGTACTTCAGAAATAATATATCTGACAAGAGATTGATTCCTGGAATATATTTTTTGAAAACTTCAAAATCAAATATGTCAATTATACTGAATGGACAGTTATCGAAAGAAGAGGTTTCTGAAAAAGTGATCAACATTCCTTAGCCATTGGGGAAATGAAAAATAAAGCTACACCTCATTCCTGTAAGATGAAAGACAAAACACCATAAATGCCAATGAGAATGCAGACAAAGAGGAGGCTTCACACAGTGAGGATGGGAACGCACACTGGTGCAGCCACTATGGGGTGGTGCAGTGGTGGGGCAGTCACTGTGGGGCGTCCTCAAAACCTACAGCCAGAACCAATGTTTGACCCACATCTTCTGGCTACATACATGCAGGACTCTAAGTCAACCTTCCGCATGTGTAGACACACACACGCTTATTACTGCACTTATCACTATTCAGCAACTGAGAAATGGAAATGACCCCCACCTGCTGATCAGCAGAGGAGGAAGTACATGCGCACAATAGAAGATTCTCAGACATTTGCAGGAAAACGGGCAGACCTAGAGATAGCTGTCTCGACCAAAGTAAGATTTAGGAAACCACTGCTTGGTTTTTGTTTTTTGTTTTTTGTTTTTGTTTTTGTTTTTTTTTTTATCACATGTGGGACCTAGGTTTTATTATACACAGAGTAGAGCATAAACATAGAAAGGGACAAGGGGAGGAGAGGAAGAGATCTTAGGGAAGGGAGGAGGGGGCAAGAAAAGTCAATGGAACTCATGCGACTTAAGAGAAGAGGGAGGACTATTTGGACCGACGAAGGGACCAGCAAAAGGAAGGAGGCTGGAGGAGCACAGTGGGCCTGAGGAGTGAATTAGAACAAGCCACAATGAAACCCATCACCGTGCACACTAACTGTAAGTAACCTCAGGGCTGGTGAGATGGCTCCGGAGGTCAAGGTGCATGCTGCTGGAGTCTGACAACCTAAGTTCAGGTCCCAGAACTGATGTAAACGTGGAGAGAGGGAAGTAGATCCATAGCCTTGGACCTCCACACGCATGCCGTGGCACATGCATCTGTACTCCCCATGAGCATCATAAAAGACGTGCACACGGTAATTAACTGATTGATAATTCACAAAGGAAGAGTTTTAAATTCTCTTTTTGAAACGTAGCATCTCTAATGACTGTCTTCCTCTAAGGAGGCAAGGAGCGTGAGCAGTCCCTGGCTAGTAAGGTAATCCGAGACCTCAAGCCCTGTCAGAGTCCCTGATTCCCTCCATCCTGATTCTCCTTGACTTCCCAGAATCCTGCCCTTAATATTGAAGGATGCTGCCCTCTCTTTTAGGCTCTAGAACTCTGACCTCTGCATCTATATCACAGCCAATAGAAGAGAAGAGGGGTGAGTGGTCAAGGCTAGCTGCAAGAGAAGCCTTTAATGAAGTCATACACAGAACAGCAAGGCAAGAAAAAGGGAAGAAGCACAGTAAACTTAGAAAAGTCAGGAATAAAACCATCCATAATCTCCCTCTGGTCTTTAATTCTTAGTTCTCCTCATTCTTATCTCCTCTTCCCTCTGCCAGCTTTGGGCGTGTGTGCGCGCGCGCGCGCACACACACACACACACACACACACAGCATAGAACAATGCGGGTGAAAAGACAATGCTTCCGCCATGGGATCTAGAGACCAAGCTCAGTCAATCAGGTTTGCACAACAAGTGCCTCTGCCCAGTGAGCCATCTTGCAGGCACATGTTGTCCTTGGTTTTAGAGCTACGTTACTAATCTCCTCCACCAATTACAAATCATTTCCTCTTTTTGGTTCTGGTTTTTTTTTTTTTTTTTTTTTTTGGCCATGTATTATTGAACATATGTCAATTCTGTTTGTTTTCTGCTTTTCCTTTTCTTACTGATGCCTTTATAATTTCAATCTTGGTAAATATATTGAACTTTGGTGGGCTTATATGGCCTCTCTTGGAGACTGGTCCCTGCAAACCTGAGATAAGTGTATTAATGCATTGTAATGTTTTGCGGTGGAGTACTTTATACATGACTCAGATGTGAATGACACGTACACTATTCAAGTCCTGTCTACAGTGGTGCTACATCTTACCAGAGACTTCACTCTACTCCCTTCAGTTGAGATGTTTGCATCGCCCGCTCAAGTCTTTCCTGACAACAGGATGCTCTGTTCATGTTCCAAATGCTTGCATCTTCTTCCTGGGTAAATCCAGGTGCAAGAGTATAAGAAGGACGGGTGTGGTGGCGCACGCCTTTAATCCCAGCACTCGGAAGGCAGAGGCAGGCGGATCTCTGTGAGTTCAAGGCCAGCCTGGTCTACAAAGTGAGTATAGGACAGTCAAGGCTACACAGAGAAACCCTGTGTCGAAAACACAACAAAAGAAGGCTGATGTCCCAATTTGACATACAGATGGGGTGGGGAGGATTCCTTTCGCCTTCTCTGCTTTTTTCCATTGAGGTTCTAGAAGGATTGCTGATACTCCTCCAAGTAGTAAGGTCATCATCAATGCCCAATGCTCTTACTGTCCCCTGACAGGTGTGTATTAGTCTCTCATCTGATGTCCCTCTCAATACACTCAGTTCCGTTCTTGTCTTTCAGCTTGCTGTCTAAGCATTGGACAGTTCTGACTACTGATTAACTTCCTTTTTTTGTTCAGCTTCACAAACTCCTCTTAGCCTTTCTTGAAAAACAGGTTTTGTGGAGACAACCGCCCCTCGTTTTTATTTCTCTACAAGAGTTTTCTTCTCCTTTCATTTGCCGAGGACAGTTCTGCTGGGTGAGTCTTCTGATCTGCATGCTTCTCCCTTTGGAAACATTAAGTATTTCATCCTGTCCAGAACAGTGTCTCTAGGAAGCTCCTGCCACTCGTACTGGAATGTCCTTGTGTGTTGACTCATGTTTTCTGTCTTTGCCTTCAGATTCTCTCTTTGTCTTTGATGTTCAGGATTTTGATCCGAATATGTCATGGTGTAAGACCGGCCCTGATAGAAGAAATTTGTCCCCCTGAGTCTGGATATTTCTCTCTTTCCTCAGGTTTGCAAAGTTTCCTGGGACTGTTTCCTAGAAAGAAATAAAGCATAAATGTCTTTCTCTGCTTTCTCCTGAATACCTCTGCTACAAACGTGTGCCCTTCTCATGTTGCCCACGGGAACACTCCTCTTGATTTTTGCTCTTTCTTCCACAGTGACTGTACTTTTAAGCAGCCTGTGTGTGACTTCAGAGACTCTTTTGTTCGATCGGTTCTAATGATGCTCACGGGAGCACACGTGCATCATTTCACAGCAATGTTTTCTAACTTAGGTAATTTTATTAGTTTTGTGAATCTAATGAACTTCTAATCATTAGTCTCTCTGCTAAGGTTCTTCAATAAAACTTAGGGATTTTTCCCTCCATTTTCTCAAAGTTCACTTCACGTCTTCCAAATTGAAAAACCATGCTTCCCATGGCTTGCTCAGCCTGTTTTTTTTTTTAAAGATTTATTTATTATTATGTATACAGTAGTCTGTCTGCATGTACACCTGCAGGCCAGAAGAGGACATCAGATCATATTACAGATGGTTGTGAGCCACCATGTGGTTGCTGGGAATTGAATTCAGGACCTCTGGAAGAGCAGCCAGTGCCCTTAACCTCTGAGCCATCTCTCCAGCCCCTCAGCCTGTTTTTTTTATAGAACCCAGGACCACCTGCGCAGGCATGGCACCACCCACAATGGGCTGGGCCCTACCCCATCAATCACTAAGAAAATGGGTCTGCAGGTTGGCCTACAGCCCATCTTATGGGCGCATTGTCTCAAGTGAGGTCTCCTCCTCTCAGATTGTGTCATATATTTACCTTGAGTCTCTGGCATTTTCTCTTCTTCTGTAGGCAAAGCCATGCTCCCCTGATTATGACTGACCTTTATCTTGCATCCATGTCTTGAATTGATGCAGTGTGTATTCCAGCCTTTGCATTCTGGCTGTATCTGAGAATGCCTTTCAGTTGGAAGTTTGTCCAACAGTTCGCTGGGGACTCTGAACAATGATCCCTCTGCTTGTGACTGCTGTAGCCGTGTGGTCCTGGGGACACGGTAAGGCCGTGACAGGCAGCACATTCTGTGGGGGAGAAGGGGAGCTTTAGACTTGGCTCCTGAGGTTCGCCTCTGCCCCTATCCAGCTATGAAACAATCAGGGAGTACATGTGCCTTGGGGGAGGGGGTACATGCAGCTCAGGTGGGAAGTACACGTGGCTCAGGAGGGGAGTACAAGTGGCTTAGGCGGGGAGTACATGTGGCTCAGGCAGGAAGTACACGTGGCTTGGGCGGGGGGGGGGGGGGGGGGCGCGGTGCATGTGGCTCAGGCAAGGAGTACATGTGACTCACGCAGGGAATACACGTGGCTCAGGCAGGAAGTACATGTGGTTCAGGCGGGGAGTACAAGTGGCTCAGGCAAGGAGTACATGTGACTCAGGCAGGGAATACACGTGGCTCAGGCGGGGAGTACACGCTTCCATCTAACACTGATGTGAATGTTTACCACATGTATCAGCCACGAGACTGGTGCAGGAGGGTGTGCCTGGAGCTGGCTTTTAACCTTGTGCATCCAGTACTAGGGTCGTAGGTAGGATTATTTGAACGTAGCCTCCTCGTTTGCAGTTGTTATCTATGCATGTTATGCTAATGAGAGTGGGAGAAGGGTTTACAGGTAATGCAAAACTTCTTCCTACCTCCGCGATGGGTTTTCTCATGCTGTAACAGGTTCCGTTTCGTCTTTCCCATGCATGTATATTATTGCACTTTCACCTAGTCATCCCTCATTACCGGGCCTTGTCCCATCCTCCTGGTTCCATCTTTTCCCACATCTGCTCTTATGTCTTTGTACATTTTAAAAACCAAATGTCTGGGTTCAGTTATCCTTTCTTCTGTTTGATAAATTCTCCCATTCACACTGTTGAGAGAGAAAAAAGAAACCAAAACACTATTTGCCTTTTTGAGTCTGGACTGAGTTCTGTGGGTCCACATAGTTCCTGGCAGCAGCGGCAGCAGCAGGGACAGAGACAGCTCCACACTGTCTCCTCCACCAGCTGAGGAGATCCTTTAGTCTTTAGTCTTTGGGAGACCTTGACTCAGGTGAAACTGAACTCTTGGCCTCAACACAGAACAGATTTTCAAGATGAGCTGGTATGAAGCAGAGTCAGTTTATTAAAAAAAATTTTTTTTCAAGGGGCTAGAGAGAGAGCGCAGCGGTTAAGAGCTCTGACTGCTCTTCCAGAGGACCTGGGTTCAATTTCCAGCACTGACATGACAGCTCACAACAGTCTGTAACTTTAAGATCTGACACCCTCACACAGGCGAACATGCAGCCTAAACACCAATACATATAAAATAAAAATAAATAAATTATTCTTAAAGAGGCATTTACTGTTTTAGCAGAGGATACAAGTTTGGTTCCCAGCACCAATATGGTGGCTTCCAATCATCTTTAATTCCAGTTCCTGGGGAGTTTAACACCTCTTTTGTTCTCTTTGAGAGAACAAAAAGTGTATTATGCACATGGTATGCTTATGTACAGTATGTATATACATACACTTGGGTTCAAACACATAACATAAAATAAAACAAAATTTTCAAGCAGCTTCTTCTTCCTCGAAAAAAACACCAAATGGCAGACGACGCCGATGCAGCGGGAGGGCCCAGAGGACCAAGGGCCCAAGATTAGGAGGCCACAGCTTCTGCGGAGGATTCAGAAGCAGTCTTAGGGACCTTGGTCCTGGCTGAGGCCTTGGCGGTGGTTGAGGCTGCAGGGCTCATGGAGGTAAAGCCGAAGACAAGGAGTGGATTCGTCACCAAGCTGGGCCACCTGGTTAAGACATGAAGATCAAGTCCTTGGAGATTTATCTGTTCTCCCTGCCCATTAAGGAATTTGAGATTATTGATTTTTTTTTTCCTGGGCACATCCCTAAAGGATGAGGTTCTTAAGATAATTCCAGTGCAGAAGCAGACACAGCTGGCCAGCTGACCAGGTTCAAGGCTTTTGTGGCTATTAGGGACTACAATGGTCACGTTGGTCGTGGTGTTAAGTGCTCCAAGGAGGTAGCCACTGCCATCCAAGGGGCCATCATCTTGGCCAAGCTTTCCATCGTCCCTGTGTGGAGAGGCTACTGGAGGAACAAGATTGGCAAGCCACATACTGTTCTGTGCAAGGTGACAGGCCACTGTGGCTCTGTTTTTGGTGTGTCTCATCCTGCACTGGTATTGTCACTGCTCCTGTGTCCAAGAAGCTACTGATGATGGCCGGTATTAATGACTGCTACACTTCAGCCAGGGGCTGCACTGCCATCCTGGGCAACTTTGATGCCATCACCAAGACTTACAACTACCTGACACTTGACCTCTGGAAAGAGACTGTGTTCACCAAGTCTCCTTATCAGGAATTCACTGATCATCTTGTGGAAACCCACACCAGAGTCTCTGTTCAGAGGACTCAAGCTCCAGCTGTGGCTACCACATAAGGTTTTTTTTTTCTGAAAGAGTGGATGGTTATACTTCATAATTTTAGTTATACAGGCTTTTACATATTCCAAGTTTGGTTCCAAACTGTATTTGACATTTTTGAACACTTTTGAAAGAAGACAATTTTATAGTAAAATAGATATGCTCAAGAGCACAAAACAGAAGCATGTAGAATATTGTGCTATGGTTTTTGAATATGAGAAACTTTAAAAGATAAATTCGTCTAAAGACAAGTTTCAGATTATTTGTACTTTTTATGATTTTGATGAATATCATACATTTTCTAAGTGTAGTTTATGTTATGACTTCAGAACATATCACCACCCTAAAGGACAATGACAATTTTTTTGTTTTCTGTTTTTTCTTCATTTTCTTTTTTTATTTAATTAATTTATTCAGATTGCATCTAAATTGTTATCCCATCACTTATATTCTCCCGTTCCTCCCTCCCTCCCACTTTCACCCTATTCCCCTCCCCAAGGTCTATGACCTAGGGGGACCTCCTCCCTCACTATATGGTCATAGGCTATCAAGTCTCATCTTGGTAGTCTGCTTATTCTTTCTCTGAGTGCCACCAGACCTCCCGAACAAGGGGAAATTGTTAAATATGGGGCACCAGAGTTCATGTCAGAGTCAGGCCCCACTCTCCACACAACTGTGGAGAATGTCCTGTCCATTGGCTAGATCTGAGTAGGGGTTTGATGTTTACCAAAAGTATTGTCCCTGGTTGGTGCAGTAGTTTGAGCAGAACCCCTGGGCCCACATCTGCCCATCATGATGTTCTTCTTGTAGGTTTCTAGGACCCTCTGGATCCTTCTATTTCCCCATTCTTCTGTATTTCTCTCACCTAGAGTCCCAATAGGATGTCCTCAAATCTACTCCAATCTCCTGGTAAGTGAAGACTTCCATGGGACATGCCTTTTGGACTAATGTAATGTCCAATTATAAGTGAATATATACCATCTGAGTCTCTCTGCTTCTGGGTTAACTCACTCAGAATGATCATTTCTAGTTCCATCCATTTGTCCACAAATTTCAGGATTTCCTTGTTTTTAATAGCTGAGTAGTATTGCATAGTGTAAATGTACCACCGTTTTTAAAAACCCATTCTTCAACTGAGGGGCATTTAGGCTGTTTCCATGTTCTGGCTATTATGAATAAGGCTGCTATGAACATGATTGAGCATATGTCATTGTTGTGTGGTGGATCATCTTCTGGGTATATTCCAAGGAGTAGAATAGCTGGGTCTTGATGAAGCCTTATTCCCAGTTTTCTGAGACAGCACCAGAGAGAATTCCAAAGAGGCTGAACTACTTTGCATTCCCACCAGCAATGAAGGAGTGTTCCTCTCTCCCCACATCCTCTCCAGCATGTGGTGTCACTTGAATTTTTGATCTTAACCATTCTTATGGTTGTAAGATGGAGTCCTTTTGAGATGCATTTCTCTGATGACTAAAGACATTGAGCATTTCTTTAAGTGTTTCTCAGCCATTCAATATTCCTCTGATGAGAATTCTCTGTTTAGTTCTGAGCCCCATTTCTTAATTGGGTTATTGGATTTGGTGGTGTTTAATTTCTTGAGTTCTTTATATATCTTGGATATTAGACCTTTATCACATGTAGGGTTGATGAAGATCTTTTCCTAGTCCGCAGGCTGTCACTTTGTTCTGTTGACAGTGTCTTCTGCCTTACAGAAGCTTCCTAGCCTCATGAGGTCCCATTTATTAATTGTTGACATTAAGGCCTGGGCTGTTGGTGTTCTGTTCAGGAAGTTGTCTCCTGTACCAATGTGTTCCAGGATCTTCCCCACTTTTTCTTCTAACTGATTTAGTGGTTTTATGTTGAGGTCTTTAATCCATTTGGACTTCAGTTTTGTGCATGATGATAAATATGGGTCTAATTGCATTTTTCTACATGTAGACATCCAGTTAGACCAGCACCATTTGTTGAAGATGCTATCCATTTCCCATTGAATAGATTTGACTTCTTTGTCAAAAATAAAATGACCATATATGTGTAGATTAATTTCTGGGTCTTCAATTTGATTCCATTGATCAACCAGCCTATTGCTATGCCAGTACCATGATGTTTTAGTTACTGTTTCTCTATAGCACAGCTTGAGATTGGGTATGGAGATTCCTCCAGAGGATCTTTTATTGTATGGGATTGATTCTGGGTTTTTTGTTTTTCCACATGAAGTTGAGAATTGATCTTTCAATGCCTTTAAATTTTTTGTGTAGGTATTTTGATAGGGATTGTATTGAATCCATAAATTGCTTTTGGTAAAATGGCCATTTTTACTATGTTAATTCTCCCGATCCATGAACAAGGGAGATCTTTCCATCTTCTGGTGTCATCTTCAATCTCTTTCTTCAGAGATTTGACGTTTTTTCAAACAAGTCCTTTACTTGCTTGGTTAGAGTTACTCCTAGATATTTTATATTGCTTGTGTCTATCATGAAGGGTGTGTTTTTCTTAATTTCTTCCTCTGCAGATTGTCATTTGTATATAGGAAGGTTACTGGCTTTTTTGAGTTAATTTTTTATCCAGCCAATTTGCTGAAGGTGTTTATCAGCTGTAGGAGTTCTCTGGTGGAATTTGGGGGGTCACTTATGTACACTATCATATCATCTGCAAATAGGGATAATTTGACTTCCTCCTTTCCCATTGGGATCCCTATGATCTCTTTTTGTTGTCTTATTGCTCTGGCTAGAACTTCAAGAACTATGTTGAAGAGATATGGAGAAAGTGGACAGCTTTGCCTGGTCCCTGATTGTAAAGGAATTTCCTTGAGTATCTCTCCATTTAATTTGATGTTGGCTAATGCCTTGCTGTATATAGCCTTTATTATGTTTAGGTGTGTGTCTTGTATCCTCGATCTCTCCAAAACTTTAAACATGAATGGGTGTTGGATTTTGTCAAATGCTTTTTCTGCATCTAAGAAGATTATCATGTGATTTTTTTCAATTTGTTTATATGGTGGATAACATTGATGGATTTCTATATATTAAACCATCCCTGCATGCCTGGAATGTAGCCTACCTGGTCATGGTGAATGATATCTTTGATATGTTCTTGTATTCAGTTTGCAAGTATTTTTATTGAGTATTTTTGCATCAATGTTCATAAGAGAATTTGGTCTGAAATTCTCTTTTTGATAGGTCTTTGTGAGGTTTAGGTATCAATGTGACTGTGGCCTCGTGGAATGAATTTGGTAATGTTCCACCCATTTCTATCTTTTGAAGTAGCTTAAAGAGCATCAGTATTAACTCTTCTTTGAAGGTCTGATAGAACTCTGCAGTGAAACCATCTGGCTCTGGCCTTTTTTTGGTTGGGAGACTATTAATGACTGCTTCTATTTCTGTAGGATAAATAGGGGCTATTTAGTTTGTTTATCTGATCTTGATTCAATTTTGGCAAGTGGAATCAATCAAGAAAATTGTTCATTTCCCTTAGATTTTCAAATTTTGTGGCATATATACCTTTGAAGTAGGATCTTATGATTCTTTGTATTTCTTCAGTGTCTGTTATTATGTCTCCCTTTTCATTTCTGATTTTGTTCATTTGGATACTGTCTCTCTGCCTTTTAGTTAGCTTGGCTAACGGTTTGTCTATCTTGTTGATTTTCTCAAAGAAACAGCTACTGGCTTTGTTGATTCTTTGAATTGTCCTCCTTGTTTCTAATTTATTGATTTCAGCTCTGAGTTTGATTATTTCCAAATGTCTACTCCTCCTGGGTGATTCTGCTTCTTTTTTTCTAGGGCTTCCAGATGTGTCATTAAGTTGCTTATATAAGATGTTTCCAATTTCTTTATAAAGGCACTTAGTGTTATGAATTTTCTTCTTAGCACCACTTTCAATGTGTCCCACAAATTTCAGTATGTTTTTCTTTCATTTTCATTGAATTTCAGGAAGTCATTAATTTCTTTCTTTATTTCTTCCATGATCCAGTTATCATTAAGTAGACAGTTGCTTAGTTTCCATGTGTGTGTAGGCTTTTTGGTATTTCTGTTGATGTTGAAGTCCAGCTTTAGACCATGGTGATCTGATAGGATACACGATATTATTTCAATCTCCTTGAATCTGTTGAGGCTTGCTTTGTGACCTACTATATGATTAATTTTGGAGAATGTTCCATGGGGTGCTGAGAAGAAGAAATAATTCTCTGTGTTTGGGTGAAAAATTCTGTAGCTATCTGTTAGATGCATTTGATTTATGATGTTGGTTAGTGTCCTTATTTCTTGGTTTAGTTTCTTTTTCACTGACCTATCCTTTGGTGAAAATGGGGTGTTGAAGTCTCCCACTATTAATGTATGGTTTAAGCTTTATTAATAGTTCTTTTACAAATGTGGGTGTCCTTACATTGGGAGCATAGGTGTTTAGAGGTGTCCTTTTGGTTGACTTTATCTTTAATGAGTATGAAGTGACCATTTTAATCTCTTTTGATTAATTTTGCTTGGAAATCTATTTATTAGATACTAAAATGGCTACACCAGCTTGCTTCTTGTGTTCATTTCCTTGGAATACCTTTTCCCAGCATTTTACCCTAAGATAATGTCTATCCTTGTGGCTGAGATGCATTTCTTGAATGCAGAAGTGTTGGGTCTTGTTTATGCATCCATTCAGTTAGTCTTTGCATTTTTTATTGGAGAATTTAGACCATTGATGTTGAAAGATATTAATGACCAATGACTGTTAAGTCCCTTGTTTTTTATGTTGGTTGCAGTAGAGTGTTTGTGTGGTTATGTTTTTGCAATACTGTAATTATCTATTTCCCATGTAATTTTGGCTATAGCTTGTCACTTTTGTTTGGAGGTTTCCTTCTAGTAACTTTTGTAAGGCTGGATTTGTGGATAGGCATTGTTTGAATTTGTTTTTGTCACTGAATATCTTGTTTTCTCCATCAATGGTTATTGATAGTTTGGCTGGGTATAGTAGTCTGGCCTGGCATCTGTGGTCTCTTAGGGTTTGCAGGACCTCTGTGCAGGCCCTTCTTGCTTTTACAGCCTCTGCTCAGAAGTCAGGTGTAATTCTGATAGGTTTGCCATTATATGTTACTTGACCTTTTTCTCTTGCCACTTTTAATATTTTTTCTTTGTTCTGTATATTTTGTGTTCTGATTATTATGTGACGGGAAAATGTTCTTTTCTGGTCTATTCTATTTGGTGTTCTGTATGCCTCTTGTATGTTTATATGCATCTCCTTTAAATTGTGGAAATTCTCTTCTATGATTTTGTTGAAGATATTTCTGGGTCTTGGAGTTGGGCATCTTCTCTTTCCTTAATCCCTATTATTCTTAGGTTCCGTCTTTTCATGGTGTCCTTGATTTCTTGAATGTTTTATGTCAGAAATTTCTCAGATTTAGCATTTTCTTTGATCATTGTTTCAAGTTCTACGATTGTATCTTCTAGCCATGAGATTTGTTCCTCCATTTCTTGGATTCTGTTGGAGAAGCTCACCTCTGTGTTGCTTGTTTTCTTCTCTAAGTTCTCTCATTTCCATTTTTCTTCTGTCTGTGCCTTTATCATTGTTTCCATTTTCATCTTCAGATCATTTTTATTGATTTCCTTCATCCATTTCTTTGTATTTTCCTGAATTTCTTCCAGTGCCTCTCTATAGGCCTCTTTTATGTCTTCAACCTGTTTGGTTGCATCTTCCTGTATTTGTTTACGGATTTTATTAGTTTCTTCCATTATCATATTCATTACTAAGGATTTAAGGTCATTTTCTTGTATTGTGTTTGAGTTCTCAGGGGTGCTTTCTTTGGGATAACTGGGATCTGGAGATACTGAATTGTTTTGGTTTTTGTTGTTTGTGTTCTTACTTTGGTACTTTACTTTAGTCATCTTGTTGTCTCTGATGTTGGGAGGTAGCTTCTGGTGTCCTTCAATGTTCGTTAAGAGTGGGTAGTTGGTGAGTAATTATGGGTCGCATGCCCTTGCCTGTGTGGATCATGGAGTTCTTCCCTGGAATAGCCAGGTGACCTGCTTTCCACTCCAGGGGATTTGCTCTACACCTTAGGCTCCCAATTGAGTCAGCAGAGGTAGGCTTCTGCCTGGTCCCGTTCATGTTACTGAGGTGATTCAGACCAGCTGCATTGGGGCTGCTGTTTAATTTTCTGTCCTGACCTCTTAGGGCTGTCCAGTCTCTCCCAAGAGCATGGGAGACCTTGCCAGGCTGTGTAAACTGGCCAGGCTGGGCTTTATCTGCCCAATTGTGCAGGCCCGACCACTGTGGCCTGCAGTCAGGTTCCTGCCAGGATCAGTCTAGATAGTGCACCTTTGGAGGTTCAGTCTCACTGAGTTGTGGTCGCTGTTCAGACCACTGTCCAGACCCCTCACGATTGTCCAGCCTCTCCCAAGAGCATGGAAGACCCTGCCATTCAGACAGCATGACTGTGGTGGTTCAACCCCACTGGGCTGGGGCCGCTGTTCAATGTTCTGTCCCAATTACTCAGAGCTGTCCAGTCTTTCCCAAGAGTGTGGGAGACCCTGCTGTCCCATGGGGACTGGCTAGGCTGGATTCTATATGCCCAATTTTGCATGCTCAGTTCACATCAGCTGGCAGCCTGGCTCTGATCTGGTCCAGTTCAGACCGCTGTGGCTGGGCAATGTGTTCACAGACACCTGGGCTTCCCCAAGGCCCCTGGGGTCCTCCATAGACTGGTGTGGGGCAGGTAGGGAGGGTCTGAGGACAGATTCACCCATTTCCCTGAGACCTCCCTAGGCCAGGAGCTCTGGTGTTCCACTATCCCACACACGAAGTTTGGGCTATAGAGGCCCGCTGCAGTCTGCAGGTGGGTTCTGGTCCAGAGTCTGGGGAGTGGACTTAGGTCCTCCGTGGTCTGTTAGTTGAACCTGGGGCCAGGCCCATCTGTGGTCTGCACTGTGCAGGACCCCACTCACCTAGTGTTCTCTGGTTCTTGCAGTCTGTAGCTCCCAGTCAGGTCCCTGGTCTCCATGCATGCGGTAGATCCACATAAGGGTTTTTATACAAGAAAAATAAAGGGAGTTACTCTGTTAAAAAATTTTCAAGCATATTTTTAGCCTTAACTTTAAGAGTTAGAGAGAAAGAACATCACTCAGAAAGAAAGACACACCCATCAGCATGGGAGGGGCTCCTCAAGCATCTTCACAATAGTCATACACACAACCTTACAACCTTGTAGGTTTCAAAGTCATGACCTTCAGGGGGCTCCATGAAATCACAGGTTAATTGTTGAGTATACCTGACAGGACTATAAATGCAAAAGTAAAACTTTCATTGCATAGGGTCAATTGACATTAGGATAGCTTCATTGTGAGCAAACTTAACAGTTGTGTAGGGATCCCAGAAATTTTTAATGATAGTAGTAAAGCCATATATGTCACACAGGCTTGGGCCTTGAGCGTGGTTTGTTACTACTTTAACATAAAATTTGTGTATAGGAAAGGACCATTGTCTCTGCACTGGCAACCTTCTCAGAAATGTTAACCATGCTAGGATTCTTGATCTTCAGCCAATAACAGGCCTCAACCAGACTCCAGAGTGGCGTGTGCCTTTCCCTACCATGTCACTTAATTCTCCTGTCTTCCCATCCAGCTTCAGTTCTCTGCAAATAACATAATCCCATTCCTTCTGTTGGTTGGCTTGTTTTTGTTTGTTTTGTTTTCTTTGTGTTGACTTGGCTGCCCTGGACTCACTTTGTGGCCTCGAACTCACAGATTTCTGCCTTCCTCTACCTCCCTGGAAGCTGGGATTCCCATTCCTTTTTTAATGTGTGGATAAAACCCTATTGCATGATCCTGCCACACCCCTGTCCATAGTTACCTAGGCTGACTGTGTTTCAGCTATTCTGAATAGTTCCTCAATAAACAGCACGCAAGTGTCTGTGCTATGCTGACTAGGATTGCTTACCATGGACAGGCAGCAGTGGTATGGCTGAACTGTAAAGTAGCCTGGAGTTTTAGCTCTTGAGGAAACATGCATCCATTCTTGGGTCTTTTCTCAGCATATATGTAGGCACAGCCAGATGCATGGCATGCAAGTGCCAACAGAGGGGTGTCATGCACACACATGGTCATCTCTGTCCAGACAACTATCCAGATTTTCCATAGCTCCCCAGCATCTCATTCCCCAGTTTGATTTCTTGGCTCCATCTGGGCTCACAGCCTGAAGTACCTGACCTGTGAGGTTAAAAGTGGGTTCCTAGAATACTGTTGCCTTCACCAACACACAACTTAGTCAAAGAAATGGAATGCATGCTTTGATGGGACAGCCTGTTTTTCTATGTTTCTTTTAAAAATATTTTTATTAATTATTTGAGAATTTTATATACTGTATTTTGATCATATTCACCCTCCCCTATTCCCCTAATTTCCCCCCCAAAGAAATTTCAAAATTTCAATTCTCTACTCTCCCTTTCATCTTCTCCTTTTATTGTTTGTTTGTTTGTTTGTTTGTTTGAGACAGGGTTTCTCTGTGTTGCCTTGGCTGTCCTGGACTTGCTTTGTAGACCAGGCTGGCCTTGAACTCACAGCAACGCTCCTGCCTCTGCCTCCCGAGTGCTGGGATTAAAGGCGTTCATCACCACGCCTGGCCTTCTCCTTTTATTCTAATAGCCCATCAACTCTGACTTGTGTTTTCTGTCTAGTCCTAGGTGTGGGACCATCCACTGGAGTGGGGTCAATCTAACAGGAGCCATGTCCTTAAAGAAAACTGACTTCTCCTCTGAGCGTAGTACAGCTGCTGTGCAGTTAAAGTAGGGACCGTATCTGGGAAGTAGAGCTCTGAGGGCAGGAGTGAAAAATCCTTCTCCGCTAGAAAGGCTGCAAATTCCTGGGCTTCATAGCTACCACAGAACTACCTCCTGATTTCAGTTCTTGGCTTATGTGTAGTGGGGGACAGGTGGAATCCACTGCTGTGGAGGTCGGAGGACAGACAACTGTGGGTGTCAATCCTCTCTTTCCTCCGTGTGCGTTCTGGAGCTTCCTTCTCTGGTCGCAAGGCTTGGCTGCAAGCCTCCTTTCCTCCTGAGCCCTCTTGCTGGCCAAGCTTGAAAGGTGATCACAGCTGGAAAAATGATGAGCAAATTGCTACAGTACTCTCTTTTCTTGGTGAGATTCACACTTCCCTCCCCCCTTTTTTTTCTTTGTGTGTCTCTGCAAAGCTTTATCTTAAAGCCCCCACTTTCAAAATGGAGTTTATTTGGGTTCCCCTCCCACCAGGATTCTCACAGTATTGATGAAGGAATGGCTCCTAAAGTCCCAATCCCAAAGTGCTGTTCTGTGCTGCAGGTTGTGGTAGAAAGCATCAAGCATCAATTCTTGAACTATGAACTTGTGCTGTACTCAGATTTTTCACATATTCTAAAGTTCATGTGGAAATAATTGTGATTTCCCAATTTCTCTATTAACAAGAAATATCCCATTTGGCTTAATTTAAATGCTTCAGTGAACTATATGTTTCTGAGGGGGAACTATAATCTGTGATTATTTAATTTAAGTCTGACAAAATTTGCTGGGGTTTTGTGTAGAATTTTTTACTTTAAATTTAAAGCAAGTTTACAATATGTAACATCTTTTTCTTAAAATTGCAGGAAATGATAAA
The DNA here is from genome assembly GCF_903995435.1 of Acomys russatus. Taxonomy (NCBI): domain Eukaryota; kingdom Metazoa; phylum Chordata; class Mammalia; order Rodentia; family Muridae; genus Acomys; species Acomys russatus. The sequence continues at coordinate 13,619,578 of NC_067140.1, read as the reverse complement.
CTTTTGAAAACTAAGCTTTCTGGGCCAGAGTGGCATTTAAAAGAAAAGTGGATATATTTCAAGATTTTGGCAGATTAAACCAACTAAAAGTTTTCTTTAAAATGAAGCCTACAAGTCACCAATGTCAAGGCAACCCACAGATAGAAGACAGCAACACAAATTACAGCTGAAAGATGATTGGTCGAGAGGTAGCAGAGTGCTTAAGGGTTCGTGCAGAGGACCTGGACGTGATTCCAGGCAGGCATAAATAGCAATCGCCAATCACCTATAGTTCTGGCTCCAGGAGGATGCAGCACCTTCTCCCTGCCTCCATGGGTACCTGCGCTTACGTGCTCACACACAGACACACATGTAGCCATGCAATTAGAAATAAAAAGTAAATTTTTTTTAAAAGATTAGGTTTTACCTCCACATGAAGTTCTAAGTCTCTTGGATGCAGCTGAAAAACTGTTTGTTTGTTTGTTTGTTGTTTTTACAGAAGTACTTTTTGGTCATTGCCTACATAAGTAGATTTCCAACCTGAAAACAAGATTTCCAACTAAACAAATAACAAACACATCCCATTTCGCATGCATACAGAAACAATCTATGTCTATATACCCACAGTCCAGAAGCTTCTATACATACATGAAGACATTAAAGAAGAAATTAAGAAATGAGATATTAGTTAAGAAGCTTAGTCTTATATTCCATTTTTGGTAAATCTAAATAGTGTACTGCTAGAAGACCATTCTCTTCCCTAGTTTTTGTGATGTCATGAGTGGCATTTAAATGTTGATGTGTGGAATGTAAAATTCCAAATACTTCCTAGATGAGTGGGGAGGGGTGGGGTTCCCATTTCTCTTTACCTCTAGTAAGAAGAGAGGATAGGCCAGTCTATTACCGTATGAGTGCTCTATTGGCATGTACATCTGCATGCCAAAAGAATTCAGGATCTCTGGAAGAGCAGCCAGTGCTCTTAACCACTGAGCCACTCACTGTTCCAGGGGTTGGCCAGTCTTGATGCACAGTCTGGGAGAAGTGCTTTACTCTTTCTGACAGCTAGTGTCCTATATGAAACAAACCTGAAGAAAAGGCCAACTTTGTGACACCCTGTGTAAAGGACAGCCCACCCGGGCCCTAGAACATTCTGTCAAGCTATTAATTCTGCTGTCCTACTCTGTGGACCACAGGTCCGTCTAATGGCGGCCAGCGCATGAAGCTGATATAAGCACACCTGGCCTCCACGCTCACCTGCACGGCTTTCTTGGGAGATGAAGCTGCTGAAGACCTCCCTGCTCACAGTGACCATCCTCCTTTGCTGCAACATTGCTCAGCCCACATTCAACCAGGATGCGGGTAAGGCACAGTGTCCCTGGGTCTGCTTGGGTAGGGAAACGTTTCCTCCGAGGAGTCCAAGGAAACATTTGGCACTGATGCTTGAAGTGGCAACTCACGGTTCCTCGGTGCCCAAGGCTCACCTTGTGATGTTCTTCTGCAGCTGTATCCAAACCTGGGTATTGCCCAGAGTTTCATCTCTCCTGCCCTTTTGCCCTCATTTCCATATGCATGCGTGATAGAGGCTGCAAGGGAGCCAAAAAGTGTTGCTTCTACTACTGTCAGATGCGCTGTGTGGATCCGTGGGAGAGTTTGGATTAGGTGAGCAACCCTGCCATGCTGTTCTCCGTGCCGCTTCTGGAACCCTTCTGAGGAGTCACTTGCCTTGTAGTGTAGCTCTGATCTGTCTGCACCTCTGGACACCATGGCAATCAGCATATGCATTAGTTAGGATTATCCAGAGATTGCCCCCTTCCCCAGAAAATGCGTCACCCACTGCATGGGAGGGCATCGCCTATCCCTCTACACCAAGGGCATCCTCATAAGATCATCTCTAAGCTCAAGAGCTATTGAATGTTCCACTTGCTTCCTTTCAGTCGTCCTTCTTCACATCTTATAGCAATAACACATTTAACGCTATGCCTTAAATTATAAAAGAATTCTAAAATCATAATTTATTACTTGACCTTTATAGAGCCACTCACTCTTAGGCCCTAGTTCCCTGACTGCCTATCTCAAGGCTCTTGGAAAAAGAGAACATAGCAGGATCCAGAGTGCGCTGATCCAGAACCATGGCCCCAGCACAGTTTGTATATGTTCTTATCTCTGTTCTTTCTAGACAAATCTGAGAAGATGCATGACCTACAGTCCCAGTCTAGGATAGCTGGCCTCCAGTTCCTCCTTGCTCCTCACAGGCCACGAGTTAAGCACTTGTTAATGTGAATACAAAACAAAGGAATAAAGTGTTGTGTATTTGTTTATTTTTTTCTGTTGCAATTTTCTTTAAACTACCTTAGGCTGGGGCTTTAGAAATAAGAAAGTTTTACAATCCAGCACTGCAAAATATACTTGCAGTGATACACACAAAGGAGAAAAGAAGTTCTATTATGGAGCACACGTGGAAGAATTAATTTCATGAGAGGATCCGGTGAATTATTAGACACTTTCACTGACGTGACACAATGCATAACTGTAAGGAAGAAAAGATGTGTTCTGGGTCATGTTTTGAAGATGCTTTCCATCACAGTTGAAATGGCACAGTACATAGCAGATATTTGACAAATTAGACTTCAGACCAAAATTGGTCAGAAGAGATGGAGAGGCCATCTACATATTAATAAGGAGAACAAACCATCAAGCAGATATGACACTTGTAACTACATATGCACAAAACACCGAGACACCTAACTTCACATAACAGATGAAAGGACAAGCTAAGGTCAGATGGGTCCAGATACAATGACAGGGAGTGACTATAGTGCCCTACTCTCATCTCCAGATAGGCCAGATAAAGCCAAAAGTGACTGTTGGACCCTACTTTCATCTCTAGACAGGCCAGCTAAAGTCAAAAGGAAACTGCAGCATTGAACTATACTGTAGATCAAATAGACTTAACAGACATCTACAGGATAGTCAATCCAATCAACTTTCTCCTCAGCAGAATTATCTAAAGTAGGTTATCATGTAGGTCACAAAGCAAATCTTGGTAAGTGAAAGGTAGTCAAAAATAATTTCTCACATTATCAGATCACAGTACTATGAACCTAGGAAAGAAGAGCAAGAGGACCCATGCTCAGAGACTGCATGATGCATTCGTGAACGAAGAGATGGGGAGGGGGAGAGTTCTAGAACAAAAGGAGAACACAAATTCACCTTTGCAGAACAGCCAGGACAGTTCTAAAGGAAACTTTGCAGCTATTGGGGTTTATAGAGTGGGTCATTGTGAAGAACAGGTGAGAACTTTAAAACATCCAACAGTCACAGTGAAGTAAAAGCACTGTTTAGGAATACAGCTAAGGCAGTTCTGACAGTACCCAGATTTATCAATGTCTGCCTTTTAAAAAAATATGAGAACTTAGTGGTGAACCTCAAGCAAGGTCTTAGACAAATGACAAACTCAAAAGCACTGGGTAGCAAGAAATAATCAGAATCAGGGAAGAAATGTATTCAATAGAGACTAAAAGCACAGAGCCATAGAATCAGGACAGTACTGGCACAAAAACAGACATCCAGACCAATGGGAGAAAAGAGAAGAACTAAAATAAACCTGTGAAGATACAACCATCTGAATTTTCCCAAAGGTACCAACCCCGCATCCCACCCCACCCCCCACCCCCAGCTCTGCTATCCACAGCACATAAAATTTGTCTTGTCGGCTCAGGCCAGCTTCCTCCCAGAGCTGCTGTGGCCCTTAATGAGGACAAGCCTCAGCTTCTTTATTAACTTATTTTTAAAAGATGTATTTATTTATACAGTATTCTGCCCATGTGTGCACCTCCACACCAGAAGAGGGCACCAGATCTTATTATGAATGGTTGTGAGCCACCTGGAGCTTCTCACTGCAACTGAGGCCTCTATCATCACCAGTAGCCTCTCTTCAGGGATACTCTGGCCTTGCCCCTCAAAGCCACTTCTCAGCTGCCCCCCATGACCCCCCTCACTCCTTCAAAACCAGCACCACATAAAAAACTCTGCCCAGCAAACATTACCAAGTTTGGCTGCTGACAGAAGCACCACAGCTTCTGCGTGTGGACCCTGAAGAAATTCTCCCCAGAAGGTATCACCTCAATGATGCTGACTCTTCAGCACTAGCTAAGCAGCATAGACTGTCCTGGTAATAAACATTTTTTTTAATCCCACAGATTACTGAATCTAATGGATGACACAAGTAACCCCCATACTCTTTGCTTCCCTCTGAAGCTTCACAGGTCCAACCTCTATTGCCTACACCTTTCTCCCACCCACGTACTAGCTAGGCCCATCCCTGCTTCGCTTCAGAGATCAGACAAGATCAAGTAAATTCAGGATAGAATGGCTGTGGCCACCTGGACATTTCTCAATATTCCTATTTTTCAAAATTCCATAGCACCTCATTGAGCTTTGAGCACTGAATGGTTTTCCCAACCCAAAGCCCCAAAATTCTTGTATAATATTTATCAAAAAAAAAAAAAAAAAAAAGTCTAGTCCATCACAGCAATATTCCACTCTCTGCTCCCAATTTCTGTTCTAGTTTTCTGTTGCTGCACTAAAACACCAGCCAAACCCAACTTGGGGACAGAGAGTGTCTTAGTTACTTCTCTATGTCTGTGAAGATATCATGCCCAAGGTGACTTACAGAAGGGAGAGCTTACGGGGGTTCACAGCTTCAGAGGGTGAGTCCTGACCATCATGGTGGGGAGCAGGGCAGCAGGTAGGCATAGTGCTAGAGCAGAATCTGAGAGCTTACATCTTGATACACAACCATTGGGCTGGGAGGGGAGGGAGAGAGAGAGAGACAGAGACAGAGACACAGAGACAGAGAAACAGAGAGAGAGACTGGGAGGGACGTGGGCTTTTGAAACCTCAAAGCTTACTCCCAGTGGCACACACCCTCCAAGGCCACACCCCCAAGTCCTTCCCAAGTAGTTCCACCAAATGGTAACCAGGTATTCAAACAAATGATCGTATGGTCATCCTCATTCAAACTGCCGCAAACCGGTTTATTTGTATTACACCTCCCAATCATGGCCTGTCATCAAAAGAAGTCAGGATAGGCACCATGGAAGAATATTGTCTACAGGCTTGTTTTCTCTGGCTTGCTCAGCCTGCCTTCTGACAAAACCTAGGCTCATCTATGCAGGGGGTGGCAATGCCCATAGTGAGCTGAGCCCCACCTCATCAATCATTAATTAAGAAAACACCCCCCCCCCCACATACACAGACATGTCCCCAGGACAATCTGATGGAGGCGTTTTCTCAATTGAGATTTTCTCTTATTAGATGACTATAGTTTGTGTCAAGTTGGCAAAATGCAATGGGTACAACCAGGGTTGGGGAAGTACGAAATTACACATGGGGAAATCCCACTAGATGGCTCCCAGAATGGCTCTTGGAAAGGCACACAGTATCTAGCTGTGCTGAAGTTAAGAGGCATGGAGCAACAGATCGCACATACATTGGCGCTATTTAAATTGTGACATGTGTGTTGGAGGATGTTGCCATATTCGTGATGGTAGACTGCAGCTGCTCCTTTCCGTGTCCTCTACTCCATCAGTGCAGCAATTTCATTCCTAACTACATCCCATTTACGTTCCCCAAAATATATGTACAACAAAATTTCTGGCAATACCAACAGAGTGGATGCGTATGCTTCTGGCATTTCCTTTCTGCTGTTTTTGGGGGTTTGTTCCTCATTTTTGCTTGTTAATTTTGTTTTCTGTTGCTTTTTTTTTATTTGTTTCTCAGTTAACAAAGGAATGGTTTTCCTTGTGGCATATTCATGCATATATGTCCTTATACTTAGTTCTCACGCCTCTTGCTCCCTCCAACCATCCCTCGTACCTCATGCCCTTCCCTTGATGGTCTCCTTTCCTCCTTCAAATACTTCCCTCGTTTGATTTTATGTTACATGTAGTCTATTACTCTTTTTTACTTACTCTATGCCTCTCTTTTAATATCTCAACCTTCTCTCTCCCAGCCCTCTACTTACACACACACACACACACACACACACACACACACACACACACACTGAACTTAGAGTTCTATATCAGGGAAAAAATCATGAAGCATCTGTCTTTTGTTTTGTCTCTTTGTTTTTGTTTTTGTTTTTTTAAGGCACAGTTTCTCTACACCACCAGCACCCAATGAAGCAGCTGAATGTGACTTATTCCATGTAAGAATACAAGTTCTTCTGTATGGCACCACACCACATTTTCTTTACTCTTCTTCTGTGGATGAACACCTAGGCTGAGCTCATTGCTTATCTAGTGTGACTCGTGTGGCAATGAACATTGATTCATTCACAAGTATCTCTAAAGTATGTAGAGTCCTTTGGGTAAATGCCCAGGAGTGATATGGCTGGTTCATATGATACGTATACTCTTAGTTTTGGGGGAACCCACATATTATAGTAAATGGACTGATTCACATTGCCACAATGGAAAAAGGCCCCTTGTCTTTGAGTCCCCACCAGCATCTGTTACTTGCATTTTTGATGTAATAATTTAAATCTTTCTATATTACATATCCCTTACCAATTTTTTTGTTGTTTTTTTTGAGACAGGGTTTCTCTGTGTAGCCTTGACAGTCCTGGACTTGCTTTGTAGACCAGGCTGGCCTTGAACTCACAGCGACCTGCCTGCCTCTGCCCCCTGGGTGCTGGGATTAAAGGTGTGCACCACCACACCCGGCTCCCTTAGCAAATTTTTATATCTTTACATTTTAACAAATTTATCTTTTAATCTTTATATTAAAGATATGTGTGGGGTTTTTTTTAATTGTCATCTTTTTGTTTGGAGAAGTTGTTTTATCTATTTTTAATAAAATATTTTTTGAGAATGTTATACAATGTGTTTCAATCATATTTACTTCACTCCTTCTCCTAACTCCTTCTAGCTCCACCCCATCCCAACTTCACGGTCTCCTTTTGTACTTTAATAACCCACTGAGTCAAATTTATACTGTCCATATGCTAGAACGTGAGGCCATCCACTGAAACACGGTTGCCCTACTAGGGCCCACATGACTGATTTATATACCACTGTTACAATACTAAATTTGGCGTTGAGTTTTCTTTTTCTTTAATTTTTTCCTTCCCCCACCCTTTTCACTATAGGCCAGACTAGGTCAAGAACTCAAGATGTATGACCTCACTAGCTCTTGATAGTTGGCCAGGTTTCTAATACCAGGCAGAAGAACCTCTCTTCAAAATGACAGAACAGAGAAAGGAAATGTACAAATTATGTATAAGCTTTATTCTTTAATCTCATGAGACATATAAAAAATTTCCATAAACCCAAAAAAAATATTGCTGGTAGCCCATTATACTATCTTGCTTTGTCTTTGCACCGGTGTGGTAGCACTTAAACATTATCGTGCAAAAAGCAAAGCCTCCTGTGCACGCAAAGCCTCCTGTGCACCCATATCTAAGCAGTGTTCAGAGAAGTGGTGTTTCGATTTTTCTGGCTACACGGTAAGAAGAGTGATTTGGCAAGTCCAGACATATCGCCTCTGAACAACAACTCTTTTGCTACCTGAACGTACCGCATAATTTACAAATTAGGATGTCAAGCCACCCTGTTGGACGGTAAAAAGAGGACATTATCTCACTTCCTCTTATAAAAGGGTAGGGGTGGAGCTTGAAAGGAAACACTAAGCTCTTCCTGTTCAGACTGATGCACTTCCGCTTTCCTGGCCTATAACCACAAGCTCCCCCTGCTGGTTATCTGCCAGTCCAGCGCTGTTGCAAACCTCACTGGGTGATCAGTACTCTCCAGGGATGAAGCATAGCTGCCTCTTACTATTCACAACAGCTGTCCTCCTCTGCCTCAGCGTAGTACAGCCTAAAAGACAAAGGAAAAGAGGTGATGCGGCTTGGTCCTGGAGGTACTAGGGTAGGGGAGCGTTTTCCTCTTAGAATTCTGTAGAAACCACCTAACTGGTCCTCGCAGTGGTCCCACCGGTCCTTCCTATTCACCATTCACTCAAAGACATTTTTTTCTACAGCTACACCAAAACCTGGGTATTGCCCGGAATTTTTTCTTGAATGCCCATTTGTCCTAATATCCTTATGCAAGCTTGATAAAGGATGCAAGGGCATCAAAAAGTGCTGTTTCTTCTACTGTCAGATGAAGTGTGTGGAACCTTGGACAACGTTGACTTGAAGTGAGTGGCCCCAGACCTGCTGTACTCTGTGCTGCCCCAGAAAACCTGCCTCAGGATTCTTCTTGTCTGTCTTAGAGCGAGCTGATGATGAGAGCTTTTAAGTTGGGGGTTGGCTAGTAAACATACCACTCAAGCAGGAAGCGGTGGTCCACACCTGTAATCCCAGCTCTTGAGACGTTGAGACAGAAGGGTTAGGAGTCCGTGGGGAGTTTGAGGTCACCCCGGGCTACGTAACATCCTGCTTGAAATGGGCACCAAGCTCCCTTGTATAAATGGGACCATTTGGAAAGTGTTATCTCTAAGCCACTCAATTATTGATGGTTTTTTTGTTGTTGTTTGTTTTTTGTTTTGTTTTGTTTTTTGCCATGGTCATTTTCAACTGTCCCTTTTCTCAGTTTGTTGTATTTCACATTTAAGTTGAAAAGGAAGGATTTATGAGTTCGTAATTTCGTAGTTGAATTGCCTGGAATCCTCCAGCCCTCAATGGCAGTGGGTCCCCAAACATTGTCCCCAGAACAGCTTACAAGTGCTCCCATCTCTGATTCTTCTCTTACTAGATGTTTGAAACCCTTTATTAACCGGGATTGGGAAGATGCTGTGCCGTTGGCTCCATCTTGGATGGCTGACCTCAAGTTCTCCTGTCTCGTAGGCCCCTCCTCTTAGCATGTTAAATTCTTATTAATATTAAAGCAAAATAAAGAAATAAATCTCCATGTGACAACTGTTTCCTGGTGTCATAGGCAACTGCTTGAAGCTAGACACTTTATACAGGAAAAAAGGGTTTATTTCTCTTACAGTTCTGGAGGCTCAGTAACATGCTAACAGTCTGTGTTTAGCTCTAATTAGGACCTTGTGAACAGCACCACACACTGGTGGCAACACATGAGAAAGTCAAGAGCAGCACATTCAGAAAAATATAGGAGTGGCACCAGCCCATCCCAAAGGAATAATTCCAGTTCTGCCAGATATGCATAGATGTCTTTGATGTCACTCAAACGATGATACTCAACTGCCACCAGGCCACACCACTTAAAGGCTCCCTACCTCACAATATGGCCACATTGAAGACAAGCTTTAAATACACAAACTCTTTGAGAAACACTCAAAACAAATTAAATCCACTGTGTACTTTTTTTTTTAAAAAGATGTATGTATTTATTTATTTATTATGCATACAGTGCTGTGCCTGCATTAAGCCTGCATGCCAGAAGAAGGCATCAGATCACATTATAGATGGTTATGAGCCCCTAAGTGGTTGCTGGGAGTTGAACTCAGGACCTCCAGAAGAGCAGTCAGTGCTCTTAACCTCTGAGCCATCTCTCCAGCTCCACTGTGTACTTTTTAACTGTGTGTAATTCCGTAAGACTTCTCTCTTGACTTCCTCCTCTTCTCCCTCCCTCTGCCCTCTTTTCCTCTCTTCCCTTCCTCCCCCTTCTCTCTCTTCAATAGATCATATCCCAGAGATTTTAGGGTCCTATTTTTAGTGTTTTTACCATAGGACAGACCCACCACCCTAAGATGGACAAGCATGCTATAAGCACTGCAGCTTCCCAAATACAGGTGCTGGGTTCTTCCTGTGTATTGATCTGGGAATAGATTTGGAGCACTGAGTTAGGAATAAGACAGGGACTGTCTTTCATCTGGGGTATTTAAAGACTGGTGGGTGTTCAGTGGGCAAACTGTCTGCTGCATGTGCACGGGGACCTGACTGAGTTCAGATCCCCGGGCCCATAACTGTAATCCCAGTGCCGGGAGGTGGAGACAGGAGGATCTCAGGGGCTATCTGGTCAACCATAGCTAGCCTATCAGTGAACTCTAGATTCAGTGAGTGGCTCCATCTTGAAAAATAAGATGGAGACTATTAGAGGAGGATGCCCAGTGTTGACCTCTGGCCTCCACATGCTCACACAGACATACACTACACCGGGAGCAAGAGAGGGAAGGAACTAAGGTCTTTATGATCTTGAAACTTAAGTCATTATAAATTAGTGATTAAATAAAGAGGTCCTCCGTGGCTCATCTTAATCTCCCTAATAATAAAACATTTTCCCATTCAACTTCTTCACTTCATGCATCCGTGCTTTCAATTTCCCTAAAAAACACAACGGCTGTAGAGATTTGAGAACGTGGCCTACCTTAAGCACCTGCCCTTACTTACCGGGCCAAGGTCACCTGATATGGCCTGAAGGAATTAAATTAGGCTGGTTGGAGGGGCCATAACACAACTGAGGCAGTGACAATTTCATTGAGAGCAACCAGACTTTTTAGACCTTTATTAGAAACAGAATATAATGGCAATTGGCAGGGTGAATACAGTTGTAGTTTCCAGGATACAGTGACCTTTGCACATTACACAGGGTACACAGTGTCTAAGACCAATTGTCCTGTCAAGTTTCCATGCCTCCTTGAGTTCTGTGGGAACATACAGAGAAGCACAATATGACTTCAATGCTCCATTGCCTGAGGGAGTGTATCAGACTCTCATGAACAGGAAGGCGCATTGTGTCTTAGGAGTCAAGGACTCTAACCTGAAAAACCTATGACCGACGCTTCTCAAGGAAGCTACGCCAAGTCAACTCTATGGTTTGCTGCAATTACCCCTCTTTTTTTTAATATTAGGGTATATATGCAAGTCAATCTTTAAAGCAGATGTGGAGTATTGGATCAATCTCAAGGTTATAATGCTTCCAGTAGAACCAGCAAAAAAACTTCCCAGTGACATTTCTCTGGACCATAGTTTAGAAGGGCAATTAGAGACAGAAAAATAATGACCCAAAAATCGACAGGTTTTGTGCAGCAATGCAAGAGGGTAACTCATCTAACTTGGAATGCTGAATTGTTCATATTTTGTCAAGTAAGGCCTAAACATCAATACTCAAATTATCATGTGACCATCTTTGCCTCAGGGACAATATGATTAGCAGAGGGGTACCCAAGATCTCAAGAGTCATTGACATAAAGAGGAATGTTACTCTCTTTCCAGTTAACAAAATGAAACACTGGTTGATCATGTGCATGGGTCCAATAGGCTTTAGCAGTAACAGATGCCTCCAACAGAGACAACATAATAAAAAACAGCAATTTTGCAGTCACATCCTTCTCCTGAGGTTTCACCCGGCCTTCTCCCTTAGTCACTAGGCTTTTCACTTGAGTCAGTGTTGGTAGACTGACTCTAATTTTCACGGCTTGACAACCCCATTGCCCGTTCTCTTCTCCCTCAGGTGTAGCTTCTGCAGATACTTTGGAAGTTCTTTGTCTTCCACAGGTCAATTCAGTCTTTCAGGTATCCATGCTGGCTTTCCTGCACCCTAAGGGTAAACACAAACACAGCCTTGGCTCCAGAGAATTACTGGATCCACGCCATTCCACTGACCTGACATAATATCTTTCCAAAGGACTGGGACCATGAATTTTTTTCAGGAGGGGGCCCCAAAACGTTCTGCAACAGTTAAGCCATCCTTGCCCAAATTTAAAATGTTTTAAGTATATGTAATAGAGAATAAAATATTGTGAGGAGAAGTCATATTACTCTCATCCCCGCTCCTTTATATTGAAATAACACTTAAGCTGTCTGTTACCTCTTTCCACAAAAGATGGACCCTGAGGGTCATAAGGAATGCCTGTGAAGTGGGTTATATCAAACTGTTGGCAAAATTTATAAAAAGGCTTAGAGTTAGATTTAAAAAAAAATAGGGGCAAAATGTAATAAAAGCCAGTGATATCTTTACTCAACTAAAATTTTATTTTTTTCTAGGAGGAATACAAAATTAAAGGATTAATCCAATTTTAATTTTTATCTTTTAGCATAATATTATCTTGTGTAGAAATCAGAATACTATCCATATATGTATAATAAAGTATATAATAAAAGCAAGAGGGAATGATTTTTTTTTAACTCTCTTTGTTTTGGTTTGGTTTTTTTGTTTTTGTTTTTGGTTGGTTTTTTTTTTCCTAGACAGGGTCTCTCTGTGTAGGCTTGGCTGGCCTGGACTCGCTTTGTAGACCAGGCTGGCCTTGAACTCACAGAGATCCGCTGCCTCTGCTTCCCGAGTGCTGGGATTAAAGGCGTGTGCCACCACTGCCGGCTTTTTGTTTTGTTTTGGTTTGGTTTTTTGTTTTTGTTTTTTAACTCTCTTTAAAGCAGTAGCAACAAACTTTTGGCATAAAGTTGGGCTATTTGTCATGATTTATTGCTTTCTCCTTGTTGAATGGCTGCCAATAGTTGAGGCATTGTCAGTCCTTGTAGGGGTAGAGCCAGAGTTAACCCTTGAGTATATATGAAGGCATTTGAGTATATCACCGTAGAAGCCGATGTTGTCTTAGAACTATGGCAGTCCTTTAGCGTTTTTATATGTCAGTTATTTAACAATAGGCATCCCTGCCTCTCTACCAACCATCAGGTAAGTGACCTTCTACAAAAGACAGAAAACAAATCCTAATATAACTTAAAACAGGACTTTCTTTGGGACTGCCAGCTCTCAAATAATAACATGGGGGCCTTCCATTAATTGTTTTTTTTTCTTTATTAATTTATTCTTGTTGCATCTCAATGTTTATCCCACCCCTTGTATCCTCCCATTCTTCCCTCCCTCCCATTTTCCCATTATTCCCCTCCCCTATGACTGTTCCTGAGGGGGATTACCTCCCCCTGTATCTGCTCATAGGGTATCAAGTCTCTTCTTGGCAACCTGCTATCCTTCCTCTGAGTGCCACCAGGTCTCCCCCTCCAGGGGACATGGTCAAATGTGAGGCACCAGAGTACGTGAGGAAGACATATCCCACTCTTCACTCAACTGTGGAGAATTGTTAATGCCCGGCCATAGCTTTGGATAGTTCCCAGCTAGCTCTTATCTTAAATTAAACCATTTATACCAATCTCCATTCTGCCACATGGTCAGTTACTTCTTCTTCGTTTCTGGCACCTGTGTCTCCTTCCATGGCTGGCAACTCCTTCGGCCTCAGGTTCCTTCCCATAGTCTCTCCCTCTGCCCCGTCTCTTGCCTCAGCTATTTGCCATTCTGCTTTTTAATAAGCCAATCAGAAGGTGTTGGAGGGAGTGTTTTACACAATAACAATACCAAAGTCCAGCCTGTACTCAGCTCTCTGCTGGTGCAGAAGTCGGCGTTTGAATAATACAAAAACAATCTTTACACAATGCACAAAAAGATCACCCTGACAGGGGTCTGCAGAGATGGCTCAGCGGTTAAGAGCATTGACTATTCTTCTAGAAGACCCGGCTTCAATTCCTAGCATTCAAATGGCAGCTAACAATTGTCTGTAATTCCAGTACCAGGAAATCTGACACCCTCATAAGGACAAACATGCAGGGGGAAAAACAAAAAACAAAAAACAAAACAAAGAAAAACACCAATGGGCAGAAAATTAAAAATTTTTTAAAAATCACCTTAAAAAAAAGATCACCCCCAACAATGGCTCATCAGGTCCCTGTCTAATCTTAGAAAGTTCCTCTGTCTTTTTATTTTTTATTTTTTCCTTCCTCCAAATCTGGTAACTATACCATGCTTGTAAAGTGAAATCATTGATTTGTCGATAAGCCTCACAAGGATATGTGATCTGTCATTAAGTGTCACTATACATGCCTTCTCCTGTTAACGTTTCAAAAGTTAGGGGCACTTTACTTTTGTTGATTTTTAGTAGCTTGGTCCTGACATAATTCTTAATATTCACCCCCAATAAAACAGCGTTTGCTAATATTCTCCAGTCAAATGGAAAAAAAGCTTCCCCAGAAATAGAATCAGGAGAAACAATATAAAAAGGGGGAGCAGTTGGTCCTTACTGAGCACAAGCCTGCTTAAAATCCTGAAGTCTTAAATGAAATAGGTATTTAGGGGGCTAGAGAGATGGCTCAGTGGTTAAGAGTGCTGCCTGCTTTTCCAAAGGTCCTGAGTTCAATTCCAACAACCACATGGTGGCTCACAACCATCTGTAATGTGATCTGATGTCCTCTTCTGGCCTACAGGTGTACACTCAGGCAGACCACTGTATATATAATAACAAATAAATAAATGTTTTTTAAAAAGTAAGAAATAGGCCGGGCATGGTGGCACACACCTTTAATTCCCAGCACTTGGGAGGCAGAGGCAGGTGGATCACTGTGAGTTCGAGGCCAGCCTGGTCAACAAAGTGAGTCCAGGCCAGCCAAGGCAACACAGAGAGACAGAGAGACCCTGTCTCAAAAAACCAAAACAAAAACAAACAAACAAACAAACAAAAAAACAAGTAAGAAATAGGTATTTAGTTTCCAACTCTTTGCCCTGGGATCAGGCATTTTACTCAACGGTAAAACAAAAAATCCAAAAATCCAAGTTAATTTTCACAGAGGGTAAAAAAAAACTCCCCACCAACCTCAGAAGGAAATGAAGCAAAGCAGTGAATAAAAGTGTCCATGTTATCAGGAACTGCACTTGCTGGTCAGGGTTTCCGAGAGGAGGGAATTAGCGCTGGAGGTGGGGGAGCAACATCTGCAGGAGGAGGAGGAGACAGGAGGTAATATTGCTTCACATTCTTTTTTTTTTTTTTTTTTTTTTTTTTTTTTCCAATTTACAGGATTACTTCTGCTTTTCCTTGATCACTTTTATTTTTAAATTTAACCATGTCATTTTTACTTATCACTGGTTTTTTTTTTTTTAAGCTGAAAATGATCTTTTTTTTTTTTTTTCCTGGTCCCTTTGCATCTAATTCTCCCTGAATCACTCTTCCTTACCCAGATCAAGTTCTGGGATCCAGAGATCCCTCTTCGGGAAAGAAAGCTGAAGTTCATTAATGGGCTCCAAGTATTTCGCCAACTGACGGTGCTCTGCTTTAACTCTTCCCTCCAGCAACCTCATCTGTCCCATCTCTTTACCTCCAATGGATGTTCCTGCTTTATTATATTTGTGTGCACATGATTCCCAGGAGTTCCTCGCCTTTTAACTTAAAAAAAAAAAAAGAGATAGCCCAATACTTCAGTCTCTGTTCCTGGGACCACTTGTAGCATCTGCTTACTTTCTGGGACAAAGTCACCTGATATGGCCTCAGGGAATTAAATCAGGCTGGTTGGAGGGACCACAGCACAACTGAGGCTGTGACCTTTATCAGAAACCGAATATAATAGCAATTGCCAGGGGCAATACAGCTGTAGTTTCCGGATACAGTGAGCTTTTCAAGTTATACAGGGCACACAAGATTAATGTCTAAGACCAATTATCCTGTCAGGCTTCCATGCTTCCTTGACTACTAAGGGAACAGAGAGAGAAACACAAGTTGGCCTGAATGCTCCATTGCCCGCGGGAGTGTATCAGTCTCTCACACACAGGAAGGCACACTGTGTCCCAGAGTCAGGGACTCTAACCTGAAAAACCTATGACGCAGGCCTCTCAAGGCAGCTAGGCCAAGCCAATTTCATGGCCCCTGTGGCCTACTAAATTTTTTCAACAAATACCAGGAGAGAAAGTTTGAGATAAGCCATTTATTCAAGGCCGTGTTTTCAGTTGCCATCTGACATTTTTATAATAGTTCTGTAGACACTGTAAGCAAGGGCAGCGAAAGCACTGAACAAGACCACTCTGTGCATAGGAAAAAAGGTTTATTGGAGAACAAACTGCTGGGCTATCTCAGGGTGGGCAGAGAATAGCAGCTCAGCCAGGAGAACAGGCTTTAGAGGCTTCCCGAAGGGTTAAGGGCAGATCCCTTCCCCTTAGGAGATTTTTCCCCCCTGCCTTGGGTAGGACAGGATCCCTAGGCCAAGTCTACCGGGAGGGGTCTGTGCCTGTGCAATAAGACCAGTTTATGAGTGTCAGATGTCCCTTTGCCTGTGACGGATGGCCGTTTAGGGGGGAGCTTGGAGACCGCAGTTATCTGATAAACAAGGTCACAGGGTTTCTGAGAAATGAGGTTTCTATTTACTCATGGCCATCTGGCCCAGCTAAGTTCAGGGAGCCATTTTAGAGTATTGGCAGCTGCGCCGACCTCTTAGGGGCCTGCGTTGTAATCTACAGTCACAAGGTATCAAATTTTATATGCAGATTTAGTACTGTCCCTTACATAAAATGGGTAAATTGCATTTTTCAATGTTCTTAATAAAACTGAGTCATGTCTTCGTTTGATGGTAGCACTGACTAACAAGGAAAGGTTTTTAAAAGGGCCTAGAGAAATAGCCTAGTGGCTAGGAGCACTGGCTGCTCCTCAAGCAGACCCAGATCCTATTCTCTGCACGCACGTGCTGGCTCTCAATGCTCTGTAATTCCAGTTCCAGGGGATCCGTTGCCTTCCTCTGAGCCTCTCAGGCACCATGCATGCACATGGTGCAAAGACACAAATGCTGGCAAAACACTTCTTATACACATAAAATAATACTTTTTTTTTAAGATAAAAGAAATTCCAATAGCAGTGAGTCCTCTGTCACAAGTCACCTTCAGCTATTCTTTGGGCAAAGAATGTTATCCAAAGGGCAGTTCTTTCTCCTCTCTGATAGGATATGGGCACTTTAAACTTAAGAGCAATAGCCGTGTTCTCTCTCTCTCTCTCTCTCTCTCTCTCTCTCTCTCTCTCTCTCTCTCTCTCTCTCTCTCTCTCCTCTCCCGCTTCTCTCTCCTCTCCCTCTCTCTCTCCTCCCCTCTCTCTCTCTCCCTCCTCCCTCCCCCTCCTCCCTCCTCTCTCTCTCCTCTCTCCCTCCCCTCCCCCCTCTCTCTCTCTCTCCCTCCCGCCTTCTCTCTCTCTTTCTTTCTCTCTCTCTCTCTGTTTGTTTTTTTGAGACAGAGTTTTTCTGTGTAGCCCTGGCTTTCCTGGACTCACTTTGTAGACCAGGCTGGCCTCGAACTCACATCACTCCTCCTGTCTCTGCCTCCAGAGTGCTGGGATTAAAGGCGTATGCCACCACACCCAGCCCTAGCCTTGTGTTCTTAATTGAACCTCCACATGAAGTACAGCATGGCAGAGCTATTTTTGTTTTTGAATTATGAATTTTGAGTTATGGCTGCTGTACTTACTAACACAATGATGTTGTGTGCCCATAAATAATTAGTTAGTTGGGGACTATAGTTATGTCATCTTATGCTCAAGGCTTTCTGCCTACTTCAGCAAACTGAGCAGCTTTCCTGAATTCCAGAAACAAAATTCTCCCTTGCAGTACACTTGGCACACAGCAAACACACACCCAAGTGATCCCATCCCTAAGAGCTGGCAAGAGATGTGATTTTGAAGAGTTACTTTCTCTTTGACTAAAATGACACTTAATTCAGGCTTACCCCAGAAATATAGACAGTTCCTTTACATCCATAACTTGAAGTTAATTACAGTGAATAACTTCACAGCATTGGACTTTCTTATGGAGAACTAGAGGGAGGGGTGGGAACTGTCATTTTGAAACCAGTCAATCCCTTGGCTGAAGGCAAAGCTGGCCTGGACACTTAAAGTAGGCTCAGCTCATTGCAACCTATTTTCATAAAAGAGCCTGGAAACCCTCCATCACAACCCATCGGTGTCTGCCAGGCCCTCTTCAACACCTTCCACTATTCTTGCCTTTTTCTCTGAGGCCCTCAGAACACTTGAAAGTTCTGGAATGTTCCAAGCAAGCAGAGTTAAGCTCACAGCGGTGTAGATGTGAGCTCAGCTGACATTGGGGTACCAGCAGGCCAGGGGGCTGGCCCAAAGTGTCTTCCAGGGGCTGATGTCTCTTCTTTCCCTCCCTCACAGCTTGTCTGTGCTCCCTAAAACACACACACACACACACATACACATACACACAAGCTCTATGTACATTTGTGCATGAGAGAGTCTGGAGCCTAAGTTGGGTCAGAAAGAGTGAAGACCCAGGAGGCAGACGCCAGGCTGACAAGGCCAGAAAGGAGAAACTCTAGGTACAGTGTGAGTAGGCCTTATCCAATCAGCTGAGAACATTAAGAGGAAGACAGAGGTTTCTGGAAAAACAAAGAATTCTCAAGACATAATTCTTATCTGTGTTTCCAGCCTGTCAGCACCTGTACTTCTAGACCCGGAGTTCAACATCAGATCTGAGCAGAACTGTTACCTGCCATTCACACCCTACAGCCCCTGCACTCGCCTCCTCCCCCATAGTCACATGAGCCACTTCTTTAAAGAGCCACTCCCCTCCCAAACCTACTGGCTTTGCATGTAATGCTGAAGAGCCTTGACTAACACAGTATATTCAGTAAAAGTCATTTATTTGTGTCTAGTTGCATAAAAGTTAGCAACTACAGAGACTTGTGTAGTGAGCGCCACAACAGGCATGCAGTGTACGTCTACCTCTAAAACATCTCCACCACACTTTTTGTTTTGTTTTTGTTCTTGTTTTTCATTATAGTATAGAACTCTCAGCTCCTGAGCACCACTGGTCATGTGCACACTCTCCCTGCTCTTGTTCCTTCGTTCTTCCCAGAATGCTACACACAAGACAAAAGTGTCGTTTAGCTGTAGCTACAAATGTATGTTAATGCACACAGAATATGCTGTTTTGGATGGGGGGGGGCGGTGTGTTGTTGCTTCTGTTATTGTTGTGTTCGATGGGAGGGGGTCTCGCTACATAGCCCAGGCTGGTCCCCAACCATTGAGCTTCCTGCTTCCCCCTCCAGAGAGCTGAGATAACAAGCCTGCACCCCGAGGCCCAGCTCTCCGGTTCCGGTTCCGGTTCCGTTTAGAGTCATCTTGCAACCACCTGAAAGGGAAGAATGGCCAAAGCAACGGAAGCAGATCGCTCTTTTGAACCAAGACCAAAGTCAGCTGGAGAGGAAAATGACCTCTTATGTGGCATTTGGTCCCAAGGAGAGGATGCCTTTGCTCCACCTTGTGACCATAACCAGAAGCCACAGGGTCTGATAGCATCAAATTCCGCCAAGGAAGTAAAACATAAGCATGATTGGCAGAAAGTTTTGAGACACTGGGCACCTCTTAGAGCAGTGGTAGCCTCTTTAGTCCTAATCTGTTATGCTCTGTGAAGTTACTATAAATTGCTGGGCATGGTGGAACACACCTTTAATTCCAGCATTTAACAAGCAGAAGTAGGGGCATCTCCATGAGTTCAAGGCCAGCCTGGTCTACATAGCAAGTTCCCAGGAGAGCCAGGGCTCTGTGGAGAGGCCCCGTCTCAAAACAACAAAAACAGCAACAACAACAACAACAACAACAAAAAAAAAACAAAACAAAACTGTTACAAAATATAGGTTTAAAGCTGCTGTTCTCAAAAGGTTAAAACGCCCAATTGCATTGTTTCATCTGTAGGGCTTACTGTACAGTGAAGTTGGGTTGGTTTTGTTTTTGTTTGCTTGTTTTTGTTTTAGGAAGTCGCACAAAAATTAGCTACAGCTATATTTTGGAACAGAAAAGTAAATGTGTACCATTGGGTCACGGGTAGCATTCACTGTCAGTTTTCTAGGAGATGATGGTCGTTTTGTATGTTGGAGACGTTCATTATTAGGATTTGCGTGGTGTATGCACGGAGGATGTAACCCCTGCAGCTAGGTTTTAAACGCTTCCACCACTACTGGTCTGGATACCCCAAACTGTTACTAATTGCTCAATCCAATGTAGGTAAATGAGTATCACTGCTCTCATTTTTAATATTTTCTGTACATTTTGAAAGTTAGTAATAAAAAGATGGAGGTGAGGAAGAGCCGGCATAGGCCAGGATTTGTGTATTTGCTCACCAAGTCCCCATACCTCAGCTCTGGGACAAAGACATACTAGTGAGCCAGAGCCATGACTCACTTACGCGCCAGTAGGAAGGAGCCCAACGGAGGAATCCCCCCTCCTTCACTCTACCTCACCTCAGTCCCTGTCATAGTCCAGGAAGTAGACACACCCCATTCTCAAATACAAACCTTACTCAAAACTCCCAGCAGCAAATTGCAGAAAACTAACTCAACCAGCTTAGGCCAAAAAAAAAAAAAGGGCAAAATTTAGGCGTGGTAACCTATCCAGTAAGTCTTCAAAGGGCTGACTTGGGAAACACACTGGTGAAGGACAGGATTTCCTCAAAAGCACTCTCATCTCTCTTCTCTTTTTAACATGTTATGTATTTTTCCTCTCCAGTTTCTGGGCTTGTATGGATTTTGTTTGTTCGTCTGTTTGTTTGTTTTTCACCTGTAGAGCCAGTTCAAAGAAAAGACTTGAGAAGCTGACCTGCATCATACACAGCACCATATTCTGCCATTGGATTCCTTCCTAAAAGATCCCCAATCCAGGACGTGAGTGCAGGAGGCCCTGAGTAGGGCTTTGGAGTAGGGGTGCATTTCAGGAAATAAAACATACTTTCTATGAATGAGATAAAACTGTGCTTTCCATTTTATGAATAAGGAAAGTGAGGCTTAGAGAGGAGCAGGTTTCAGTCACACATCCAGTGACAGGGCCACGGTCTTTGTGAGGACGGCATGGTTTGGAACACAGGAGAGTTTTAAACTGGGTGTGACAGAACCCCAGACATGACATGAAGAAGTGAAGGCCTCTGTCTGGAGGGGGACACACAGGAACATGCTTCAGTGGTGAATAGCAGGTTTGAAGAAACCTGGCCCTGCCACTGCCAGGCTGTGTGTCCTTGAGTGGCCAGCCCTCTGTGCTTCCTTCCTTCTCCCGTGAGGTAGCACAGTAACTTGACAGTAACTTGACGAGGCTTCTTGTGCAAACAAAGGATTTCACAGTTAGGAGATCTCTCAGGGGCCCCAAGTCCCTCCCTCGAAATGGTGGACATTTCTGACAGGGCTTGGAAAGCACAGGCCTCCCTGTCATCAGCAACCCTTCATCCCTGCCCACTGCCCCTCCCAGCAGAAACAATAGAAAGCCAGCCTCAGCCTCAGCCTCAGCCTCTCAGCCTCTCAGCTTCTCAGCCTCAGCCTCGGCCTCTCAGCCTCTCAGCCTCTCAGCCTCTCAGCCTCAGCCTCTCAGCCTCAGCCTTAGCCTCAGCCTCTCAGCCTCAGCCTCAGCCTCAGCCTGAGCATCCATTGGCAGCATGCGGCCAGACAGTGTGTTGGTCCTCACAATGCTCCTCCTTTCCTCTACTCTGGTAGCTGGAGATGGAGTCAAAGGAGGTATGTGGCTATGGTGGGCGGGGTGGAGCTGGGATGGGAGCTCCCAGATTATAGCCAGGGCTGGAGCCTTGCTCTAACCTTGTGCCTTCCTCCACCAAATAAAGAGAAAGCAGGAGTTTGCCCGCCCGACAACATACGCTGCATCAAGAGAGAGGACCCCCTGTGTTACAGAGACAGGAACTGTGAGGGTCAGAAGAAGTGCTGTTTCATGCAGTGTGGCTACAAATGTGTTCAGCCTGTGACATCACTAGAGGACGGTAAGTAGAGCCCGCTGCTGGGCATGGCCCTCCTACTTCCCCCGTCTCTATCCATCTCCTGAAAGCTTGGAGGAGCACTTCTTGGAGCAGAGGGGCAGAGAGAAGTGGTTATGAGCTTGAGAGATCCCAAAGATCAGTAGCCTTCAACTTCTCCTCTGACCAAAGAAGAAAAGCAGGGATGTCCTCAGAGCAGAGTGGGGAGAAAAGCCTCTGAGCTCTCCCTCCTCCCAGGGCTGTCCTCACAAGTCATGCTCCATCCAGCCTTTCCTCCTGAAAAAGTCACTGTCACCTACCACCTGCCCCTGCGGGTCCACAGACTTAAAGTATAGGAGAAATTGGCACCCCCATGGGAAGCTTGGCCCCTGAGTCTTGTGTTCAAAAAAGGGGGCAGCCTACCCTCCCCGCCCCCAGCTTATGCATCCCTCTCCTGCAGGCTCTCCTCCACTTTCATAGACGGAGCCCTCATGAGTGAGGTGTGATACCTCGTGAAAGGGGCCTCAGAGGACTGCCTCGCCCTTCCACCACATAAGGGCACAGCAAAAGGGACAAAGGCCAGAAACCAGGCCTTTCCAGATACTGACCCTCCAGCATCTTGGACACCCCAACCTCCAGAACTCTGAGAAATAAATGGTGTTTACAAGCCACTCAGTCTATGGTATTTTGTTGCACCGGCCCAAATAGACTAACACAATTTAGTTTAAAAATCCATGCTCAACACTGTGTGTGTCTCTGTGTATGTGTGTGTCTCTGTGTGTCTCTCTGTGTGTGTGTCTCTCTGTGTATGTGTGTCTGTCTGTGTCTGTCTGTCTGTCTGTCTCTCTCTCTCTCTCTGTGTGTGTGTGTGTGTGTGTGTGTGTGTGTGTGTGTGTGTGTGTGTGTACATATTTCTGGAAATACACACAAAATTTCTTGAAAAACTTTATTAAATGACATTTTAAAAAATCCGAATAAATAGGATGAAATCGTCCGTAATGTGATTTAAAAAAATAATGCCCTTACACATGGTCAAAGGGCAGAGTATAAAGCGACTACAGAGTGGTAAATTGTTTATCCTAAATGAGACATCTGTATCACGCAACAGTCACCACCAAGTCTCAGCAAACATCAAGGAAAAGCCAGAGATCCTGGAAGATTGCAAGAAATAATGTCTTCTGCACATGACAGGGCCCCTACGCTCACGAACTGACAGCAGATGCTGTAGCCAGAGGAAGAGCAGCACAAATCCAGTCAGTACTCTGGCAGAGAGGGGGAAGGGGCACATGAGGCCCCACCCTTAGTGGAGGAGCCATGTCAGCTGATGGCCACTAGAGGGAGCAGAGTCAGCTTTCCTCAGTGGTATGGCCCATGGTGGGTTGCCAGTGCCCCAGCGGATGGTACCCCACACCCGTGGGCATACGTGCACTAGTTGGAGTCAATGAGTTATTTTAAAAAGAGGGACAAAAAAGGGCATGAATTGGGAGGGGAATGTGGAAGGGATCTGGGCGAGTTGGAAGAAGGAACATTCTGCTCGTACATTCTCTGATATGAAAGCACCAGAGAATATATAAAAATTATATATATATATTATACTGATATATATAATTATATGTGTGTATGCATATGCATATAATTTATTGTATGTATGTATTCTGTGTGCATATAGGTACACATTATATAAGTATATATATATATTATTTTTTATATTATATATAGAATACAATGCATATATATGCTTTCTCATCCCCAAATACCAAGTGTCCACAAGACAAAGATACACATCCTGGTCAACATAATTTATACATAGCTACAATCTACCCCTAATTAAATTGTTGCCACAGGCACTGGTCACCCACAGTTTCCTAATGTTTACAGGATGCCGTTTCATCACTCCGTACTGTACTTGTCCTTGTGTGGGGCGACATGGCTTTACAACGAGAGGATTGAGGGGTACTAGCTGGAACACATCAGTCTGTCTGAACAACATTAAAATGGGTAAGCCAGGCACGGACTCCTCCTCAAGTGATGAAACAGGCAGCAGACGTCATCCACCACCCTGGAAAGGTTATTGCCAAGATGTTTTTCACCTTGTTGAATTTCTAGAGCGAATGTTGTATACAGAAATGCGAAGGGCAGATCTGAAAGATACCGCAAGGAAGGGATACAGGCCACACTATGTAGACATTCATGTTCTCAATCGGAAACAGCCAAAAGGATGATGGGAAGGAAGGCAAAAATGAGCTAGAATGTTTATTCTAGAATGAAGGAAAGTAGAGATGTTGCAACCATGCTGTGGGTGCCCCGTGTGTGGATTTGGTTCCAACAACTGCACAAACCCTTTCTTTAAAAGATTCGTCTTTCATTATGTGCGTGTCTATGTGTCTGTGTAGGGATACGTGCGTGTGAGTGCAGGTGCCCATGAAGAACAGGAGAGGGAATCAGGCCTTCCCGATCTGGAGCTAAAAGAGGTGTGAGACACCCAACATGGGTGCTGACAAACAAGCCTGGGTCCTCTGCAAGAACAGTACAGGCTCTTAACTGCTAAGCCATCTCTCCAGCCTCACAAAGTCATTTTTATAACAATAAGGAAAATAGGAAGTAATTACAGAAGCAGGTGCCTAGGTGTGACAGCAGCAACTTCAGTAGTGTGAGAAAATGCCCTTGTTCCTTTCCTTTCAAAGTTGCTATATGGGGTTTGCTACCTAGCCCAGGCTAACCTGATCCCAGAGCCTGAAAGCAGCACGTCCTGGGTGCTGGGACAGTAGGAGCACATTACCACGCTCAGCCTAAATGTTCTTGTTTCTCAGAGATCCAGACTGAAATATCTAAAGTAGAATTAAGATGTGTTGGGTTTACTTAAAAGTTCCTCAAAATGCCAGGCGTGGTGGTGCATGCCTGAAATCCCAGTACTCCGGAGGCAGAGGCAGGCGGATCTCATGAGTTCAAGGCCAGCCTTGTCTACAAAGTTACACAGAGAAACTTTGTCTTGAAAAAAAAAGAAAGAAAGAAAGAAACAACTCTTTAAAATTCTTCAAACTTAAAAAAAGAAGGTGGATAGGTACAAGAGGAAATGATGTAAAGTGTTACTTTGAGTTTGGAATTTGCAGTGCTTTGTAAAGAGGTCACTGCTCTCTTCTGCTCTCTTTTTGTTTTTGTTTTTAAAGATTTATTTATTTATTGTATATGAGTGCTTTATCTGAAACAGAGGGCATCAGATCACATTATAGATGGTTGTGAGCCACCATGTGGTTGCTAGGAATTGAACTCAGGACCTCTGGAAGAGCAGGCTGCGCTCTTAACCTCGGAGCCATCTCTCCAGCCCAGGTTACTGTTCTTTTTGTATGTTTTTGAAATGGCGGTAAAAGTTGTTACAGCAAACAATGGATTATTTTTTTCCCAACGTAACAAAATAATCTAGTTCAATTGGCGCAATGAAAGACTGATGCAAAAAGTAACAATGTAAATTGGCAAAACATCATGAAACTATAACTATTACAATAGCGGTTGTAAAATTAAAAAAAAAAACAGCTGTATCAAAAATAAACAAAGAAGAGGGGTTGGTGGCACAATCTTCCATCCTAGCACTTGGAGCAGAGACGGGCAGATCTTTGAGTTTGAGGTCAGCCTGGTCTACAGAGCCTATTCAAGGACAGCTATAGCTACACAGAGATACCTTGTCTAAGAAGGAGGAGGAGGAGGAGGAAGAGGAAGAAAAAGAATAAAACACCCCACAACAGCAATATATGTGCAGCAGCATGTATGTAGTGGTAGCTTCACTTGTCAGCCGACACAATCTACAATCACCTGGGACGTCTCAATGAGGGATGGTCTATGTAAGGCTGACATGTGGGCATGTCTATGGCCTCCTGTCTTATTTAAACTATTGATGTGGGAAGATCCAGTCCACTATGGGCAGCACTATTCCTTATGCAGTGACTCCTGAGCTGTGTAAGAGTGGAGAAGTAAAGCCGAGCACATGAAAGCAAGCATATACGTGTTTGTTTCTCTGTGTTCCTGACTGCAAATGTAATGTGACACATCCATATTGATCCCCCACCTTAATGCCTTGGCTCTCCCACAATGATATGCTGTAACCTGGAATTAGGAGCTAAACAAACAAACAAACAAACAAACAAACAAAAACCCAAGCTTTTCTCCTCTAAGTTGCTTCTTGTCAGGGTATCTATCTTATTACATCTACAGAAATGATGCTAGAGCACCCTGTGACATATATGACTTAAGGTTCTGATTGCTAATCAATAACAGAAACTTGGATTATTGGGTCTGAAGAGATGGCTCAGCAATTACAGTACTTGCTGCTGATACAGAAGACACAGGTTCCGTTCAGTTTCCAGCCCCTACGTGGCAGTTCATACCCTCCTGTGACTCCAGCTTCCTGTGCCCTCTTCTGGCCTCCTTGGGCATTGCACTCATGTGAAGCACACACATTCATGCAGGCAAAACACACATACGCCTAAAATAAAAGCAAATAAACCTTTCAAAAAAGAAAGGGCAACACAAGGAGGAACATTGCCAGAGTGCATTATATGCGTGTATGGAACTCTCACCATGAACTCTTTTCATTTGTATAACTAAAAATGATAACAATTTAGTTAAATAAAAGAAGCAAATTTAAACGAAACAGCCAATTTGATTGCCCTCAAATTTAAGACTTTGCTACAACCCTCACTCCCCCTCCCCCCCGAAGAAAGATTCATTTGGAAGACAGAATCAGAATAACCATGTCTCCCACTTATTCAGCTCTCCAAACTAGCGTATGAGAAAAATATTATTTCTGTCTCTCTTACAGAAGGAAGAATGGCTGAGGTTTATTAGGACTGAAGACAACTAGAACTTGGTAATACTAAAATTCAAAACCAGGTCTCTCTGGTCCATCACACATTCAGTGAACCTTAGCACTCAGGTGCAAGTTAAAAGCATTCTAAAGATGCTTTTTTAAAAACATTATGAGGGCTGGAGAGATGGCTTAGAGGTTAAGAGCACTGATTGTTCTTCCAGCGGTCCTGAGTTTAATTCCCAGCCACCACATGGTGGCTCACAACCATCTATAATGAGATCTGGTGCCCTCTTCTGGCCTGCTGGCTCACATGCAGGCAGAATACTGTAAAATAATAATTTTTTTTTAAGTTATGATAGGGTAGCTCAAAAAAGTGAAAATAAGAAGACATCCAACAAGATTTAGCAAAATATGAACACAAAGGGGGAAAATACAGCCAGTGGAAACATATGAGAAATGTTTTGCCCTCACCAATCATACGAGGAAGGCCAATTAAGGTGAGAAACTTTCCATTAGTGGAGATTTTGTTTAGTTTATTTTTTTTTTAATATCCTGTGTTGGGTGTGTCCAGGAAGGATCTGGCCAAGAGTGTCAGCAACACAACTTTGGAGTGTGCTCTTGTGAGCAGGGCTTTCTCTGCTTAGAGTTCAGATGGAGGGGTGGGGAGTGAGGGTGAGAAAAGGAACCTTGTGGGTCTCACCTGGACCGAGCACCTTCGCCTGTGTCAGGAGAAATACACGGTAAGTGACAACCGACCAGAACTAAAAGACCTGGGGCAGGAGGCTGTGGACCTACCAAGGGGCGACATAGGGCAGACAGAAAGACGGACGTCTACACAGGGCAGGTGGAGGTTCTCGCTTTCCTTTGACTTCTGAAATGAATGCTGCACCAGACACGTCTGAAGCACACAGAAATCCACCATGTTCTTTGACCTAATATTTCCATTCAAAAGAAAACTTTAAATGTTTCTGAGATGTGACTCCAAAACCACATACTGGGATTGTTATCACGTCTTCACTCGAGAAAATGAAAGATTAGAAGCTTGCGCTGTCTTCCAGTTAAGAGCAGATCACGTGGATTTTGTCTTTTAAAACGGTGTGCTGTCATCAGAACCTGTGGTGTTTAGAGAAATACAGCAAAGGAGACTGTCTACAAAATAATCTTAACTGGGAAAGCATGTCATCAAGGGATGTGTACAATTTATAACTGGGGGAAATGTAACCCATAAAAAGTTCCCTTCAAAATAAAAGCTGCCAAGGAAGCGCCAGAATCCCAAACTATCAACATCCCTCCAGGACAAGGGGCCAAAGTCCTCCTACACAGCAGCCTCCCCATACACCATGGAGAGCCCTCCTTTCCCGAGGCTTGGAAGACATCATAAAATTATTCAAGTTGAACCCAAGCCCTTCCTGCTTGGCTGCTCCAGACTGGAATGGGAGAGACAAACTGGGATGTCATCACTTTCCTTCCTCTGAGTCCCATGAAGTATTCCTGCCTTTGATACCCAGAAAGCTGCCAATACCCAGAATTAGAAGTGTGTCGTTGGAATACTCCGCTCCCATCTCTGGCGAACAGGTTGCTCATCTCCTGAACTGGGACAGCATGGAGCAAGGCCTTGATCGTCCCACTGTTGATGGGGCGCTGTGCTTTGAAGTTTCCATTTGGGTCCTCATGGGAGGCCACACCCCAGCTCTCTTCCACCAAGTGCAGAGCCAACAGCACAGCTGTGAAACTTAGGGTGGGTCCCTGGGTGAAAGGAAGGGCATTCGCTCAGGAGGCCAGGAAGGAAGGGAGTCTCAATGCCACCTACATTGCCTTTAGCCAGAGAACTCAGCCAAGCCAGAGCCATGCCCTAGCCACACCATACACCCAAGCCAGTCCAGGCAAGGGGCAATGCCACTAGGCACCTTTGGAAATGACCTCCCTAAGGCTGCTGGTCTCTTTTCCATCCACAGGATCCCAAGGTGAGAGGCTAGGCCTGGCCTCATTCCCCAGACTTCTGGAGGCAACTTCTTCAGAAAGATGCCCTAACCCTGGCCCTTTGCTGTCCCCATTTTTGGTCATCACTCCTTGCCATTCAAGATGATTCCTGCCTCTTTTCTAAGACACTGTGGGAGCTTCAAGACCTTAAGAGAGTCAGGAAGGCAAATGCCTCACTCAGTCATCGCCCCGTACATCATCAATCAAGCCAAACTAAGGCATGGGAGACTCGGGGGGAGGGGGAGGAGTGCGGTGGGAGGCTGCGGTGCAGGCCGGGGGTGGGGGGTCGGGGGGGGGGGGTTAAACTAGCAAGCAGAGCTCACTTGGTACAAAGCAGTAAAGTTCCTTTCTTAGGGAAATTGCATTGAATGTTGAAGAAAATGGGGGATATGCTGGCCTGTAATCAAAGCTACTTGGGAAACTGAGGCAAAAACAGCACAAGTCGGGGCCTGCCTGAGCTACAGAACAGCCACTACAATGTTGGCCTAGGGAACTAAACAAGGCCTTATCTGAAGACTTTAAAAAAAGTCAAAAGCGTTAAAAATGTGACTCAGTGGTAGAATACCTGCCCAGTGCGTGGAAAGGCCAAGGTTTAGTACCCGGCACAGGAGTTGTGTGGAGAGCAGCAAGGGCAGTGGCCAAAGGAGATCAGTGGAAGAATTCTATATTTAGTAAACATGTTCACAAAGTAAGAGATCAATGCCATCTCCTTAGGCATCTCCAGTCTCTGGGCACAATCCAGATGTTCCAGATGCCTGTAGTCAGAGGGCGTAGGTGGCTAAGGCTTACGTCACCACTCCCAGGCAGAGCAGGTGGTGCGAGCCAAATTGCCTTAAAGGAAATAGTCTCTATGTGTGGCTGTCGCTATGACCTCTCCTCCTCTCCCCACAATACAGATGAAAAAACTGAGACCCGGAGACAGGCAAGACTTACTTGCCCAGTACTCAGAGGCCAAGTCAGCAATCCAGGCCGAGCTAGACCCATGTCCCTACATTACTTGCTTTCAATTCTTGCACAAGCATCCCTTACCCTAATGACATCAGACAGGGGGTGGGAGGGTGGAGCCAAGATCAGGGAAACACAAGCCACTCTAGGCCTCCTCCCCTGACTCAACAGCTCTGGCATCCTGGTGGCTATAGGTGTTAAAGTTGGGGGCCTCTGGGCCCTGAGCTTATTGGGTGCCACAAAAGAAACATGAGAATGCAGCGTGCCCTCCTCCTGGTAGTCCTCCTGGCTTTGGAGACCCAGCTGCCTGTGGCCTTGGGTAGGAAGAAGGGAGGTGAGTGTCAGGAATCCCTTTGCTCCAAGAGCCAGGTGGTTTCTTCATTTCTATGGAGGGTGAGGGCTTTGGGAGAGCCAGTGATGAGTGAAGGGTGTGTGTGTGTGTGTGTGTGTTTGTGTGTGTGTGTGTGTGTGTGTGTGTGAGTGTGTGTGTGTGTGTGTGTGTGTGTGTGTGCATCCATCTGCCTCAGTGCTCCCAGGAGCCTGCACTTTTGTCTGTGCATCAGACATGTACATGCTTGTGTACATGTACCTGCCTGTGCCTACATTCACAACTGACTGTTTCTGAGGACACACACCTATTTCTGTGTACATACGTGCTTTTGTTCCTGTCCGTGCAGACCTCTATCTGTGTGCATACGCTTTCTGTGTCCGAGCTTATGAACATGCCTCCGTGCATCCGCGTACCACCGGGTCTCTCTCTATATGAGGAAAAGAAATCATTACATGATTGCACCAAGGGGGCTGGTAGAAGGAAGGGACTTGGGAGTTGAGTAAGGAGTGTGACTCCTGGGATCCTGGGATCTGAGACGAAGGAATGTCTGCTGTTGTCTCTCGTCATCCTCTGCCAAGCTTCAGGCCCGTTCCCACCCCTGACAAAGCTCAGGTTGGCATGGTGACAGCAAGGGAGGCACAAGTGTGCTTATACTGGTGCCGCCATCAGGCCGAAGCCACTCCTCCAGCCCCTCTGAGGCTGACGGTGGCCCTGCCTTGGGGAGAGGTATAGATGTGGGCACAGCAGCCCATCCTCCAAGGCTGGGGAAGCCTGTGCAAGGCAGGTCGATGACGAACACAGTTTCTACAGGGCACCCAGTCCTTTTAGCCTGGAGTATGCCTTCCTCTGAGGCACAGGTCTCTGGCTGGGGCATGAGCTGGTTTGGGGAGGAGGGTGCTTAGAGAGCCCACGCTGAGGATGGAAGAAGAGCCAGTAGGTTCCAAGGCTAGACCTTGTGTTGTGTCTGATCCATGTTACAATCACATAGAACTCTTCACTGTGATGTAGTGAATTGGTACTGTTTCAATCCGCATTTTACTGATAAGGAAACCAAGGCATAGTGGTACACCACACCTGCCCAAGGGCAAAGGATGAGATGGTATCAAACGTGGTGTCTGACTGCAGTTGTTGCGGGTCAGAAAGGCTCACTTCACTAACTCACTTCCCATGAAATGGGGACCACACTTTCCTCTCAAGAGCAAATGGGGCTTTGAAGGGTAAATGTCATGTAGGGCTGTAAGTGCAGCATATGTGGTGACTTTGTTGAGCAACTGAGGGGTCCTAGGAAAGCAGTCTTGACACCACACCCAGGGCGAGACCTGGTTCCACCAGAACCTGGGCCTGCTCTACCTACCCGGTCAGTTGTGACAGCCTGACCATTCCCAGCTCACGTCATTCCATCCTTCCCTGGTTTCTCTCCCATGAGACATCTGCCTGGCTCTCGGTAGAACTTCAGACAGTGGCAGAAGGCAACAGGGCCAAGAGAAAGAAAGCCTTGGTTTGTCTTGGTGGAAGCTCAGCAACTTTGGTTTATAAGAGGCCATGTTCCTCAGCCAAATGTCAGGGTGGTGGCAGTTTTGTAGTCACGTTTAGAGCTGTGTGTCGAGGGCTAGGCATGTTTGTGTCTCTGACTTCATTGATGGAGCCGAATACAACCATGCCCAGGTATGGTTGCTACACAGGTAGGGAGTCCACATATCTGCTGTGGTGCACATCTGCGTCACTCCCAGAACATGTGTCACAAGTAGAAAACCTGGGTGTGGTGGGGCAGTGGGGAGAGCAGGCGGGTAGTGTGGTCTCTCAGACCCATGCATGCCTCTCTGTACACTCCAGGCTTTTAGCCTCCATACTGTGGCACAGACAGTTTGTCCCACTTAAAATGCCAACTTTCTTCCCCTCCTTATCAGTCTAGTCCTTGGAACCCAATCCCAGGGCCCTCTTCCAACATTTCACTCTGCCTTTCGGCTGCAACCTACCCTGTGCCAGCTCTCTCAACACCCCCACCCCCACCCACCCCCACCCATCCCAGCCCACCCCCACACCCCCACCCACCTCAACCCACCCCAACCCACCCCAACCCACCCTCACCCACCCCCACCCACCCCAACCCACTCCCACCCACTAGAGCTTCCACTTCTTTGCTTAGAATGCAGACAGCTCCATTAGGCCCACTGCCTGAGGCCTGAGCACTTCTGTACTGGCCTGAGTTTGGTACTAAATTCTGGCCTGTAGATAGTCTACAAAAGCTCTGACCATTCCCAAATGTGGGTGTACACACACACACACACACACACACACACACACACACACACACACACACACACACACACACACGTTCCTTTTCTCTCCCAAATACCCCACACTCTTTCCCAAAGAGATCCTTAGAATGTGTGCTCCCTCCTGGACTATGCTCCTCACTTTCCAGCAGGGGGCAGCAGTTCAGCTTAAACCATCAGTTTAAGAACTAAAGCTGACAGTGACAGTGTGCGCTAGCAAGGGACCACCTACTATGTGCACAGCCAGTGCCCAAGTAGGGACAGAGGGAGGAGGTAGTTGACACAAAGCCAAATGCAGCTGCCTGAACTCTAAACAAGGAAATGGGAGTGTCCCACGGACCAGGGCTCTAAGTGCCAGGTAGGTTGCCCGGATAGAGGCAGGGAAAACTTGTGGAAGAGGGACCCAGGGATCACACCATAGCCCTGGATCCAACTGAGGCTTCTGTGATGCCAGATGGAACTGAAGTCTTAGGACCAGCCCAGACCCCACGAGTCCTAGGCAGGCCAGCGTGCAGATAGGCTGCTCACTGTCCTTTGAAGGCCTTAATTTCTTCCTCTATAGAGGTGGTGATTTCCCACTTGGGTATGAAATCTCAACAAGAAGAGTGGCTAGGCCAACTCTAGGACAGAGCATTCTAGAGCTGTTAAAAGGGGAAAGGCTCAACAACGGAGTTGATGCGCGAACCTTAAACTGTGCCACTTGCAACAGTGCTGAGCACAGCGGTGTGGATGTGCCAGGCTGGCAAGTAGCTGGCACACGTGCAACACTGGGCTCCTCTCCAAATCTCTCTTCTTCCCATAGTCCTTAACCCCATAGCACTGTGCCCTGTGCCGTGCTCATGATGAACAGGGCAAGCAGGCAACAAGCCTTAGCTTCCAGCCGCTGAGAGGCACCAACAGCTGTAGGCACACGCTCCAGGGATGACCCTGCTCTGTGGCTTCAGAGGAGCAGGGCTTTCTGATGAGGTGACCTTTCAGCTGAGATCGGTAAACTGATCGAGTAGCCAGGGTGGAAGTCGGTGCGAGGCAAAGCCAGAGCCTGGCAGAGAGACCTGGCTTGGAGCAGCTCAGAGGCATAGAGAAGGCGGCCAGGGAGGTTCCGGTGGGCGGGGCAGACCGCACATAATCTTGTCTGAGGTGAAGACTTTGTGTCTGTGTGCACATGGATGTACATCTGTGTATTTGTGTGTACAGGAGCACATGGGTGCCTGTGTGTGTGGAGGCATGAAGACCGAAGGACAACAACCTAGGGTGTCATTTCTCGGGTGCCACCCCATCTTGGTTTTGAGACAAGAGTTTCTCATTAACCTTGAACTCATCTTGTAGGCCAGATGGGTTGGCTGACTGGCAAACCTGAGAGATCAACCTGTCTTCACCTCCTTGGGCTGGGATTGCAAGTGCATATCATGCCCTCTTTTTGTTTGTTTGGTTTTGTTTGTTGTTTGTTTGTTTGTTTTAACATGGGTTTTAAGGTTCAAACTTGGGTCCTAACTGAATAATCTCCATAGCCTGAGATTTTTTTTAATTTCATTTTTCCTATCCATTATGCCACTAGATATCAAATTAGCTCTAGATAGAAAAAGTATAGCACTCGTCCTGATAGCAAGCAAGAAGACACGGCAACGTTAGGTCCTGCAATTCCAAGTCAGGGATTCTTACATAACCCTGAGCTGCCTCTGGTTACATGACGTGAGGGTTCTTCTACAGACAAAATGGGGGGCTGCCCACCAGACGACAGGCCCTGCGGCCACATGATTCCTGATCAGTGCGTAAATGACCGCCAGTGTCCCTCATCTTGGAAGTGCTGCTACCGAGCCTGCTACCGTCAGTGTGTCCCTAGGGTCTCTGGTAAGTGCCCTTTTCCCTGTGCCAGTTGCCCCCGCCTCAAGCCCCAGGGCTGATGGGCACAAGCAAGACTCACTCAAGCCCCTGTAATTGCAGTAAAGCTGGGCAGCTGTCCCGTGGACCAACTCCGCTGCCTCGGTCCTACAAAGCATATGTGTAACCGAGACTCGGACTGCTCAGGCTCGAAGCGATGCTGTGTCAGCGCCTGTGGTCGGGACTGCAGAGACCCCAGGAAAGGTGCTATTCCTGCTTCCCCTCCAGCCCAGCTCTGAGATGTCCTTCTGGGTCAACAATCTCAGCAGGACACCTCCCTCAGGAGCAAGGCCCCCTCACATGGCCACAGCTGGAGAAGTGCAAGAGTTCCCATTAGCATGACACAGAAACTGGGTTCCTCGGTTATCTTAACTGAATGCGCTGTGACACCGGGGACCACATCCCTGAGTTTCCCTGGACCTTCTGAAGGAGGCTGGGGAGTCCATCTAAACTCAGAGTCCTATTACAAAAGAAAGGTTAACCCTTTCTTTCCCTTTCTTTAGGCTAATAATTCCTGCTTAGGATCTGTGGCTCTGCACCCCAGGTGTGGTTCCCACCAGGAAGAGATCAGGATGGTGCCCAGGCATCCCACCACCCAACCCAGATCATCTCTCAGGAAACAACCGTAACCTTCTGGAAAATGCTGCTGGCCTGTTGTCACTTCACTTACAACTTGTGTCTCCTGCTTTCTCACCTGTGAGTGAAGGTCCATGCCAGACCTCCTCACAGGTGTATCTCATCACTCCAGTACCTGATCCCAATGTCATGCTGAGCTCCCATCTCACCTCATAATCATTTTTACAGCTCTCTGTATGTTGTTTCCTCCACCTAAAATGCCAGCTCAGGCGGCCCCTTCTCTACAGAGCCCTGAACCCACCTTCAAACAATCCTCCTCCCAAAATGTGCCTCTAGCTGAATTTTCCAAATCTGAGTCATCTTCACTGTCCCCGCAGAACCACACCGTAATGTATAAAGTGAGATAAAGCAAACCCCATGTGCATCTTAGTAATGTTTTCATTTAAATGGTTCCCTCTTGGATGTGACAATTCATTTCCAAAGGATGGCGCAGGGGAGGGGAAGTTTGGTGTCACTAAGGCAAATAAGATCTTCAAGATCACTGGGCAGACACAGATTGGAACTATGGAGCCAACCGCAAGGAAGACAGTAGTTACACTAAGTTAATCCATGCCTCATTTAAATAATATCATTAGACTCCAGCTGGAGACGGCCACCTGCCAAGGCGGAGCCTGCCTCTGTTTTAATAAATGGAGGTTAACAAGGGTTAAAGAGATGTCAGAGATGCAGAGCTCTGATTAAGACAGCTCCCTGGCAGAGTCAGGGGCAAACAGAGAGCCTCTCACTCCGTGAGTCGATGCTGTTTCATGTCATGGCCAAGTGCTTGCTAAGATCACTGGGGTTGTCCCACTTCCAGGGAAAGGATTCCCAGCGGCTGGGATGTCACATCTAGAGGAAGCCTGTCCCCGCTTTTGAGCTGCCTCTCACTTGTCTTGATTTCCCCAGGGGCCAGCTTACAGTCAGGACCTAATCA
The DNA here is from genome assembly GCF_903995435.1 of Acomys russatus. Lineage (NCBI taxonomy): Eukaryota > Metazoa > Chordata > Mammalia > Rodentia > Muridae > Acomys > Acomys russatus. The sequence continues at coordinate 13,584,370 of NC_067140.1, read as the reverse complement.
GGGTTTCTTGAGAGGAACTAGCAAGAATCCATCCATCCATTCCTTGGACCCAGGCATCTGATACCAGACTCGCCTGGGAGGAAAAGGAGACACCTCAACCCTTTTCTCTGCCGAGCCTGCTTTTGTTTGCTAGACTTGGGCTATGGGCAGACTGCTATGGAGGTGGACTTGGGAATTCTGACTCTTCTGTTCCGGTTCTCGGGGCCTTGCTGTAGCCCAGGCAAGTCCTTCACCGCTTCCATTTGCAGAGTGGAAGATGGAAAGAGTCCCACATTTTTTTTTTTTTTTTTTTTTTTGGCTGCCACAGCCTTTCTCACTAGATTCAAATACCTGAACTGTTGACTCCTAGTTAATGATAGTTAACAACATGGACCCAAGGTGACACTTAGAAAGAAGAAAGGTGTCTGAACTCACAGAATCTGTGCAATCTTGGATATTTCTCTGCCTCCTTCTGGGCCTCTGTTTGTGCATGCGTCACATTAGCATGGATAATTCAGAGGGTCACAGTCTCTGTGCACCACGTCCCTTCTCTTCCAGATTCCCTAGGGCACGGTGTATGTACCACGTGTTTATAAACTGCCAACTTGGTAGAATCTATAGTTACTTGGAGGCAGGCCTCTACCCCTATGGAGGGTTATCCTGACATGCTAATTGATGTAGGAAGACCAACTTTGACTGTGGGTAGGCCAACTTTGACTGTGGGTGGGCCAACTTTGACTGTGGTGGGCCAACTTTGACTGTGGGTGGGCCAACTTTGACTGTGGTGGGCCAACTTTGACTGTGGGTGGGCCAACTTTGACTGTGGGTGGGCCCGCCCTCCCTTGGACAGTGTGGGTGGGGCCACCCTCCCTTGGATAGTGTGGGTGGGACCACCCTCCCTTGGATAGTGTGGGTGGGACCACCCTCCCTTGGATAGTGTGGGTGGGACCACCCTCCCTTGGATAGTGTGGGTGGGACTACCCTCTCCTAGGAACTGGATCCCGGACTGGACAAAATGAAGCAAGTGGGCTGAGTACAGCATGCTACACATGTGTTCCTCACCCTCATCTAAATACAGATGTGACGTAAGAAGCTGCTTCAAGCTCCCGCTGCCTTGACTTCCTGGCCAGGAAGGGCCGCGTCTTGAACTGTGAGCTGAAACGAACCCTTTCTCCCTTGCTTTGCTTTTGTCAGAGCGTTTAGTCACCACAACAGGAAGAGACACTAAGACAGCACCCCAGGAATTTGGAGCCTCGCTGGGAACCTGTTAGGGGTAGAACCAACAGGCATAAGGCACCATTCTTCTGGAAGCTTCCAGCCTCTGCCACAAGAAGAACTCATTGGAAAGCCACTGGCCTAAAGCTGAGCTGTCTCAGACAAGCCTCACGTTTGGGGAATGGGGAACTAATATTTATGGTAGGAAGTCTCAGGGATATGGGGACTGTTGGTAACACATCAAGAGCCTTCTAGAAATAGTTAGTCCAAGGTGACATTCCCTATTTTAAAACACTATCACATTATTTGCCCCATTACCCAAAGCAAATAGTCACTGGTAGTCGAGTTTGACAACAGAGAAGCAGCAGTTTGGGGACAATGACTTTCCCCAACTCATAGTTGGGAGGTGACATAGACAAAATTAAACTGCTTTTTCTTCCTTAGATAACAATAACCCCAGACAAGTGCTGAACAGCACAGAGTGGCCACCCTGTGTTCCCATGGCCTCTCATTAACACGACTACAGACATTTCTACTGAATCCTTGCAGGCCTATCAGGCAGCCTTTGTTCTTCCCTGTTTCGAATATGAAGAGAGCTGAGGTACAAAGAGATTCATTCAGCCGACATCAAAGCAGCCATACATACTAGAGCTAGGATTCAACCCCAAACACTTGGGACCCCATTTTTTATATCCCCGTTAGGTAGTTACAGTAGGGTCTTTGAAGAGTCTGTCCTTCCAGCCTTAACAACAGTGTCCACAGCTGGAAGAGAGAGAGAGAGAGAGAGAGAGAGAGAGAGAGAGAGAGAGAGAGAGAGAGAGAGAGGAGCACACAGCCCCCAAGAAGGTTGTGTGAGCAGGCTGGGCCGCAGGCATCAGAACCTGTCGGTCCTGCATTTCATTCTTGAGGGAGAAGAGGATGAAAATTCCGAGGCTCAGGGAGAATTTGAAGGACAACAGTTCCATCGCCCTTGCAAAATCTGAGCCAGGTCCCTGGAGTGGCAGAAGGTGCCAGATCACAGGCTGTGGCTTTTCTAACTATAGGGGGTACTATCCACACAGTCCCTCTGCTCTGCTCGGATCGCAGGCCCACTCACCATCTGCTTTGCAGAGGCTAGCCTTGTCTCTGCGGTGTCTCCTCAGTGCTCAGCTGCCAAACTCCTGCTGCAAACCGACTCACTGCCTCTCTCCACTGCCCTTGTGGTAAATGCCCCGGCAGGCCAGGAACCTGGTTCCTTAACAAATGCCACACTCGCTGCTTTCCTTCCTTACTCACTCAGTAGTAGTATCTGTTGAGCACTTACTATAGGCTATAGGCTGTGCCTCACACTCCAGTGGGTGCGATAATGGCCCAGCTAGGAACCTACACATGATCTATGCCAAGCTGCAAAAGCCTGGGGCTGCGGGTGTACTGAAGGCCACAAGAAGCCTAATTCACCACAGAAGCTATCCAAGCCCAAGGCCCGACTCTCAGTAGGAGTGAGAAAGTGGGACATAGTAGCCACCCAGTCTCCCCTCCTTTTCAACAATAATGTCTCCAGCTAGAAATACCGTCCATACCACTCAGCTAGCTACTAGAATGCTTGTGACACTCTACATATTTCCCAGGGCAGCATAGAGGCAGAAACATGAAATGTTAGTTCAGCCACAGCTATATATTTGTGTCCTTTAATACCATCCTATAACCATTTAAAAAGGTAAATTAGCTTAAACATTTTTTTTTCCTCTTGGTTTCCTTCCAGCTGGAGATGTCCACGCTGCTCAAGACTGGCCAATTAGGAGTTAGTCCACTGGGCAGGCCTTCCTAGGAAGCCGTTGCTTTTTCCCCCTAATGAGACAAAGCCAGTCTTTTGCTCATCGCCCCCAGGAACACTTCACACTTCCTGGAAAGTGGCTGCTACGCCTACAACCTCGACAACTGTCTTGAGCTTCTCCAGAAAGAATTGTGGCATAAAGACTCACCCGATGGCAATGGCATCGATTTAGACGTGTTCCCTGGAGGGCGGTGGGGGAGGGGCAGGGATGTCATAGAGAAGAGTGCACCAGGAGGACAAGAGGCCCGTGAGAGCGTGGCAGTGGGCAAAGCCCACAGGACAACTGCAGCTCTCCCTTTGTTAGCCACACACAAGACGTTGGCTGCCTATGCAGGGAGAGGGAGAAAGGTTTAACAAACAGCCACAGACTGTAGGTTGCCCAAAGGGAAAACATCCCAGGAGTCAGTGTGTGCAAAAGGCTAATGGATCCTCAGGCGGCTATGCACAGGGCACCAGCATCCCCCACTCCTGGCATGAGGGCCCCACCAGAGAGGAGAGGAGGGAGACACAAGGAGCTGACCTTCAGCGCTGCTGCTCGTGAGCATCTGTGTCCGCTGCGTCCTACTGCAAAAGGCAGGCTCTTCTGTAGTGAAGCCACTCAGAATCCATTTCTGTGCCTGCGGATAGCTTAGCCTGAGAGAGTAAAAGGCAGGAAGGGTTATTTATGGGGATGGCATGGCATGTGCTAACCCGCTCTGAAATGCAAATGGAAGATGCTGCTCTCATTTCACACATAAGGAAGAGAAACAGCCCAGAAGGGCCTCTTGGCCCAAGGTCACACAGGAACCCAGTGGCAAAGGCCTCATCTATTGCTGAGTGAGTAACAGTTCACCACAAATGAAATGGATTAATCAATGCACGCTTCTTAGGTCATAGTTTCCTTGAGCTAAGAAGGCCAGCGCAGGTCTTGTGCTTCCTGAGGCTGCAGCAACATGTCCGCCCGGGTGGGAGTCTTGTCTGAGCCTCACCTAGAGAAGGGTTTGTTAGCAAGCTTTTGCTGGCAGCATTTCAGCTCCGTGAGGACGAAGGAACCAAACACCCAGCTGGCAGGAGCTAGAAGTCACCCTCATTTTCCTGCCCTTCAGCATAGTAATTTGTCTCATGAAAGCCAACAGAAGCCATAAACATGCATAATGTAACCACGGAAGGGACACATCATCACCACACTCTAGATGCAAGCCAGTAAGTCACACTCACAAACAAGTACACACACTCACATATACTAACACAGAAACACATATACACACAGACACTCACAGCAGACACACACACACATATAAACACAGGCACTAACAGCAGACACACACACACACCCAAGCACACACTTACACTAACACGTATACACACACGTATATTAACACACTCAAGTACACACACTCACATATACTAACACAGAAACACATATACACACAGACACTCACAGCAGACACACACACACATATAAACACAGGCACTAACAGCAGACACACACACACATACATTCAAGCACACACGAATGAGTACAGAGTCTAGTTATGCCTTTCACAGACTCCTGATCTAAAGAAATAGTAAGACGGCAAATTTCTAAGGTTGGAAGCTGCTCAAATTATGGTAGTTCGTAACGCTGCGAAAAACAAAACAACAACAAAACCTAGCATACTACATCTAGAAGACTTAAACTAAAAATGAATATAGAAAATATCTCACTTTTAGTTTCTTTATTGATATCATGTTAAAATTATATCCGGGATATATTGGGTTCAATAAAATATTTTTTAAGTTCATCTGTTTCCTTTTTTTAAAAAGATATTTGTTTATATATATAAGTATTTTTTTCTTCATGTTTGTCTGCACACCAGAAAAGGGCATCAGTTCCCATTGGATTACAAAGACAGTTGTGAGTTACCATGTAAGTGCTGGGAATTAAACCTAGGTTCTCTGGGAGAGCAGCCAGTGCGCCCAACTGCAGAGCCATCTCTCTAGCCCTCTTTTTATTTATTTGATTTTAAAGCTACTATCAGAAAGAATAAATGTTTGAAATAGCATCTCAAGTATTTCAGCTGTCGTGAAACTCACTATTCAACCAAGGTTGACCTTGAACTTCTGACACCTCCCTCCTCCACTACTCTGCCTGCTGTGATTACAGCTATGAACCACAGGGCCTGGCTGACTTGTGGTGCTACAGTTAGGTGGGGGCTTTATGCCCCACAGGCAAGTAAGCACTATGCCTGAGCCTTGTTTGCAGTTCATAACTTGTAAATAGCCTAGGTGGGTCACACTGTATCTGTTGTGTGGCCTCGTGACCCTGAGAGTCACGCCTTACCCCTCCCACTGAAGAATAACAGCTCACTCATGGGACAGATACACTCTCACACTGAGTGAGCTAGCACAGGGCCTGTGTTGGCCCAAGGGAACACACACACACACACACACACACACACACACACACACACACACACACACACACGACAGCTGCCCAAGAAATGCTGGGGAATGGGGAATGGTGAGGGTTCTCTCTTTGCCAGCAGGCAGTCCTCCTGAGAGGAAGTAATCGAGATTCTCTAGGTAAGTGGGCATCCTGAGCCTCCCCAACAGAAGCACAGGATTCTGGCTGCACAACTCACTTGGAAGAAGGGAGTACCAGAGCCTCCTCAGGCACAGCCTGGGGGCTCCAAGGAAATGAAGCACCCTCCTGCCTCCTAACTCAGACTCCCCATGGTCTGAGCAAGTACATGGGCACCTATAAAACCAGAAGCTGAAGAGCTTGTCCCTGCCAAGTTTGTGTCAGACACGACTGGGCTGAGTCCTTTGAAACAGTGCCTGGCACATATTAATTACTAAATTAAGCAAGTTGTGGTCGCTGCCATTCCTGGCCCGGAGGTTAAAACCTTCCTCCAAAGGTGTTCCCATTCCCTAACCGGCCCAACCTTCCAGGCTCTGACTTTGAAAGATGCTCCCAGCTGTTAGGCCCCTATCCATCCCAGGCAAGAATAGAAACCACCGCCTCCGGCCGCCCGCGGCCTCCCTCCCTCCCCCGGCTGCAATCGATGCGGCCTCAGCCGCAGGGGAACACAGGAAAGGAGGGGGCCTGGGGCCTCCGCAGTAGTGAGGCGGCCTCGGGGCAGAAAACAGTCTGGAAGATGCCTTGCTGGGACAAACGGGCTGGATCCTTGGAGGCCAGGACAGGTAAGGAGGCTCCCTCAGGGAGGGGCATGGCTGGGAGAGTGGGAGGCAGGGGATGGCCTGCGGGATTCAGGTTGCTGGCAGGAGTCCCTTCTAAGAGAGCTCCAAGGAGGGACAGCATTACAGGGCTGGTCTTGCTTGCACATACTGTAAAATGGGTTTTAGAAAGCCTGAGTAGTGTTAGGATAAAACTGAGGGCTCTGTGTGTGAGGAGCTCAGGGAAGCCACAAACAAGCAGAGGGTACTCACAAAAAGTATCAAAAGTGCTGAACCAGTCCCCTGAGAGGTCCACAGACAGTCGGTGTGATCTTGAATAAGTCATCCCAGTGTTTCCGACTGACTGGGAGTCTTAACAAGAAATGTTTGTTAAAATTAATTATCCTAATTCATAGGGAAGTGAGTGCCAGATTGGGGGGTGGGGTGGGGAGAGAGTTACCCAAAATGGGACTTCTAATGGGTGATAGAAGTGGACTAGAAACTGTATGTTTTGGTGCTGAAGCCAGTGCTGCACAGTTACGGGCCAGGGAGGGCACTACCACAAACATTAGGCTTGTTTAATCCTGAGTCTCTCCAATGCAGTCCAGGCTACAGAATACGGAACCTGGCAGCTCAGACAGGGCGGGCGATGGATCCACTCAGGTCAACAACTAGCAAGTGGCAAATTCCGATTTTGAACTCAGATCTGATTTTTAAAATAGGACGGGAGTTTGATGTTTCCTGAGCACCCAAGTGTGTACCAGGAACTTTGCATGCATTCTCAGAACAATTCATCCAGTGTCATCCTAGCGCCCAGAGCCCAGAGGCTGGCCTGGCTTAGCCGAGCTAAGGGTAGAATCTCAGTCCACCTAGTGTTAAAGCCAGTGTTAGTGAAGGGTGTCTGGGCTTGAGTGCCCCCCCATCTCCTCGGAAGAAGGCATCACTGGCAGCAATACTCCCTACAGGTCAGATTGCACAGTTTCTTGAAGCAGCAGAGACCCAGCAGCCCTAACTTAAAGGAGGACCATGGGTCAGGGGACAATGGGGAAATCTAGCATTTCTGCAGTATCCACTGAGGTCAGACAGTTTCCATAAACTATCTCAGCCCCTGGCTGTCTCCAGAACGCACGCTCTTGTCTGCGTTGTGTATTCTGCAGGAAAGTAAGATCAGGACAAGAAACATTTTAGTCAGGGGCCAGGTCTATTAAGGATAAAGTTAAATCCTGCCTTGCCTGACTCCAACAGACAGTGACATGAGTGGCTAATTTAACAACGTGAGCCTGAAAAAAATATTAGGCAGCAAAACCATTTCACTCACCTTTTCCTTTCTTTCTTCCTTTTGTTCTTTCTTTCTTTTTCTTTTTTACTTGCCTCCTTGCTCTTTTTCTTCCCCCCTCTCCCGCTCATGTATTTGCAATCCTATTCTTCCACGTCTTATCTGGAGTTCTGTTTATTAGGACATTGATATTATATCTACTCCCTGCTAGGGGCAGACCTATAAGAGACAAGCTAGATTTCTTGAATCATATCCACAGAGAAAATTTACCCACATTTTTCAAGTGGGTATTCTGATCTCCCCCGGGAAGGCTAAGAGGGAATATGGGAGTGCTAAGATAGCACAGAACCAAGGTTTAAGGTCGGGTCTGAAGGACGCCACAGGTGTATTATTACATGTGTCTCTCCTAGTAGCTCTCAAACTTGACCATGTATTAGAATCACCCTCCAGGCTTCTCAAAAGCAGACTGGTCAGGTGCACTGGTGTGTGTGTGTGTGTGTGTGTGTGTGTGTGTGTGTGTGTGTGTGTGTGTGTAAGTAATGTCAACCCTCAGGAGACTGGGTACAAGGGTCAACAGTGTGATATCAGCCTCCGTGGGCTGCATGGTGAGATTCCGTCTCCAAATATATACATACACACATACATACGTGCATACATACAAAAAACAAATAATATGAAAACATTCAAGTGCAGGCTACTACCTCAGAGGTTCTGAGTCATCAAAATCAGGGCAGACTGAGAATCTGCACCTTCAACCAGAGGTTCTCCAAGTCCTTGGAACACGCTCTGAGAGTCAAGAGTCTCCGCTGACTGTCTCAATAGTTCTAGGTAGCAAGCCTTAACTACTCCCATCTACAGAGGAGGAAACGGAGGTTCAGAAGACATCTGCCTTCCAAAATACATGCTTGGCCAGGAAAAAGAGATGCCCTACACTCGCCCCTAGCAGATGTCTGGCCACCCCACCTTCCCATCGTTTCTATAGCCCTAAAAGGTAGGCCTCCCTCATATGTTGTGCCCTGGAGGAAATAAGCTGGGCACCAGGAGGATGGGTGATTTTGTCAAAGTCACCCAGTCTGGAGGTGAAAGATATTCAGACCTAGACCTGACCTCCTGAATGCACCCTGTTGGTGGATGGAGACGTTGATTTTTAACCCACAGGTACACTATAGCCATGGTGAGCCAATTCCCAGGTCCCGGCTCTCGAGTCCCCTGGCGGCCAAGAGATGAGGCACTGCGTGTGAACGTGGGCGGAGTGCGGCAGCTGCTGAGCGCGCGCGCCCTAGCGCGCTTCCCAGGCACGCGGCTGGGCCGCCTACAGGCGGCGGCGTCAGAGGAGCAGGCGCGGCGCCTGTGCGACGACTACGACGCAGCTGCGCGCGAGTTCTACTTCGATAGGCACCCAGGCTTCTTCCTTGGCCTGCTGCACTTCTACCGCACCGGTCACCTGCACGTGCTGGACGAGCTGTGCGTCTTCGCCTTCGGCCAGGAGGCCGACTACTGGGGCCTGGGCGAGAACGCGCTGGCCACGTGCTGCCGCGCGCGCTACCTGGAGCGGCGCGTGGCGCGGCCTCGAGCCTGGGACGAGGACAGCGACGCGCCAAGCAGCGTGGACCCGTGTCCCGACGAGATCTCCGACGTGCAGCGGGAGCTGGCACGCTATGGCGCGGCTCGCTGTGGCCGCCTGCGTCGTCGTCTCTGGCTCACCATGGAGAACCCCGGCTACTCGCTGCCCAGCAAGCTCTTCAGCTGTGTGTCCATCGGCGTGGTGCTCGCCTCCATCGCTGCCATGTGCATCCACAGTCTGCCAGAGTACCAATCCCGGGAGGCAGCGGCCGCGGTGGCTGCTGTGGCCGCGGGTCGCAGTGCCGAGGATGTCCGCGATGATCCCGTGCTACGTCGCCTGGAGTACTTCTGCATTGCCTGGTTCAGCTTCGAGGTGTCGTCGCGTCTGCTGCTGGCTCCCAGCACTCGCAACTTTTTCTGCCATCCACTCAACCTCATTGACATTGTGTCGGTGCTGCCCTTCTATCTCACACTGCTGGCAGGCGCAGCACTTGGTGACCGGCGTGGAGCCAGTGGGGAGGAGCTCGGCGACCTGGGCAAGGTGGTACAAGTGTTCCGCCTCATGCGTATCTTCCGCGTGCTCAAGCTGGCGCGCCACTCCACGGGGCTGCGCTCGCTGGGCGCCACGCTCAAGGTAGGATGGCTGAGGCCAGGTTGGGGCAGAGGGAGGATGTAGATAGAGCATGCTAGGTTAACTGCTGCATTACAGCCTGGCCATATCCAGGTGTCCGTGGACTGAGATGCCACTCATTGAGCCAAGCATAAGTCTGGAGCCCAGATTCAGCTTGATGTAACCCCACAGCTCGTTAATGAAGTCCTTACGGGACCTGGAGTGATGACTCAGTTAAGAGTCCTAAGTGCTCTTACAAAGGATCCAGGTTCCATTCCTAGCACCCACGTGTCAGCTCACAGCCTTCTGTAACTTGAGTTCCAGGGGATCTGATGCCCTCTCCTGGCTTCCACGGGCACTGCACACATGCGCATAAATTCACACGCAGGTAAAATACCCCTACACATAAATAACAATAAATTTCAAAAACATTAAAAGAAGGGTTTAGTGCAATGGTTCTCAACCTTTCTAATGCTGAGATCTTTTAATATAGTTCCTCATGTTGTAGTGACCCCCAGCCACAAACTTATTTTCACTGCTTCTTCATAACTGTAGTCTTGCTACTGTTATGAATTGTAGATATTTTTGGAGAAAGAGTTTTGACAAAGGGGTCGTAACCTACAGGCTGAGAACTATTTGATTACTGCTACCTGTATTTCCCCAGAAGAATAAAGAAAATGTAATATATAAATATAAATAAATATGTCAGTTGTAGTGACGCATACCTTTAATCCCAGCACTCAGGGAGGCAGAGGCAGGCGGATCACTGAGAATTCCAGGACAGCCTGGTCTACAAAGTGAGTCCAGGACAGCCGAGGCTACACAGAGAAACTTTGTCTTGAAAAAAACAAACAAACAAATATATGCAGAAAGCAAAATGGAGTGAACCACAGGGCTGGAGAGATAACCCAGTGGTTAAGACTGGTACTGTCTGTGCAGAGAACTGGAGTTTGGTTTCCAGCACCCATATCAGGTGGCTGCCTGCAGCTCCAGCACTTCTTCTTCTTCTTCTTCTTTTTTTTTTTTTTTTTTTTTTTTTTTTTACTCCAACACTTCTGCAGGCACCAAATACGCATGCATATATAGCCACACAAATTTACACATGCATGCAATTGTAAACAAATCTTTTAAAAATTAAAGCAAACTACTATTGGCCACTGCCCCTGCCCCCCCCCAATAGAAAGAAACAAGGAGGAAGGGTTTCTGATGTACCTGTCAGATATAAAATAAGACACAGTGCAAAGAAATATGCAGATCACGAATTGCCTTCTTTTAGCACCATCGGAAGGCACAGAGAGGCACAGGTCACACTGCACCATCGGAAGACACAGGGAGGCACGGGGCCCTCTTAGCCTCGGAACAGCCTAGAGCAAACACTTACTGGGCACAGAATGTGTGTTCCGGGCCAGGGTCACATTCATTATTGATTAGTTCTTAGGACAACTTCCTCAGGAAGATGCTATAATATATTTTCTTCCCGTAAATGAAGATCCTGGGGTGGCTAGGCTGTTTTACAAGCCTGGTGGCAGTTTATTGGCCACTGGCCCCGCCCAGAGGGTAAAATTACCCTGGTTCGGGGAAGGAGGCAACATGAGCAGCTTATACCAGGGTCTGAGAAAGGAACAGAGTGAATGTTGGCAGTGCGGGTACAGAGGGAAGAGATGTGAGGGAGGAGGTACTGAAGGACATGAACTCGGGGCCTGCTTTCTTTTCTTTTCTTTGCTCCAAGGGCATTGAGGAGCTTGTGAAGGGGGTTGTATTGTCACTACCTCACAGATGTGGGAACTGGGGTTCTAAGAGACCTCAGAGAACACTCCAGATGTGCCCAGTTTCAGTCTTTGGTGCTCTCCTGAGCCCTAGGCAACCCTGTGAAGGCTCTCCAGAAGGTTCTCCAAAGTCCCTTCCACCCTCAATGACAAGGCATCCTGCATCCCTACCTAATGCAGGGCAGCAAGGATACCAGGCACTGGCGTTTGACCTGAGAAGATCCTCGGGTACCAGGCAGGTACAGGGAAGTGTGTTAGCTAGACCCATTTCATTCAGAATCCCCCTAGGGGAGAGTCTTGTGCTCCTCGTCCCTTGCTGCCTTGCAGAGAATCAGAGCTTGGGGGCTCCTGGCTTTGTCTAAAAGGAGAGAGGAGCCTAATAACCAGGGCCATCAGAGTCGAGCCACGGCTGTAACATGGTTTGGGGGGAGATGACTTGCTACTAAAGTGAGGTCCCAGACCATCTATAGCCTCCCCAACACCTAGAAGCTTGCCAGGAAGGCAGACTCACTGGCTCTAACCCCAGACCTACTTAATTGAGTTCTGGCTTTCTGTTTGTTTTTTCCGAGACAGGGTTTCTCTGTGTAGCCTTGGCTGTCCTGGACTCGCTGTGTAGACCAGGCTGGCCTCAAACTCACAGAGATCCACCTGCCTCTGCCTCCCGAGTGCTGGGATTAAAGGCGTGTTCCACCACGCCTGGCCTGAATTCTGGCTTTTAAACAGACCCCTCCACTACTACAGTTTGAGAGACCCTGCTGTTGACAAGGGGTCTCTCAGCAGTGACATTATTTGAGGACAGGTAATTCTTCACTGGGGAGGAGAGTGTTTGATGTGTCATGAGAAAGTAAGCCTGATCCCTGGCCTGGGTGCATGTGTGCATGCCAGCCTGTCCCCACTATGACAACCAAACATTGTCCCCAAGTATTTCCAACTGTCCCTGGTGGGCAGGGGAGCAGAACTGCCCTGTTTGAGAACCAGGTACCGAGAAGCACGGGTATTTTTTTAGAAGGTCTAAGGGGCTCATATCCGCTCATTTTTCTCAAAGGGCAGACAATATTTTTGTGCTTGTCAGAAATGTTATAGAGCAGTTCAAAGCATGAAACCAATTCTTTGCATAATGAGGTATTCTTGGTTCTGTGAAATCATAAAAAAGCCATCATGACCCGAATTAATGTGGTCAAGCCAGCACCACGTACACAGAAACGAGGCCTGTGGTCAGTTTCAGGGTGTTGGTTTCTTAATGCAGTTGAAAGAGTGTAGTTCAGAGACAAGGTCTTGGCACTAGTCCTACCATTCGCTGTTGGCTCTTCCTTTACACTCTGTGAGCTTCAGTGTCTTCTGACACTCAGTCTGCAAGTACAGCTAGCTCTGACTTGGGCTCATGCCTTTTCTTTCAGCACAGCTACCGTGAGGTGGGCATCTTACTGCTGTACCTGGCCGTGGGTGTGTCAGTGTTCTCTGGTGTGGCCTACACAGCTGAGGAAAAAAACGTGGGCTTTGACACAATCCCCGCCTGCTGGTGGTGGGGCACCGTGAGCATGACCACAGTGGGCTATGGCGATGTGGTACCTGAGACGGTGGGAGGCAAGCTGGCTGCCTCGGGATGCATCCTGGGGGGCATCTTGGTGGTTGCCCTCCCCATCACCATCATCTTCAACAAGTTTTCCCACTTCTACCGGCGCCAGAAGGCACTGGAGGCGGCGGTGCGGAGCAGCGGCCAGCGGGAGTTTGAGGACTTGCTGAGCAGCGTCGACGGGGTATCAGACGTATCTCTGGAAACATCCCGAGAGACTTCTCAGGAGGGGCGGTCTACAGACCTGGAGACCCAAGCCCCCAGTGAGCCTGCAAAATCTCATAGTTATTAAAACTCTGCATTCCCTCCCCCCACGGCCTTAGAACAGAGCCTTCCTCCCCTGCTTACGTTCTGCATGGGAGCCATCCACCTGAGCAGTGAGACGAAGGGGCTACAGATCTTTCTGGAAAGGCCCAGGGCAGCATAGTACTTCCCTATGCTCCACAAGCCCACACAACATCTTCCTCTGAAGTAGGTGGGCACCAAAAGGAGGGAGAAGACAGCCTCTGTGCGAGCCGTTAGCCCTGTGCTTGCAGATAGTTACCCCCGTTTCACAGATAAGGGAAGTAAAGCTCATCCGAATGTCAGAGAACTTCTGTGAAGAAGTCAGCTTTTAACACAAAGTCCAGGGAAGGAGCTGGGGCCCGAATCCATAGACTATCTGTAGGATCGATAGCACGGTTATCTTGTTCACCTACTTCTTAGGTCTGACTTATAGCAAAAAGCTGAACAGACCCTTTGGGGACCTAGTTAGTCCCAGCTCTGCACCTGCTGTGGGAAAGGGTGGCCAACTTGTCCCCAGAACTAGATTCTAGCCTATCTGTTGCAACTTATGGCCCAGAAAGATTTCTGAGGAGGTGCTGACTTACAAGCAACTCAGCTCTGAGCTGTTGGTGACAGAGGGCTGCTGTGCACGCTCCTGTCCTGCTTAGCTTTTTTTTTTTTTTTTTGGTTTTTTTTTTCCCCCAACTTGACACAAGCTAAAGTTCCTGGGAAGAGGGACCTCAATTGAGAAAACACCTCCATCAGATTGCCTGTAGGCAAGCTTGAGGGATTTTCTTGATTAATGATTAAAATGGGAGGGTCCAGCCCATTGTGGGTGTTACTGTCCCTAGACAGGTCCTCCTAAGGTGTTACAAGAAAGCAAATTGAACAAGTCGTGGGAGCAAGGCAGTGAGCAATGTTCCTCCTTGGTCTCTGCTTCAGCTCCTGCCTACAGGCTCCTGCCTTGCATCCCTGCCTTGGCATTCCTCAACGGACTATGACCTGGGGTATGTACGCCAAATAAACCCTTTCCTCTCCAGTTGCTATGGGTCATGGTCCTTATCAGAGCAACATAAACCTGACCGCCACGGCTCCCGTTCCGCCCTTGGAAGTTCCTTCCCTCTGTCCATCACACAGAACTCTAGCCCTGACTTGAATAAGCCCCCAGGCAAGTGCTCGAGGTGCTGGTCCCTTTTGGGGATATAAATCTTCTATATCCTCCTGTCAAATCTTTTGTCTCTTTGGCTGAACAAGTTGTGAAGGGGTCCTGCTTCCCACCCCCAACCCTAAGCACCCATTTCTAGATCACTGGGGCCTCCTGGGGCCCTATCCGTTCTGAGCCTCAAGGTAGAAGACACCATCTTGCTCATCTCTATTTAGTACATATTGCCTAGACTGAGCAATTGCTACAGCCTGCCGGGCACCAGGCACTGGGAGGAAAGAGGGCATAGACAGAGAGGCCTTGTTCTTGAAAGGCTGTGAACAACATTGAAAGGGAAACCCACTGGGTGGGATCTCTATTTGTGTCCATCCCCAGCCCTGATTGGTTTGGGATGACTTCATCAATGACTTGACCAATGACTTCATCATGGTTTTTCATTCACTCACTTAACAGATCATTATTGGGAGAGGCCTGAGCTAAGGCTTCCTGTGGGTCCTACAGACATGTTTCCTTTAGATAAATGGTAATTTTAGTGTATTTTAGACTTTTTTCCAATGCCTTTGGAGGAGGAATGCACTCTCCAGTTTCCTATAGCTTCTCCTCTTTCCCCTCCCATACACTATGTCCCACCCTCACCCACCCATGATGGGCTTGCCTTGGCTGCTGGACCCCTGACTGCTTACCAAGTGGAGAACACGAACGGCCCTGTACCAGGAAGAGAACTATTTGGGGGAGACAGACTCAAATGTGACAGTAACAAACATGCATGATAGTTAACTTTACTAGGTAGGAAACCATGCGCACAGTACTCTACCAGAGTCCGTAGCCTGAGACCATTGGAGAATGCCTTCCTGAGTGAGTGGCAGTCTAAACTGCTATAAGAATAAATAATAATTAGGCAAAAAAAAAAAAAAGTTCCAGGGAAGAGTGTTCCGATAGAGTACACAACAGGTGCCCAATACATGGGTTCCCAGTCTCTGGGCTGCAGCCAAGGCGGATGCTAAGGCAAAGAGCCTCTCGGGAGCTCATCATATTTGTCATCTCTCCTGTATATTCACCTCCTAACGCCTGTGTCCAGCTGTGCCCAGATGAGGGGCAGACTGGAGCGCTTCCCACATCTTCCTTTGGCCTGGCTGAGCTCACATTCAGATTTTCTGATCCTCCAAACAAGACTGTAAATGTGGTGTGGGGACAGAGCAGGGAGAACTGGCTAGTTGGCTACAGGTCGTGTGCCATCCAAGCAGGAATGTAGTGGCTCCCCCCGCGCCCCACTCCAACAGATTGGTGGAAAGTGTTATGTGAATAGAGATCCATGCCTGAGCACCTGCCTCCGCTAGCCTAGAACTGGCTGCCAGGTTTGTTCTGAACAATTGGAGAAGGTGGGTAATCAATAACATGGAGAATCCATAATCCACATCCTCAGTGGCTTTGTCTGTGGCTGGTCATTTGCCTGTGGACAAGAATCCAGTTGGAATTAACGTCGTCAGAAAGTATAACTCACCGGCTTTGTGGCACGGGCCTATAACCTCAGTGACTAGGGAAGCTCAGAAAGATCCCAGGCTCCGCATGGGCTACAGAGTGAGTTCAAGGTTATCCCGGGCGTCTTAGTGAGATCCTGTTTCAGAATAAAAAGGGCCAAGATTGTGGTTTAGTGAGAAGGCACTTGTGTAGTGTGCATGAGAGCCTGGCATCACAAAAAGGAAACAAGTTAATGAATCAAACAATGAAAATTACAAGTGACAATAAACATGAGCCTTTGGTTGCAAACATCAGACACTGGCGACTGCTTTAAACACAAATGAATGAATTGGAAGGTAGGTTCCTTTTTGGTGGTTCTGTAACAAATTACCACAAAGCTAGTGGCTTAAAACAACAAAATAATTCCTATACGGTTCTCAAAGTCAAAAGTCCAAAATGAAGGTGTTCACAGGACTCTGCTTCCAGGGCCTGTAGGAGGGGAGCCGAACCCCGACTCACAGCTCTCCAGCCTTTGATGTCACTCCCTCCTGCCCCTGGCATGCATCACACTTTCCACTGTGTATTACATTTCTCCAAACCTTTCTCCTATAAAGATACTTGTAATGGTGTTTAGGGCCCAAATATATCATCTCAAGATTCATTTAATCACAACTGCAAGGAAGACTCACATACTGAATAAGGTGACATTTACAGGTTCCAGAGACTTGTGGGAGGACGTTGGAGACTACACCCAGGGCACTAAGGAAAAGTACATCAAATCCACCCAAAGGAAAAACTGACAAGGCCCAAAGCAACAGCAACAATGAGAGTTCTGGGGGACTGGGTAGCAGCCCAGAATCCTTCTGTCTACGGGCATTGCCTTCCAAACACTCACCTCTAATAACCGTCCATGCTTGGGTATGTGTGGAGGAGGGGCACTGAGAAACTCAAGGTTGGAATGTAGTGAACACCCGTTATTTTTGTCCTTTCTTTAAGCGACAACACATGGCTGTGTCTTGGGATTCTAGCTTTGTTCCATCTGCTGCACTTACAAGCCCAGCACTCTGCCCTCCAGTCAAACCAAAAGCAGAGCAGATGACACAGCCAAACCATCATCCTGGAGGGAAACTGGGTCTGTAAGCAAAATGATGCTTCAAAGGTTAAGAGCACTTGCTTCTCTCCCAGAGGACCCAAAAATGCGGTTCCCACCACCCATGGTAGGCCGCTCACAAATGCCTGTAACTCCAGCACACACGCACGCACAAGCATAGTCACACATGCGCACGCACACACGCTCATACAGAACTTCTTCCCATGTGCTCTTTAATACATGTTTCTAACATAAGGCAACTGTCACATGTGACCCAAACACTTATTGCTCCCTAAAGAGAAGACGCCCCCAAACCATGTCCTACTAAGTGGATCCAGCTTTTTCAGTTCATTCATTCTTCCATTGTGCCATTTATCTTATCCCAATATTCTGTAAACAGCAAGTGACCTATTACCAGCATGCTCTGAGGGATGCATCTGGAGGGATGGAGATAAGGAGATGACAGACACAGCTGTGAGGAAGACATCACGGCTTCGTCCCATTGCTGGGATGCTCAGTGGCTGCTGTGGGCAGCGAGAATGTGTTCTATTTGCCGTGTCATGTTCAGCCTACCTTTGGCTGGCACTTGAGCTGGTTGAGACTCACTCTTTGACAGGGTGACCAAACCCTTTACTCCTATAGCATATGAATCCTCGAAAGTGCTGGGAGCAAGAAGATGCCTCAGGGAGTTCCCTGGAGTTGCATGAACTCCTTGAGGACTTCTCTCTGTGTTGCAGGAACAGAATTTTCCCCTTCATGGCATAGTTGGTTACCCAGCACAGCACTGCAACTCCCTTTATACTTGTATTCCCGGGAATACAATGCCCAAGTGACAGACTCAGTCTCGTATCCATCAGGGAAGCGTTCTGCTCTTGGGCACCAAAACCTGGAAGCTTGCAAAACTCAAGCCATAAGGACAGGAGGCCACGGGTCAGCAAGTGGGCCGTTGTGCTTCATTGGAGACATGCACACACACTTAATTCCTCAACTGGGAGTGCCTCCTCCTGCAACCAGCATACCTCAAGGGTCCACTTGAGCCCTGCCTGATGAGCCCATGGCTGCTCTTAGTGTTCGAGTCCTTGCCAGGCACGCTTGACTCTGTCCAAGTGGAGGACACAGGACGCAGCTCACAATGTATACCTTTGGACGCAAGATTACTTGATGTTCATAGTTAACCTGACATTCATCCTCAAAGCCCAACAGCAAGGCAGAATCTGAGAGCAGAACCTGTTGCATGGGAGACGAAGCCAGTGCGTACAGGTGAAATTCTATCATTTCCCTCCCTTCTTCCCTGTCTTTCTCCCTCTCCCCTCCTGTCCCTTCTTTCCTTCCTCTTTCTGGTGCTTGTGTGGATAACACATGTGTGTTTATGTATGCATATGGAGACCACAGGTTGATGTCATGTGTCTCCCTTGAATGCTTTCCACCTTGTATTTTGAGACAGGCCCAGTACTCCTGACCTGGACATTCTTCAGAGCAAGGGGTAGACACATGCTGGGTTCACTGGAGGCCATCCTTAGTGAGGTTTATGGGAAGAAAGCACAACTGAATCCAGACCAGTGTACTGTCTTCAGAAATCTTTTATTCCTTTCCTCTACAGGAGGCCAAAGCATCTGGATTCTGTAAGGCTCAATTCATGTGAGCTGGCGTTTGGTCCAAGTTTCATTAGCCAACTCATCTAGTTGCTGGTGTCCATCCAGCTCCTGGAGTTAGCACAGAAAAGGCCAAATCCCTGCTTAGTGGTTCCATCTCAAAATCAAACTGGTCACACATTACATTTCCTCCTCCTTGCACACGCATATGCACACACTCATATGCACACATGCACACACATGTGCATGCACACATGCAAATGCAAACCCATTTCCACAAATGTTCCTTCAGCTGATGATATCAAATAACTTTTTGGAATTCTGCTTGGGTCAAAGATTGTTTCTTGCCCCTTGTTTCCTTTGATTCCACCTTCTAGCTAAGCAACTGTGAGCAAGTAGGAATCTGTGAGGTTTCGTACACTGAGAAAGGTCGTGACTGTCTGTATCAGTTTTTACAGAGCCTTGGGTTTCACCCACACTCTCAGTGTGTCCATTTCTTTTGTGATCCCGCTGCACACTCTCAGTGCTGCCACGCCTCTTGCAATCCCACTCAACCAATACCAAACTCCATAAAGGTGCGAGTTTGGCAACAACCAGTTACCAACTTTGGAATTTGAACTTGGCTCTACTCCAAGTCTTAAGTTTTTTACTGAGGAACAGAAGTACTCTTTATTTTGTGCAAAACAAACAAACCCACCAAAACCAAAAACAAATAAAAACCCCCATTATTTGTGCTTGCTTAATGGATTTTCCTTTGATATCATTCAATGGATCTAGAAGCCAAAGGTTCCATCACACAAGCTGCGCATTGCTAACTTATAGCCAGATTGTGCCAGACACTCCAAGAAGTGCTATTAGAACAATCCCCTGTGCACTGTGGAAAGGTTGTCTTTGTATTAGCCAAATGCTGGTTTCTATACCGACAGAGATCAGAAAACAGGCTGGACTTTGGCATTGTTTTCATATGGCTACATCTTATTTTGTAAACACTCCCTCCAACACCCTCTGATTGGTTTAATAAAGAGCTGAACAGCCTATAGCAGAGGCGGAAGAGAAAGGTGGGACTTCCAGGCAGAGACAGGAACTCTGGGAAAGACTCAGAGGCCAGAAGAGTCACCAGCCAGACACAGAGGAAGAAACAGATGCCAGACTGAAGAAAGTTAACAAACTATGTAGCAGGGCATAGATTAATATAAACAAGACTATTTAAATTAAGAGCTAATTGGAAAACAAGCCTAAGCTAAGGCCAAGCTTTCATAATTAATATAAAAGTCTCTATGTCATTATTGGGAACTGGCAGTCCAAGAAAGTCCAGTTATATTTGGTACCCAATTTTTATAATTTGTGCCCAATACGTATAACCTACACCACTCTCTCAGGTCAAATTATACCAAAGGACACAATAGGTAAGCCTCAGTACCACCACAACCTGTTTGTTGACTCTACAGGCTGAGGCACAAGCAGCCACCATGCTTGTTCTGCCCCATTAAACCTGTGATGGTTAGTTAGTATGTCACCTCAATGAGGGACTGTCTCTGTCAGGTGGCCTGTGGGCTTATCTGTGGGGGACTGCCTTCATTATATTAGTTGATGTGGGAAGACACACCCTAAAAGTGGGCAGCACCCACTTTTGTGTTCTGAACTGCGTGTGTCTCTCCCTTTTCCTCTCCTCTCGACTAAGGAGTGGGACTGCTACTTCAAGTTCCTGCCTTGACTTCCCCAGAATTATACGCCAAAATAAACCCTTTCTCCTCTAGGCTCTTTTTATTAGAGCACTTTATCTCAGCAACTAGAAAGGAAACCAAGACAACAGCCCAGGAATTTTGAATATCCCACATTCACTGGAGGATGCGCTACCTACAACTTAACTCTACTTCCAACCTACGTTACGAGCTAGGGATCCGTGGTTGCAAACAACAGAACGATTGCATTGGATAGACTGCCTAAAAGTAAAATTAAATGACCAGGCTTGAAGAAAGAGGAAAGAGCTGGGTCTGCTGGCACATGCCTGTAATCCCAGCAGAAGCAGAGGCAGGCTGATATCTGTGAGTTCAAGGCCAACGTGGTCTACAAATTGAGTTATAGGACAGCCAGAGCTACATAAGGACTCTGTCTTAAAAGAGGAGGAGTGGGGAGGGAGGGAGGAAGAGAGGAAGGAAGGGTAACTAAGACTGAGGTATCAAAACCTATGAAATTCTCTTTAGGTCACTGCAATTAAAACAGCCAAGTGACATCTGCCTCCACTTTGTTGATCACTCTGCTGAAGCTAAAATTTCCTTAAGAGTGAGTCTAACTGGTCTGAATTGGATCCCACACCCCTCCGATGGCCTGAGTGATTGACAGGAACAGCAATCACAGACGTCCCTGTCAGGACACTAACAGCACAATCTCCCTAAAGAAAAGTGGAATGCTTTCATTAGAGTGAGGGTCAAGGGCTCACACCACGTGAGTGTATCCTTTACCACTGGGTGAGCGCAGTAGCCAGGTGCCACAGCTCAGCAGCACCAGAAAGCCAAACAAGGAAAAAGCACAAAGGCTGATTTCAGCACCACGCGGTATGCGGTGCCTTGTTAACGGCTGCTGATCATTCATCTCACAGCACCTCCACTAGAGAACTTCCCAGTTCTAGTCTGAAAAATCCAGGATTGGCCCAGCTCTAGTGAGGTGTCCACATCTCTCAAGGGAGGTCAGCAAGGAAGTTAGGTCTGTGACAACTTAGCAGCCACCATGTGACCATCACTGGCATGGATGTCAAAGAGTTCCGGAGAGAGAGGGAATACTGGACAGATGTTGGCTTCTGTTTAAAATATTGTTTTCTTAGGCCTTGATGCCATCTATAAAGTGGACAGAAAGTTCAGGAGTGACTGGGACCTGGGTTGACAGGGTTCATGGGACAGATCAGGATGTGGAGGGACTGGGAGGTGTGATGCGCTGTCAATCATCAGCCAATAGTTTCTCCGTATTTACTGTGGCTGACAGCTAGGACCCGGGCTGCTGAGAGAGACATAATATTCTGTAGGGGCGCTTGGATTTATGACCTTCCCTCTTCAGACATGTTTTACAAGTCAGAGAGACAGAGGATTCTATATAGTCATAAGGTAGAAGGCAATTCCATACCCGAGTCCCTTTTTGGTTCAAATATAAACCAAGCCAGTTGTACAGTTCAAATATGCAACGTCCCTCATGGGCTCGGAACACCTAGGCGCCAGCGTTGGTGCTGTTTGTGGGAGGTAATGGAAACTTTAGGGGGCAAGGTCTAGCTGAAACAAGTCACTAAGGGCCTTTAAAGGTTATACCTAGTACCTGTCTCGCCCACTCTTTATCCTTTGCCCTCCACCATGTGCTCTAACACCCAAAGTTAGATCGAACTACGGATGGGCAGTACAGAGCTCTCCTGTGAGTTGTTCTCTTGGGTTCCCTGAGTTGCAGTGATAGAGAGTAACACAAGAGCATCACGTTAGAAACTGGCATGGGAGCGACTCCTTTTTTGAGTCATTAGGTGCCTTCTGAGACGCCCAGAGCAAAGATGGACTAGTGAAGCCAGCATCCCTCCGCCTGTCTGTGGCACTCTACAATCCATAAAGTGGTTTCGCAACCCTCTTTTCCAGTACACGTCTTGCGAGAGCACCGAATGGCAACAGGAAACATCATGAAACAGCATCGCCATTAACGCACAGACGAGGACGCCAAGGTCCACAGACAGTCAAAAGCAGTGGACCAGGGATTCAAGCCCAGGCTTTATGGTGCTGAGTAACCCCTTTGGTGCCACATTGCTACTATAATCATGCTGTTTGGCAAACCTAATTCCCTGGGTGCCACAAAGAATAGGGCTTTGAGGTGAACCAGCAGATCTCATACTCTAGACCTATTCCTGAGGCTAGAGCATTTCCCTAGGTGACTACATTGAGAAGTTCGTTCTCTTTGAGAGTCTGACCAGAGGCATCTTCCGGAATCATGACGGTTAGAAAGAATAAGGCCAGAGAGGATGCAGATGGGTGTTTTTCACTCAGCACCAAGCTCAAGACTAACAAGAGATTTAGTCAAGAGGAGCGGGGCCCAGAAGCCTGGGTTTGAGCCTGGGCGTAACATTGCCCAAACAAGATGCTGGCCGAGATAAATGCTAGTGGCCTAAGAGGAAAACGCTCCACCACTGGCGTTGGGTCAGGGAGTTTCCCATCCATGGCCTTGGAGAGGAGGAGGATGTCTGTTTATTCAGGTGCAAAATACATACCTGGAACAACTGCAAGCATCAATCACAGAGCTCCTAGATGACCGTTCTCAGCGTGCATCCCCACGTAGTGAGCACAGATAACCAGAACTTGACATCACCCTAAAGGCCCTCCTCACGTGCCTGTTCTCCATCCTGGCACTACCCCATAGCTATCCAAGGTGACATTTGCTTTCCCAGTAACTCCCAGACATGGCAGGGCGGTCACACTCGTGAACTCACTGCGGCCGTGGTTACCTACATGGGCCCTGCCCAAGATCAAGCTAACCAACATTCCAGCAAGGCTGAGGGAAGGGCCAACGAGGCCCCACCCACAGCTGAGCACCTGAGGGTTGTAGATGGCAGCTAGGCCCCCGGTAGGTTGACCATCCTCCAGTGGCTGGCCCTACACTTATGCACTAAGTGAATGCAATAGGTTATTAAAAAAAAAAAAAAAAGACACAAAAACAGGAATGGGTGTGATAGGGGCTGGAGGATGAATTGGAGAGCTTTGACCTACCACAAACTTACCCAGAAAACCAGTTTAATTCTTAACAGTGACCAGCCCAGGAAGCCAGCCTGCCACTGACTCAACTTTGCAGGCAGCCAGCCAGCTCACCATTGTTACCACCTCTGGTAACTCCTGTCACAGCCAGCCTAACAAGGCTTTGGCTTGATTAACTGGGATCCCTTAAATTCTGTCCATTTCCAATGCGGACCAACCAGCAGCACAAAAATGTTGTTAGCTTGCCTGGAGAATCCCAGCCCACAGCCTCCAAGCAAGGCTGAAAAGCCTTCCACGTTTTCCCGCTGCAGAGTGAGGTTCCCACTCCTCCCTTATGCTTTGAGTGAGGATAGAGTGACAGAGCAAGCTCTAAACAACCTTTGCTTTTCTCATTTGGTCAGTCTTTGCTCTCTTCCATAACAGCCTTTGATGATTCATTTACAGTGCTGTGTAGTACTCCACTGTAGTGATTTAGGTAACTTTATCCATGTCACTGGGTATCTGGGTGGCCTCCTTTTGCAAAATAAAGGACTACCACCTTTCCTCCACGGACATGCCTGACCTCTTCCAGTCTCAAGCTAAGCAGGATTGGACCAGGTTAGGTCTAGGATGGCGACCACTGGGAATATCAGTGTTACAGGCTTACAACACAGGCCTATAACCCCAGCTACTCATGAGGCTGAGGCAGGAGGACTGCTAATTCAAAGGCTGCCTGGATACAGTTTGGACAACTTAGTGAGACCCTGTCTCAAAAAAAAAAAAAAAAAAGGAGTGCTGACCTAGCATGCATGAGACCCTAGGATGCATGAGATTCGACTCAGTTCCCAGCACTGCGGTTGACTATGATTATAATAAACAATGCCATGAATATGCACACATATGTCTTGTAGAAATATGCACATAGTTCTGTTGAGGAATTACCCAGAAGACTCTCCAGAAGAACTGTTGGGTCTCAGGTAGGCTCAGCAGTTTTTGGGGATTTGGCTGCTCCACATCCTCACACCCTTCAGCGATTCCTTTCTTCATCTGAGCCGTTAAGGTGGGTATGAGGCACCAGCACACTTGTTTTGCTATGTTCTTGATTAAAGCTGAGTACTCACTCATAATGGCACTGCAAACACATGAATCTTTACATACCAGTCCCCTGGGACAACCAGTCCCCTAGGACAACCAGTCCCCTGGGACAACCAGTCCCCTGGGACAACCAGGCCCTCTGTCCATCTGAGATGCTGCTGTGGCTTCCACAGCGCCACTCTAAAACTCTCTCCTGCGTTTCTAAAACCACCCTCGTGGGCAGTTCTGTGGGCTGAGAGTAAGGCAGCCACGGGAAGGAAGCGCTGGGTATCTCAGGGCTCTGTGTTGTCTGTCATATGCCAAGTGCTCGGCAGAGTGTCACAGCATTGTTCCTCTCTCACTGGCCAGACTGAGAATCTGACAATAGGAGTATTTGTCAACAGCGGCAAGGGTTCAAAAGGGGCGCTTAGCGTTTCGGGGAGTGAACACATTAGGGAATAAAAACACCATCTCCCCATTCCTAGAAAAAAACAACAGCACAGAATAACAGCAATAAATATTACAGAACAACCTGACTTCCAAGATCTGCACTTGCCCTTCCACATCAACCCGATCCCTCCCTGCTACTGGGTGAGCTTTTTACTGACTAAAGAGAACCCAGAGCCAGTCAGGCTCAGTAACTCCTGGACGGGATGCAACACCCAAGGGCATGGCCTTACTACTTCATCTTGAATGCTGGCCCATGTCTGACCTGGCTCTGTGGAAGGACTTCAAAGTGGCCCTGCATCAGGCTCCTACCCAGCCTGTCTTGTTTGTCCCCTCCCTTCCTTCCCATCCTCTGCTAGCCTGGCTTCTTCTTCACTTTCCAAGTTCCCGGATGCATGCCTGATGCCACAGCAGCACTGCCACTCCCCTCTGCACACACAGATACTTCCGTCAGGGGTGCTTTTGTGCTTAGCTACTTCTCTTGAGCTCTATGATTAGTATTGTCAAGGCGCTGACCCAGGAAGAAACCTGCTGCCCCTGTTCTGCTCAACAGAAGCATTGCCAAACGGCCTCCTGAACACACAAGCCCGGGCTTTAGTGATGTGTTCGGCTTTCGTCCGAAAAGCTCCTTACTGCAGCTGGCAGTCGTTAATGCAGAAACCTATAACTGGCCAAAGTGTTGAGAGTGGCGGTGGAATGCCTGGCCCTCGGTGGGACAGAACCACCCCACCAAAGCTCAGGGAACATCTCAGAAGAGGGGGTGCCTCAGAAGAGCGAGGATGGGGAGATGTGTGGCAGAGAGTTATCTCCTGCCATGACACGCCGTTGCACACTGTGTGAGACACGGTGAGTCAGGTACTCACTGCAGCTGTGGTCACCTGCACAAAGCGCACACAAGAATGGAGCCGTCGGCGCTTCATCATGGACAAGCGAGGGGACCACAGGCCTCGTGCCTTCCAGAAGGACTAAATGCTTGGAGGAGGAGTGCTGCTTCATTGAGTAGTGTCGTCTCACATAAGTTAGCCTTGCTCCACCGAGGAACTTTCCACTCACACTCAGGCAACTAACTCTAGCTGAACTCGATAAGCCATGTGCAAAACTCATGGAAGGGAAGGGAAGTGGAAGGGAACTCACAGAACAGGGGGTGCTAGTGGGAGAAGGGAGACGAGGGAGGGGGATGGAGGGATGAAAATGACTAAATTTCCTTACATAAGTGTGGGAAACTGTCAAATGACAAAAGACAATAGGATACATGGGAATACAGCAAGCAGCTGGGACACTGCAGTGTTCCCAGAAACATGTTAGAGTCTGTGTTTAGCAAAGACTTTGTGTGTGTGTGTGTGTGTGTGTGTGTGTGTCTAAAACACAGAAAAACCGATGTCATTCCAGTTCACTGTAACAGCACTGCCAACTAGCTCTGTCATCAAGTCCCACTCAGCTGTCCTCCCTCCTGGTTCTGGATCCTAGAATATACATACACTCAGGAGCAGCAACATCCACAGCGCTGCTCGGGACACGTGTGGAAAAACTTCACGTTACAAAGGGATAGTCTGTAGTCTAAAGGACAGTTTATTTAAAACAAAGGTGTCAGGGGAGGAAAGAGGGAGAACACCGCTAACATAAAAGCACACAGGAAGTACCTCAGTTAAGAACAAATGGCAGTGGAAGAAGCTATGACTCACACATATACAAACAGCTGACCTCCAATTATTTACACCCAAACCTTACAAAATAGCATTTTGAGTCAGCACATAAGCCAGTGTATTAGGTTTTTTTTTTTTTTTTTGTTACAAAAGATTAAAGCTACAAACTTCACATTTTTTAATTGTACATCAGCAACAGCATTTAAGATTTTTTTTTTTCCTCTCTCTCCAAGTTGGTCTGAGTGCAGGCTGGTGGAATAGACTTCCCCCCTAAACACAAAGAACATAGATCCCAAAGAAGATGAATGTAATTCTAATAAAAACACAAACACAACACTTAACCAGGGTAAGGAGTGTGGTTCGGGAAGGAACAACTCCCCCCCAAATAAATAGCTGCAATCTTTAGAAGGTGCAAGGTATGCTGGGAAGGACAGTGGCCTAAGAACCGGACTCTGCTACACTCTGCTGGCACGACCCTGAGGAGGGACGTTAGTAGAGCCTGAGTTTCCTGGTCCCTAAAAGGAAGAGCTACCTGTCTCTCTTGGAGCTACCAAGCTGTGGTAGAAAATGGCTTTTTTGGATTGCCTATGTCGTGTTCCAGGAAGCTTTGTTCCTCTGTAATCCTCTGAGTATCGGTGCATTTCACTGACGCCAGTGAATTCATTAGCATTAAGCTGTTCATAACGTTCTCCTGTTAGTCTCTGAGCATCGGCAGGGTCTGTCTACAGTGATGGCATTGCTCTCATTCCTGACCTTAGACGGAGGAATTGAGTAAAATCAATTTCTGGCATTACCAGGTGCTAGTTTGCAGTGTCGAGGACTCCAGACTCCACTCCCTGCCAGTCAAATTCTTGCCTGGTCAACCGGAGTTGAAGAAAAGAATAAAAATAAAAGAGAAATAAAAATTGGAAATGTGCTTCAAATTTGTGAATGGGAGCACAACTACCATATTTTTTTTTAAAGAGTATGAGGCTTTGTTTGTTTATTGAAAAGAAACTTTGGAAGCAGAGAGCCCACAGGCCTCTGCAAGTCTAAGTGACAAATGCTAAAGCTCAAAGGAAGCAAGGTATGAGTCTGAATTTGGCCCTCATGGAAAAGACGGTTTGCTCCCTTGCCTGTCACTGGAAGCACATACACCAGGAAGCTTCCGGCAAAGGCCCCGTCCAGCCAAGCACCTGACTGCAAGCTGTGTGGTGCAGACACGCTTGCAGCCCAAAGAGACTCCAACCTAGGACCACAGCAGCAGAACAGTCACAGGAAACTCTTTTCCTGTGCTTGGATCTTGCTTCAGAAGGGACCCGTGGGCTTCTTCCTTCTGGCTGGCCCAGCTCAAAGCACTTTTCTCCAGGAGAAAAGGCTGAGTTATTAAGCAGCACAGCAAAGGCTATGCATGCCAGATGCTCTGGTTTTTAAAACCTTGCTTGATTGGGGGACCTGACTATTAATTCAGCTGGTTTTTAACATAAAAGCAAACAAATAAAAAACACCACTTAGACTCAGTCTTCGTGAGAAGCCATGGTCACTTCCTTCTAAGCAGTTAGGACCTTCCTGTTTCCGTGACTACTAGGCCCAGAGTGATGTCATGCATCCAGATCCAGTGTCGTGGGAAAGAATCTTTCAAACTCCAACTCATCAAATGAGAAATAACTTAGTGAGCCGCCCACGGGAGTGCACCTAGCTGAGTGTCCGCCCATGCTACCCAGGGAATGCTACCTGCCTTCTGTCGTTCCAGCAAGAGCTCCACAAATTGTCCTCTAACTTTTTCTGCCACAGCCACTTTGCTAGCCAAGGCCTGCAGACCAGCTGCCTCTTGCATTTTTTAAAGCTTGCTTCAACTGCAAAGAACAGAGTCTGGTCACGGAAGAGAACATCCCCTGCCTTTTTATCGACTCTCAGGTTAGGGAGCAGAAGCAATTATGGAGTCCAATTTCAGCATCCTCAGGTGCAGCCCAATCACGGCCCGTCAGAGGGAGGAGATGAGAGGAAAACACAAGGGCAAGTGTCTTTCCAGTCTCTTCCGACTGCAGTTGTGAGCCAAAGGTGCAGGGGTTAACTCCATAACTGTCTTTCGCAAAGACCTACCCTGCTTCAGGCCGGTCATGAGTGCCTGTCTGTATCTGGGAGACACTGCAAGGAACCCACTGGTAAGCTGAGACGGAATAGCATGGTTCCTTTGGGGAGCCTTTCGATAGCACCTCAGGTACCAAAGAGGCGAGGCAAGAACAGGGGTCGCCAGTAGCTCCGACCCCTCAGTGAAGAGGCTCTTGGTCCAGTGGCATCCCTGCTTTTTGTCTAACTTTATTTGTGACATTGGCAATGTCACTCTCCTCTAAGTCTCCTTTTCCCACCTGCACAACAAAGGTCAGACCCACTGACTGCTCTAGTCTCTTCCAGCTCTGCCATTCTGGGTCCAACTAAGCCTTCTGGGAGCGAGTCTCAGTCTGGTGTTCATTTACCCTTGCCAGATCCTCTACAGTGAATGAAAACCATGAAAACAATCATATATTTGATTATGGATGACAAAAGCAATGCTCTTTACCCTGTATATAAGAAACGCAGAGCAAAATGCCACATGTGAGATTTCATACGAACAGTGAGATTCTTCTGGACTGCTATGGCCCTGTTTGCTAGCGAGTTCTTGGTAGGCTGTCCTTCCACCAAATGTGTCTCCTCTTAAGGCACTGGGCAGTATCTGGGTGTGACTTTAGGCAGCAGGGAGGGTGGAGATAGATAAAAGGTGTTGACACAGCAAAGGCTAACTTGCAAAGAGGGTGCCAGGCTTCTCCTGGGACTCAAAGAGCATACTCAGTTCTCCAGGCCTTTCCCTGACATCTCCAACAGCTTCAGAAGCCAGTAATGACAACACAAGGTCATCACTGTGGCGGCACAACCATCCCAAGACACAGGCCTGCAATGGACGAGGATGGCTCCTGGGATTGAGTGGCCACCCAGGAGCCTCCCAGTGTCCTGCTCTCTTGCTGCACAGTACCACAACCTCACAGGAAAGAGGCAAAGTGTTTGAAATTGTACCTGTACAGAGACACCACCACACAGAGTGGGGAATCTATTTATAATTTATATATATATATGTGCATATTTATATATTTTTAAAAAGTCTTCCATAGAGGGCAACCAAAAACTATTACCAGGAGGAAAACAAAAAGATACAATGTAAAATGTTCCCAGCTATCACTCAACTAGGAGTCTCTGTTTCTGGGGTTGAAAATTCTGAGATAAAAGCGCCACACCCTCACGACACACCCTGCTGGTGTAAATGCACACACCAGATGGCACAACTGTCAAGGCAGCCCTTCCCACTGGCGCATATTCCTGAGTTCACAAAGGTGCTGTGGAGAAATGACAGAGCAGAAGTGCTGGCTAGCATATGTGACACTAGCGACCCAGAAGGCACCAAAGGCCTGGCTGGTGTCGTCAGAAGTTCTGTTGCCTCCTCTTCTTGGCTTCAATGGCATCCAGGATTGGCTGCCGCTTGGACCGGTACTTCTGGCGGATCTCTTCCATCTCCTGCTCCATCATAGGGTCAAGGGCCAAGAGCCTCTTCTGCAGGTCCTCCACAGTCCAGCTCTTAAGCTAGAAGAGAAGAGTGCAGTCAGCACAAGGTCCGAGCTGAGAAGGCCACGGAGCTGTTGGGAACATGCATGGCTGATAAACGCTCAGGCACTGTTTTGATTTAATGTTATGAACAAGAACAAAGCACATATTCATCATATACAGTAACTTCCTGTATGAAAACTAATGGCTGCCTCTCACTTCCTGCCCAGGCCCTAACAGGAGGAGAGGCATGCATTCCCGTGTCTCTGTCTGGAACTTACCCTAGAGGCCAGTGTTCAGCGTGGTGAGCCACCTACCCCCCCCCCCAGGGTCACCAGCAGCCATACTAACCCCCACCAACATTCACTAGAGTGAAAGTGAAGCCAAGCATTCTGTGTGGGTCATCTACAGGTGGCCCCTGAGCGCATGGATACAACCTTTGCCTAGAGACACCCTGGAAGTGCCCAGATTAATTTTATATACAGAGAGAAAAGGACAACCTATAAACTACGGATGATGGCTGGTGCTGACAAGGTGTGCTCTCACGACTAGACAGACTGATGCCTTTAATGAGGACAGAAGTGCTCTGTTATCCCCATGCTACAGGGCGGACAAGCCAGGGATGAGAGACTAGATAATCTGCCTTGCATCCCCCTCCCAGCTAGCACACGGCATCCTCAGAGTGTAACCCAGCAGGATAGCTCTACCAGGATGCTGAGCCAGCTCTGCAGAATGGCAGGCCAGCCCAGCCCAGCCCAGCCCTTTGAAACAACAGGGTTTGAAACAGGGTTTGAAACAGGGTTCTTGAAATGCCAGGAATCTGGCAAGTTATGGCCTCAGGCTGGTGCAGTGGCACAGGCTGTAACGCCGGCACTAAGGGGCACACAGCTGTAACCCAGCACTCAGGGGCACAGCTGTAACTAAACATTTGGGGGCGGGGCACACAGCTATAACCCCAGCACTCAGGGACACTCAGCTGTAAACCAGCCCTTGGGGCACAACTGTAACTCAGCACTTGGGGGCACACAGCTGTAACCCAGCACTTGCAGGGCACAGGCAGTAGATTATTGGTCCACACAGACAGTTTTAGGCTAGCCAGGACCACATAACATGATCTGTCTCAAAAGAAAGACGGGAGGAAAAGCAAGTCACAATCTCCTTAAGCTGTTTGTATCTACAGAAAGGGAGCAGTGAAGGTTCCTGAGGAATACTGTTAAGAATTAAATGAAATCTACTGCCTTAAGTGTGAAACGTTGCTGATTTTATAAGGGCGGTCCTGGCTGGAAGAGGTATGAGTGAATGCTGCCATTATCCACTCTTGGTGGTGAGACGCACTGTTGCTCCTAAGAAGTTCAGTTTTCCTAGAACTCAAAGGCTCGCCCAAGTCTCACAAGGGATCTGTTGTGCCCACAATTATAAACCTAGCATATCCCTCAGTCAGCCCCTTCCTGAGGCCTCCACAGGAATGCATTATAGAAGGTGGGTGAAGGAGCCCCTTTTCTGCCCACCTTCCTGGGGTGGGGGTGTAAATGAGTGCTACAGTGGCCTCCCTAGAAATGGCTTAGTGCGACCTCTCACCACAGGAGTTTTCTTTGGCTAGTTTCAGGAAGTTTTCCGAGAAGTGAGAAAAGCCTACCAGCTTAAGACCAAAGGTTCTTTGTAATGGAAGACTGGAAAGACTTAAAAGTATAGGGAAATGCTAAAAAGCTGAACTAAAAAATGTGTCCTTTTTTCCAGGCTGTGGTTTTATACCACCTTGGAGGTTGATGTTTTTGGCCCAAGGACACCCCAAAGATTGGTGCTTGCCTCATTTCTAGTGTTTTCAATTCCTCCTCCAAGAGAAAACACCCCAAAGCCAATACTGAGTGTTACTGGTAACTGAGAGCGTAATCCTTAGATCACTGTCTGTACTGGATGCGTGACCCTGGCGCAGTAACTTCCCTCTTGAGCCTCAGTCTCCTGAGAAAAGACAGTCTAGGTACCCCCAGCAAGGGGACTCAGAGGGACCCCAGGTCCCATGAATGTGACACTCTTAGTGTACAACTCCCTGGAGTGCATGCTTGACAAAGTGTGAGTCCTGAATCAAGAGAGGCTGGTGATCACAGTTGTTACTCCTGCTATCCCAGGGAAGTCTAGAATCTTCCATAAACAAGCTGTCCGTGCAAGTGTACTCAATTAGAATCACACAACTGAAAAAAAGGTTTTACTCATTTGTGCCAAAATTACCTAGAAGCTGGTACTTTCCACAAGGTCCACCAACTCACAGTTTTTAACAAAACACTTCACCCATCTACTTATGAAATAGTCACTGAACTAAGCATCAATCACTATGGAGGACTCACAAGACACTTAAGAGAACTAAAGTAGAAGCCACTGCCCTGCGAGACAAACACAGTGAGCCGGTAACTATCCTCCGGTCAGAGAGACAGAGAGAAGAGAGGAAGGGAAGCTAGGACCTGGGATGCAGACAGAGGGGACGCACCCACATCCCAACTTGTTCTGCCTTCCACCTTCTACCCTGAAGGCTTCTGTCTCCACTGTAAGAGAAGGGGGATCACATAGTTCCCAGACACCTCACAAGCTCAGGCTGTCTCCATGGACACCTGCGTCAGAATGGCCTGTGCGTATCAGCGCAGAGCTGCTTTACCAGACTCCACAGGAAGTCCACCATTTTAGGCAGAGACGCTACTCAAGTAGTTCTGACACATCCTCAGAGCAGTACGCACGACTCTACATCTGCTTTTCTCTTTAGCTCTTAACAAAATTTTCACAAAATTGCTGCTTGATCTAAAGCTTCTTAAAAGGTTCCTAGTTTCTACACAGCTTGATTGTCCTTGATTCTAGCCTGGGGTAACAGACTCTCCCGTTTTAACTCGGCCACCACAGTCTAAAGTATGGGGTTTTATGCCTGCCCCATTAGGACACAGCAGGCTCAGCTAAGGATTTGATCACACCATCCAGATATGGATTTTTCTGACAAACAAGTTCAGACAATGGTTTCATGGCGCCAGGTATAGCATTTCACCTTCCCGGTCCTTGGTGACATAAATAAATTTCAAATGGATATCTTGCAATAAAATACCCGGTTCTGCAGTTCCACTAGAATCGACATCCAAAGAATCACATTCTCAACCCAGCGATTCAGTAAGCTTGCATGGTTTTCACTAGACAAAGGAAGTCAATAAGAGCATCCCTCTGGGTTTGCATGTGCTCTCCGTGCTGTGACTAGCCCAGAGTCCACAGCTGAATGCCACAAGCATGATCTAGATCTGATCCCACTGGCTATCTTAGTCCCAGGTATGTCAAAGGAGCTTACAGCTTGCACCAGGAAGAAAGCTCTAGAGTCCCACCCCACCTTCGTCCCCAGCTCAGGAATGCACCACCCTTCTCTCAGGCACTCAGACTCACTCTGCTCCTTCCTTTCCCTCCCCCATGCCCACTCTCACGCTTCAGCAGCCCTACAGAGCTCATCTCTGATATGCTGGCAAACCCGACCAGTGCTTTCTGTTTCTGCCTCCAGTCCCAGAGTCCAAGCCACCAACCCGCAGCAAAACCACGACTGAATCCAGAGTGTAGCAGGCCCCACCACCTCTATATCCAAGTCCCCTACGGAGGCCTCACCTCCCACTCAGCCTCACTCCTCTAACTCTGTACCCTTTGTTCAGGCTGTGGACAGTTCACTTGGGAGTCCTCCAGCAGCTTCCAGGGCACAATGCCCCTGTCTCAGTGCCTTGTGCTCAGATTCAGCCTTCAGCCTTCCTCTCGGATGCCCGCTCTTCAGACGCCACAACACTTTTCTGACCAGATGATCCAGAGGGGCTGAGGCCACCAGTTTTCTTTAAACATCATGGCTCAATGAACTTGCAGATGAGGGGAAATATGAATGACTAAATAAATGGTAGATTAATTTTATAATGAGTCTAGTCTGCTGAAGTACATAAAACCTAAGCCACTCAGTCACTTCTGTCAGGACAATGAGGATACTTCTGTAAATTCCTATTTTTCTGTTTCTTTTCCCTGCTAAGTCCAGAGTTAATTTCATGACCAGGCAAAGGCTGTACCATGTCTTCTCTCTTAGATAAATACACACGCTCATAAAAAGTACATCTTTGTTATTTTTACTCATTTTACTTGTTTCTCTTTCTAGCATGGAAGTTCTAGGAGGGAATGAACCGCCTCATCTTCTTCACTCTCCTAAGCTCTATCTGCCTGACGGATGGAGAAATAAATGTGTCTGCACTTCTGTCGATGGCTTTCAATGATGAAGTCATCGGCCCTGTCATCTAGCCTATCCCTCACCACGTGAACCTTAGTGCAGGGGTCAGGGCAAGCCTCATGCAAACTGTAACATCCTCAAAGACCAACAGCTCAACGGACACTTGTGGGCCTTCTGCTGATGAGAAGCAAGTGTCCAGTCCCAGGTTAGTCATAGGTGAAGGGTGCGCCTAATGTAGTGTTTTTCCTTAGACCCCCCCCAAAAAAAACAAAACAAAAACAACAACAAAAACCTCTACTGTAACAGTATTCCTTGAAGAAAATGAAATAATCAAAATATTAAGAAATGTGACCCTTCTGGCCAAGAATTAAATCCATGGCCACAGGCCCATTACTGAAGGTGAGATCAGCCTATGTACAAACAGACTCTTGTTCTAAAAGAGCTCTCGTTTTAGATGGAGAGCACAGAATTAGCCTTTTGGTCAAGGGCATTTAGAATTTCTGGGACCACGCAAAGGCAAATCAACACATCAGCCCTGGGTTGAAGGAAAACACTGGGCAGACAGCAGCAGGTTCTGTGGCTCACCCACTCCAGTCTGACACTCAAACACGACTGGCCATCACCTTTGCCCAGTCCGATGGTGTATGCTGTCTGTCCAAGGATCTCTGAGAAAGCAACTACACCAACCTCAGCATAGGTGCCGCTGGTAGCCGAAGTGTGTTCTTAGATTTGTTGTCAGCATGAAGCTCAGTCTAACCCCTTTCAGCAAGATGCCATGTCCCCTTATTACTGGACTCCACACTTATGTGTATAAAAACATGCTAATTACTTAGTATTTGCCATGTATTAAGCACTGTACACTATCTACACTGCTTCATTTAACCGATCTCTATGGCAGGTGCTATGACTGCTCTCCTTTTACAGAAGAGGCCAATGTGGAAGCTGGGGAGATGACTCGGTGGTTAACAGTGTACCTGTTGCTCTTGCAGAGGACTGGAATTCAGCTCCCAACGTCCGTATCAGGTGACTCACAACCATCTGTAACACCAGCTCTAAAGGGATTGGATGTTCTGGCCTCCAAGGACACCTCACACACATGCTCAGAGCCACGCATATATACATGTTTTTACATTTAATCTTAAAAATTAAAAGAGTGGGTAAGTAACTTGCCTATGCTGATACAAGTTACTGAAAGAAAGCAAAGAGTTCTGAAAATGAAGCAGTGAAAAGTATAAAAAAAAAAATCAGAAGTTATGAACTTAACAATATTAAA
This sequence comes from Acomys russatus, assembly GCF_903995435.1. Taxonomy (NCBI): domain Eukaryota; kingdom Metazoa; phylum Chordata; class Mammalia; order Rodentia; family Muridae; genus Acomys; species Acomys russatus. Next base: position 13,548,975 of record NC_067140.1, on the reverse strand, counting down.
AATGTCTCACGGCCCTCACATTAAAATGCTCCTGCTAGTGCTGTATGTGACTTTAGGCAAGTTACGTCACCTCTCTGAATTAGTTTCCTCATCTATAAAACTGTGTGCTTTGTTCTTTGCTGACTTTGCAGTAGAAAGTGCCTACTGTGTGATGTGCTGAAGTGCAGTGAGTAAGTACACAGGGGCACTGCACTTTACTGGCAGCTTTACCAGGTCAGGAACACTGGTGGCAAGATGCCCATCAGAGGAGTGGCTATCAGGGCCAAGGACAGTAAGTGGTGTTGAACTCTGTCCTCCGTAGCTCTACAGTAATGGGCATATCATCTAGTGTGTGCCTCAGAGGATGACAGTATGTGTTCCACAAGAACTGGATGTAAATATTAGGGAAATGTATACACAGTAAAGCCTGGGGTGTGCCAGAACAAGTGCCCAAGGTAGGAGCTACTGCCTCAAATTCCCTGGGGGAGGGGGAAGTAGACAGTATAAATAAATAGTGGCTGCCACTGCCTTTTCTAACCACACACAGAGGCATCCAACCCTGACGGACCTGGCTCATTTCCTCTGGGCGGGACCACTGTGAAAGCCTCCAATTCTAGTATGTGGAGGAATACAGAACCGACTTCCTCTCAAGGCATCCTTAGCAACTCTGACTACGGTGCTCTGAGGCCCATCGTGTCTCTGTCTATGCACCACCCGGCTCATTAACTAAAGCACCAGCTGATGTTTCATCATAATAAAGACTCCACAAGAACCGCGCGGACAGGTAGCCTATCTGGGATCAACGAGGACAATGTTAACCAAGCACCTGAGAGCGCACAGCTGCGCTCCAGCCTGCCTTCAAAGCAAGCCCACAGTGCGCAAACAGGTATCCATGGCCAAGACGCAGGGTTCAAGGCTGCCTCAGGTTCTTTACTTCCAGAAACTGCCACCTTGACAGTATACCGTACAAACAGCATCAGGAGATGCACATTTTGTACACACCTGCTCGAGCACTCCCACAGAACTTGCTCCTTAAAATGAAATGGGAGAATTTTAATGAAAGATTTCCTCTGATTCAAATAACAGTTGTGGAAAATCAAATTCCCATCAGGCCCCTAGAAAATCTCTCTAATGCTGTATGTGGTGCTCTGTGCTCACAATTCTAACTCTTGGTAGGCTAAGGCAGAAGAATCTAGAAGCGTAGGCCAGCTTGGGCTGCACAGCAAGAACACTGGATGTAAATGTTGGGAAAGTATATACAATATAGTTAAGGATGAGGGCGGGGTGAGTAAGGCGCAGGAATTCACAATCCCAGCACTTAGGAGGCAGAGGCAGGAGGACTGCAGTGTGAGGTTAGCCTGACCTATACAGTGAGACCTTATCTCAAAGAAAATATACAAACAAAATGACTCAAGAAATAAAGAGACTTAAGGGCTTCCCAAGTCTGTGAAAACACCGACCACTGCACCCCCACACTTCTGCTAACTCTGCTCCCTGCATAGGGGGCTGTCCACTCAGCCCTCTAGCCTTGGCTCCAACTTCTCCTGTTCCCTAATACCTTTCTTTGCTAATCTGAGACCAACTCAGAGTCAGGAGACCAAAAGTATTCCAAAGCCAGCAGGAAAGAGTTCTTAATAAAAATTTAATTAAGAAATCTATCCTTACACTTTAAACCTCTACGTGAAAACGACACTGATGTCTCATTGGGTTCTCTCAGGCACGAAGAAGACACCGGGCTGTTCAGAGGTTTTAAAAGTATATAATCAATAAATACAAAAGCCTAGGAGAACAATGTATGTTCATTAAGCAACATTGTATCAATTACTCAAAATGGACCCATGCACTCTAAAATCAAAATGAACCACTCACTCAGAGTCCTGATTATGATGAAAATACAGGAAAAATTTCACTTGGCCTGGGGGCTTATCTCAGTGGTAGAACATTTGTGTACCATTTATAAGGCTCCCAGTGGCGCAAAGAAAAGAAAAGCTTCCTTCTCGGTCCTCTTTGCTAGCACTGCTCTTTAAGAAAAATTCTATTTTAAGAGTTGTTCTAAACTGGTACACAAATTTCATATTAAGAAGGTCGAACTCTAAGTCAATAAACACACTAAGCCCCTAGAGTAACTGTAAATGCTAAACGGTGGAGGCCGAGAACAGCGCAGAAGACAGATGCTCCTGACATTTGAAAACATTAAAGGGAGATACAGAGACGAACGTCACCCTCGTAGCGGTATTATCTTTCAGAGGACAGGAAGGCCTAAAACATCCAAAGCACCAAGCTGCTGTTTTAATGCAGCTTAATAATTTAAGAAAAGAGTTGGCTAATCCCACATGCCGTGGCTTCTGTGCACTTTCTTGAGCTGGAAATTTCCAGGAGAGTAGGAAGGTCAAACTTTCTTCTCTAATCCTGTCAAATAGGTTAGAGCATTCCATGCAAAGCTGGGATGTGAACAGCAAACTGAGTCTGTGTGTGGCAGTGCACACCTGTAGCCTTAAGTATTTGGGAGGCTGAGGCAGGAGGATTAAAGTTCAAGGTCAGCCTGGGCAAGGTGTGCTCTCTCTTTCAAAAATTCAAAGCCACTATTCATTCATACACACACACACACACACACACACACACACACACACACACACACACTCTCTCGTGTGCAGATATAGAGAGGGACATGAACACACACTACAAATTAATTTTTTTAAAATGCACATTTTTAATAAATGTGGCCTAAAAGGCACCTTCAGACAAAGAAAGACCCAACTTTACAAAGAATAAATTGCTTGCAGAAAACTAGTAAAAAGGCAAATGAAACAGTTCATAATACAGTTTGTGATCCCAGCTACTCAGGAGACTGTGGCAGGAAGATCAAGGCCAAATGGGCTACAGAGTGAGACTTTATCTTAAAATAAAAGCAGAAAGCCACTGGGCCTGGTGGCACACACCGGCAGGCAGATCCCTGTAAGGCCAGCCTGGTCTACAAAGTGAGTTCCAGGACAGCCATGATTATACACCAAGAAACCCTGTCTCAGAACACATATACACACACACACACACACACACACACACACACACACACACACACACAGGGAAAAGTGACTCCCAGAAGCTGCCCTCTGACACAAACACACACTCACGGAAAACAGGCTCCCAGAAGCTGTCCTCTGATACACACAAACCCCAAACTACCTACCTAAAAAAGTGTCTCAAGCAATCTTTTTTAGGTAGTTTCAGGGGGAGGACAACAGAGTGGGGGTGCTGGTTATGAATTTCCACAACAAAACTAAACTAGCCCTGTCTGCAAGGTATGCTGGAGTCTTCCTGCAAGAGCCATGACATCTTGAGCCTTGAACTTCATGCGGTATCAAAAAACATGAATCGGGCTGGAGAGATGGCTCAGAAGTTAAGAGTACTGACTGCTGTTCCAAGGGTCCTGAGTTCAGTTCTAGGCAACCATGTGGTGGCTCACAACCATCTATAATGAGATCTGGTGCCCTCTTCTGGCTGCAGGTGTGTGTACAGACAGAACATTGTATACATAATAAGTAAATAAACTTAAAAAAAAATCACAGCTATACAGATGGTGTGTGCACACACATTGTGTAACATTTTGTCTTATAAGACCCATGTAATTTTAAGTAGGGATTTTAATCATATTTCCTTCATGTTTCTGGTTTAAGTGTCTGAAAAAGACGTGTGTTTAATTTTTATTCTATAAAACCTTAGCATATTTATGGCTCAGATATTTCAGAATTAGTGGATCATTTTTCCCACAACTGCTTAGTTTTAATTTATGCCATGTGGGGGCTGGAGAGATGGCTCGGCAGTTAAGAGCACTGCCTGCTCTTCCAGAGGTCTGAAGTTCAATTCCCAGCAACCACATGGTGGCTCACAACCATCTGTAATGTGGTCTGATGCCCTCTTCTGGCATACAGGGCTACATACAAATGGAGCACTCATATACAATAAAGCTATAGAAAAAAATTTATGCCATGTGAAATGTTTTAAATACGTATAAACTCACAAGAATTCTTTGTAAAGCCCGTGTGTCCTAGTTTTTCTGTTCAGAAGATTGGCCATACATTACAAATAGTAAGTTCACCTCAGGTCAAAGTTACAAACACTCTGCGTCACTCTCTGTGAGCTCAAGGTCAGCCAGGGCTACACTGTGAGAGCCTGTCCCAGCTCTCCAGTGTAACCCTTCCCTTAATATCTGCACCTCAAATCCTTTCTACCACTGTGAGCCCTTTACAGAAACAAGTTGCCTTTAAACCTGGGAACCACAGTGACTAGGAGGGAGGCCACAGTGACAGCACATCATGTTTCGTGCAACCCGGGCAGGTCCCTCAGCAAGGTGAAGTTCGTTACTCACATGATGCCTGTGCATCTGTGAACATGCTATTTGCTACCTGAAGCTCTGTACTCCAGGTTTCATACATTGCTTTCCTCTTGTGACTGGGCTGACTGCAGACTGCACACATGTGCAGCTGTGCCTCTGACTTAGCGCTTCTTCTCAGGAGCACAGGGAATGCGTATCAGGGAGCAGTTACTGGCTCTCGGTCCACAGGGACCTTCTCCATCTGCTCTGCGGTAGTCTTTGGTCCCAGGAAACACATCTTTCCCGCGTGACCTAGTCTGTGTTTCTATCCTCTGAAGGAACCTGAACTACTATAGGAAGGAAGAACATGAACGTGAGCCATCTCACAAAACCTGCCAATGCGTTAAAGACTGAAGGCAAAACCAACATTTCACAGGGGACAAGACCCAGATTCATGTAGAACGAAATGAGATTAAGGACTAAACGTCTGACAACAGTGACAAAGCAGGATGAGCCAGACCTAAGTCCTCAGATGAGAGTCACTGAGACAACCCTGGTGTTGCCGAGCGAGGTGCTTCCCCTGCAAGCTGCCCGTGTCAGCGCCCTAACTTCAGTGTTGGCGGCCTAGCTAACGACTGTGAGGAGTCCAGAGGCACCATATGCCCAGCTCCTGCCATGATGCTAATGCTGTCATTCTCAGCAAATCAGGCAAAATGACCGGAACAGACTAGAGACAGAAACACACGCCAAAGAGAAAACAGCTAAAGGACAAGCAGAAGCCCTGCCACCATTGCTCTGACAGATGACAAGGGCAGAAGCCCTGCCACCATTGCTCTGACAGATGACAAGGGCAGCAGAAGCCCTGCCGCCATTGCTCTGACAGGGGCAGGAGTCAAGGATCTGGCTATATGGTAATTTTTTTTTTAAGGCAAAGTCTTACTAGGTAGCCCAGGCTGGCCTCCAATGTTCAGCACCTCTCCTTGCTTAGTCTCCCAAAACGCTAGGATCACAGCTGGTTGCTGGCTGCTGGCTGCTGGCTGCTGGCTGCTGGCTGCTGGCTGCTGGCTGCTGGCCAGTAATAACAAGAGCCATTTGAACTTCTGTTCACTGTCATCACAGCCAGCCATGTGGTCAGCGTTTCAGCACACGTGTTCCTGTCTTTTGATCATCATTTATAACTAACGGCGTTCACCTGACTCTACAGACAGGGGGCTGAGGTGTGAAGAATTACATAACTAAGCCTATCTTTCTGGAGTTGCAATCGGCAAGCATCAGTAAACACTAAAATCAAATCTGTTTCTGAGTCCAGAGTCTGCACTTTTCAATGACATAATCACCCAACATCTCTTAGGACTTCCATCCTCATTGCTCAGCAGAAGCAATAACAGCCATGTTCTGAGAAGCTCTGGAATGTCAGAGTCCATGGGCCCTGCCTGCCTCGGTAACAGACAGCAAGCTAGCACAGGCTGCCAGACCTGCCTGCCCAAGCCAAGTTACAGCAGCGCTAAGTGCTTAGGGCCAGAGATCACAGCTTTCTCCACCTATAACATGGAGAGGCCAGGTAACCCCTACTAGCCTGAGAACTTGTGAAAAATAATCAAACATGTGTGAGTGGAAGTTCCCCAGGGAAGAATTGTAGCTGGAAACTTTAAATGCGGCATCTTCCGGGCTTCTGAGCAATGATGCAGCCTATCTTCCAGCCTGTGGAAGTCTTCCTCTTAGAAGCAACCAGAGGTGGTCAAGAAAGCCTTGCACAGATGCCTCTGCCAGAGCTCTAACCGGAGCTGGGACATGGGCCTTTAGGGCCCCCATCCTGAAGGGCTGTCATTCCCTGACTTGACAGGGTTGGAACTCGACTGTCAGCTGTGCTTCTGTGGCACCACAGGGACACAGGGACACAGGGACACTTCGGAAGGGCCAGGCTGGACTCAGATATCTAGCTGTCTGTGTCTTTGAGATCAAAGTGATCCTGTAACACCAGAGGCTGGCAGGGCAGGAGAGTGAGTGTGAAAACAGAACGCAGCCAGGCAGCCACAGATCAGGCAGTCTCAGACCCCAGCAGGGCGAATGAAAACAGCATCAAGTTGGCAGCAATGTTGGGTTTTTTGGGGGGGAGGGGCACAGCTTGCTGCTTAGTGTATGCTTTGGCTTATGTCTGTTGTGTATTCTAAGTGACCCTTGGGATCACAAACCACAAACATTTAAGTTCTGTTTTCAATGCCATCTCAGTAACTGTTATAAAGCAAGCTCACGTCTGATATTGCGATCAGAGCAGAACCAGGCAGCTATGGGTTCTGAGACAAAGACGACATTCACTAGCCGTGCAGATTCTCAAAAAGCATATCTGCACAGCAGCTTTCCCTGGCGAGCCTGACACACTTCTTTTTCAGATTGCTATTTTTGGCCAGGTTTCTGAAAGTCAGAGCACAAGATCTCATTATATTCCATAGTACAAATGGGCTCAGTCTCAACATACTTTAAAATTGGCTTTACAGAAACACACACACACACACACCCCAAAACAAAAAACCAAGAGGTTGAAAGAACAGTGTGCCCTGTTCGGAGCCATTTAGAAGACACTTCTCCCTGCGCAGTGAGGACCCAGTAACATGCATCCATTATTTCCCCTCCTAGCTCCTGGGCACTCACTTGGCACCACCAGGCCAGACACCTAAATACTATTCATCCAGCTTTCTTCTAACCCAGGAGTGTGAGGAAAAGAAACCTCACCTGAACATGATTAAAAACTAAGCAATCACAGGCTGCCCGGAAAACTGGCGGGAGATTTTGTGGGTGCAGTCTCCATGGTTAACATCTGGTACTTTACATACTGTAGTCACCAGTAAACGCAAGCAGAAAGATCCAGACCCTAAGCCGCTCTCCTGTGAGCAACAATTCCTGGTTTAATAACTGGAATGACTAAACTAACCAAAAAGCCCCAAATACTAAACACCAAATAAAGGAGACTGATTAAGTCAATCAAAATAAAACAATGTGATGGCTATTATGTGGCCATAAACAAGTATTTATGCCAGGAATGATGGCAGCTACCTACAATGACAATATAAGGAAAGCTGAGGCAGGAGGATTATGAATTAGAAGTCTACCTAGGTACACTGCTAGACTTTATCTCAAGAAATATTTTTAAAAAGATAGTTCTAGGGGGCTGGACAGATGGCTCGGCAGGATAGTTCTAGGGCGCTGGACAGATGGCTCGGCAGGATAGTTCTAGGGCGCTGGACAGATGGCTCGGCAGTTAGGGGCATGCACTGCTCCTCCAGAGGACTGAGCTCATGTCCAAGCACCCACACCAGGTGGCTCCCGGTTGTCTGGAACTCCAGTTCCAGGGACAGTCAATACCTCTGGCCTCTGCTGGCACCTTGTGTGCATACGCCCACAGACATAATTAAAAACAATAATTTGTTAAAGGTGGTTCTATAAACATTTTTAATTATATAATAAAATAGTCTATGTTATATGAAAAAATTAAAACTACACACAGAAAGATTTCAGTTGTGTAAGATTATAACCATAAAAAACTGGAAGAATGCCCCTCAAAATACAAACTATAATTGTTGCTGGGGGTGATGAATAACAAAAGACATCTTTCAGTTTTTCTTCAACTCTCTGAAATGAGCATAAAACATTCTCTTTATGGTTGGAGTGGAAGTGGGAGAATTTCCTAGAAGACCAGAGCAGCACTAAAGCAAGGAAACAACACTTATCAAATGCTTGGTGCAGGCAGAGATGCCTATGTGTCTAAGTCACACTGCATCAAGTGCTGCTCACTAGCTCCATGAGAAAAGTGCAATTTTAAAAAAGCTGTGTGCATGTCTGTGTGTGCGCATCCGTGTGTGTGCACACTTATATGTATGTGTGTGTGCTTGAGCACGTGTCTCTGTATATGTGTGCAAACACGCATGTGTGTAGTAGCCACAGAAGCCGGAGAGAGTAAGAACGATCTCGAGGCACAGAGGCCAGAAGAGGGCAACAAACTCCCTGGAGTCACAGGAAGTTGAGGGCTGTCCGACCCAGACATGAATATTGAGAGTTAAACCCAGGTCCTCTGGAACAGCAGCTTAGTGTTCTTAACCACTGAGCCATCTCTCCAGCCTCTTATCTATGTTTGACATATAAGGAAGTCGGAGGTTAGACTGGTAATAAAGACGGCTGCAAAGACTGACAGACAGGAAGACTCCAGTGGCTGTCACTACTGAATGTACTGACCTTTGACCGCACTGCCATAACTTATTTCCTTTACTGGTAGAACTTATGTTGAATACTGCTGCAGCAGCTCAGGAGACTGGCTACAAAGGACAAATCTGCAAACATCCTAGAGCAGTGGCTCCCAACCTTTCTAATGCGCCAACCCTTTAATACAGTTCCTCATGCTGTGCTGATGCCCAACCATAAAATTATTTCATTGCTACTTCATAACTGCAATTTTGCTACTTTTATGAATCATAATATAATTATCTGATATACAAAATATCTGATATGTGATCCCCAAAAGGGTCATAACCCACAGATTGAGAACCACTGTCCTAGATACTCAATGAAGCTGTCAGACTGTAACTAAACACACTTCCAATCGAACAACAAACTGGGCCAGGTATTGCTGCATTGGAATACACACCAACACAGCAAACTCAACCATGATACAAGACAAAGCTAAAACTGACTGTCAGGGAAGACTCCAGGTATCTACTCATCGAACTGTCCAGAAAACAGACATCTAAAGAGACAGTTGTTAGCACAAGGACTTGGGGACTACACTGAGGAAACCCTCCAAACAGGCTCCTGCAACAGGACACAGACCACTGGCTACTAAAGCTTACGAGAAAATTTAAGGCAAGGCACCCAGAGCCAAAGCATGGCCTGGGCAGCTAAGGGGCTGCCTTTCTTTCTTTCAGATCAGCATCTTTTGGTCAGGATTAATCAGTTTTGCTTGGCAAAAAGGCATCAAGACATAAAAGAAACACTCTGTATCAAGTTCTGTAGAATCAAACTGAGATGCATAAAGTTAACGCCAAAACCAACACGGTGTTTCAGGGTTCCTTTCTGCAGGCTTTTAAAAACTGGAATCCTGAAACTCTGAGTCTCCAGTAGAAACCTTTCTTCTCTCTGTAGAAACAAGCCACACTTAGACGCAGATGCCGCCATGAGCTGATGCCTCTAAATTAACCACTCATCTGTAAATCCTTGGCTGTCAGCAGAGGAAGCTAAGAAACATACAAAGCTGCGGGGCTATCTTATTCTTTATACCAAGATAAATTCCAAAAAAGAAAGAAAGAAAATCAATAGACTGTGTTCAAAAAAAAAAAAAAAAAAAAAACAGAAGCCTCCCAACACGGTTTTAACTCACAAACACATCACAAAACACATGTTTTCAGTGTCTGGCATAAACTGACCGGGTGTGACGACAGCTTTACAGGAAATAAGTCCAACATGTAGTTATACGGGACACACAGGTGTGTTTGCGATGCGCCCGAGCTCATTTTAGTAATGCAAGTTACACATATAAATGCCGAACACTGATCTATCTCTTCTGCCACATCTGAGTGACCACAGAAGCTCATTAATACTGTTATCACAGGCCTTCAGGACTGGACCAGAAGGCTAGAAGTGATGGAATGAGGAGTAAGTGGGCCAGGCTATCCTGTTTGATTTTCGTTTTTCCATAGAAAAAAGCCTGTGAGCCTGGACGAAAGGTAGTGGAACTGGAAAAAGATGAATTCCCAAGTCTCACATAGCTTTCACACAACTCAACAGAAGCCTCATACAGTCCCCAAATCGCACGCGCCCAAGTACCACCTCATTAAACACCAGTCAGAGTTCCCTTTTTATACATTCCCTCAGCAATCAACTTCCGGACACCTGACTTGCTCATTAACCACTGGTGAGGGGAAGGCTACCACACATAATGTGACAGATTGTGTATGGTATTTTTTCTGCAAGACCTTAATTCATCCCAGTAACTACTTTCAAATTAATCCTAGAATGGCTGTAGTTTGTGATTACAGCCTCAACAGCTCTTCCAAAAGTAGAAATCCTCCACTGAATCTGGAATGGAACATTTCTCCACAAGTGTGAAAACAGCCTTTGCTCGCTGCTACATCTGGGAAGAGTGCTTGGGAGGGGTAGCAAGTTTCCCAACTGCACCCATTTTAAACACCACTCCCATAAGATATTTTAAACTCAAACTACATACAGCCATGTGTGAAGGCTATAAAATCCTAGAATAGTTTTTGCCATGGTTTTTCTAAATAAAGAGCGAGTGGGAGAGCGTGGTGTGTCTGTGAAGAGGACAGGAGTCTGCTCTTTCTCCGGGAGTGGCCACCTCGGGATCCCAGGTTGTGCGAACCTTTAGACACAAACAGGGCACCCCTGTGGCCCTGCCCCGCTGGCCCACACCCTGTCCCCTCTTACTGGGCCACCAGGATTAAAACTCCTTTGAAAAAGTCTATCAATGTGAGAACCTTCACGTTCTCATAGCTTCTGAGGGAAGCACATCAGAGAAGCATTCAGGTCAGAGAAAAAAACCACTGCCAGAGTGTCAATCAGCATGACTGACACTTGAACCCTAGGAACAGGAAAGCCAGAGTCCAGCTGTGTGGGTGTTACCCAAGGCTTCCTTCTACCCTTCTTTTGGGGCAGCTCACCTAATTTAACTCTTTCCTCCCTTTTGCTGGTCCACTTATCTTCCCTACCGTATTAAACATGTGCATAAAATTTACTAAATGCTCACTCTGCTAAGTACTTTAAAAGCACTTTTAAATTTAATATTCTCAATAAGCCTGAGGCAAATGCAGCCAGGACATTTATCCCACATTAAGCATCTGGCCACAGTAACGGACCTCACGAGAGGCCAAGCAAGTCTATCTGCTCTCGCTCGGTTGTCTGACTCTGGTGTTATTTTAATCCTCTGAATGCTCAAAGCATCACAAGGAGAAGCCTGTGAACCCTAAACCTCTTCCACACGCCATCTCTACCGCCTCCAGGCTCATATGGCTGCTATGAAAAATACATAGTAGCTCCATTTTAAAGACGAGAAAAGAGCAAGAGAATTTTGGGTGTTCAAAGAACTTTTGAAACTAGAAGGTTGAGGGGCCTGCCAAGAACACAAAGCTGGCTACTGTGAGACCTGAGCCCAGATCCCTATGCCACTGCTCTCTTTATATGTAAGTCTGAACTGTGGGAATGAACCGACACGTTAATAATGGAGTAGAATACCAGGCACTTTCTAAATGCATAATATACTTTATCCAACTTCAAGCTAGTGATTCCCAACAGAGGAGTTCCAATCAATGTGCTCTTCCAAGGATAAATGTTCCTCTGCTGACATCCACCCTGGTCACGTCAGTTTCCATTACATATGAACAATGACTCTTATTCCTGGCTTGTAACACAAACTAGGTGCCTAATATGAGCCTTGGCTGTTTTCATTAAAAAGAAGCATCCAAGAGTTAAGAGACCCAGGAAGTGACCTGGGACCGGATTCTGGCATGAAGTGACAAAACTGACTTGTTTATAAAAAGATCTCTGGGCTTCTATTTCTCAAACTATTAAAATAACGTATATATGTGACATATACATATAAAACACCTGATTTCATGCTCCCACAAAAACATGCATCAAATAAAAGAACACGACTAGACTGTAACTGCACTGGACTTTGTATTAACCGGTGGTAACATTACAATCACCAGCCATGCCCCGTGCCTGCCTACCAATGCTTTGGCCTTCTGGTGACCCTGGATTATCGTTCACCATTCAAAGAACTAATAATACTTTTTTTTTTTTTTTTTTTTTACAAAAAAACAATGTGAAACAGAAATAAAATGCTTAATACACAAGTCAAACAATATATCTAATGGAATGTCACAGATCTTAAAGTAAACTTTTGCTTTGGTCCTTTCTCCAACCGAGAAGAAAAATATCAGGGCAAGTGGTTTCACGCTTGACTTCTGTAAACCACAAACCTCAAGCTCAAAGAGGAGAGCCCTCACAAAGGTCCCAGCCAAGGCTCTCTGGGGCCCGAGAGATCACTGACCTCTCTTCTCAAGCAATCCGGTCTGCATTTAGGTACTCATTTTCAAGAAATTTTACTTCATACAAAATCAAACTTCAAGACTGGCAAATTGATTTTGTCAGGCGCTGTGCAAAACTGGCAGCCTCTGCCACAAGACTGCACAGGGCAGATGGCACACAAGAAGCAAAAGGCTGCCACCTGCTGCCCAAAGTGTGCTGTCACAGGGAAGTATTTAGAATTTGGGAACGTAAGAAACATCCCTAAACATCAAGAGCTCACGAAATGAGGGGAAGTGGAAAAGAAAACTACATGGAATAAGTATGTAAGAGAGATGAAAGGGAAGTCGGAGGGGGGGGAACAACAGGCTCGAGCAACCTAAAACTGATACCCAAGACACTTGGTATTTCCCACTGGCAAGAGTTTAAATTCCTTTGTTTTGTAAATTACCCCGTTTGGAGGCAAGTGTTCTTTGGGAATGTGACTCTCATATGGCAGGCAGCCAACAGCCAGTCACTGAGGAAAAGATTTAAGTAGCTTTAAGGCTTACTCCGTGGATAATATTTCAAGAAAGGAAGAGATAAAGAGGGAGCTGGCATTTACAATGTGCCTGTCCCTCTGCAGGCCAATCACAGCAGCACAGCCTCCTCCGCTGTGGGCTCTGGGAGGTTCCCTTTCCATTTTACAGACAAGAGAGGAAACTCACCACTTGGCCAACCAAAACCTGGTACTAAAAGCCCAACTCTAGTGACCCTGACCAGCTTGCTGCCATGTGCTTATGTGTAGACAGAATCCTCTTCCATGGGAGGGTCATCTGCAGCTTTATACAGTATTTTTTGGTTGGTTGGTTTTTGGTTTTTCAAGACAGGGTTTCTCTGTCCTAGTAAATGTGAATCTAACATTTTTCAGTCAAAATTCCCCAGACTTTAAAAAAAAAAAAAATCCCCAGACTTGGATGTGCAGAGCCACCAATACTGCTGGCCGTGCCTTCTCTTGGCGGTGATGCAGTGACCGGCCACCAGGGAGCCTGTCCTCCTTGATCATTGCTGTGCCGCTTCTTCCCCACTCTGCCAGCTGCAAATCGCAGTAATCAAACTGTAACTGTGACAGGAACCACCGAAAAGAGATGTGTCTTCATCCCAGAGCTACCAGTGGAGTCAACTGCTGCCTGCTGAGGACAGGCTGCCCAGCTGGCAATGTGTGGGAGGGACTGGAGCACCAGGAGCTCTAAAACCACTTGTCACCTTGGGACAGGGAAGCTGACAGGACAGTGCAACAAGTGCCACTCCGACCTGACTCCCTTCAGAGGCCCCAGGGACACAGGCACCCAAGGCAGAAGAGGGGCAGGCTCTAGTGCTCTGTGTGGGTCTGGGCAACCTTGAGCACCACCCTTCTGCCTCCATCCAACACTTGCAGAGTTCTAACAGACTGACTGGATAGAAGTGAGAAAACCATTCTACCTCTGTCCTTTAGTCTTCTCAGCATCTCATGTCCCAGCAGCACGGACTTCTGACCTGACTGAACAGTCACGGGCCCACATGAGAAAAGAAATGGGATGTAAAGGTGCAAAGTTTGGATAAGGTATTTCTGGCATGCTGAAGGAAAAAGATGAAACCCCTGTGTCTGGGGGAAGGAGATCACAACACAAACTCAACGGCTGCAAGTCTATCCAGTAATAAAGAAGTAATTAAAGCCAGATAAAAATTAAACATGTTTTCTAGATCAATAGCTAATTTACACTTAAAATACTTTTCAGCCTTGGAAACTTCCTGATGAATAATAAACAACACTGGATTTAGTTGTTTTTCTTTTTCTTTTCTGACTTCAAGTTACATTAAAGTAACTGAACCAGATCTGGCCCTGGCTGTCAGGAGATCCAACTTTGAAATGCCAGGCTCTGATGACAGCACTGTGGAATTCTAAGCCTACAGGGACCGCTTCACTTGTTAGCACCAATGTGGCAGCATTCTGATTGACTTCAGGGGCAAGCTACGATGTCTGGCCAGAAGACTGGCTGCTCCTTCTCCTGTGGCATGTGGTGTTAAGATTAAATTAGTCTCACAGGTTAGGTACTTCATATAAACAGCAACAGCTTAGCAGAGGGGATTCCTTTGAGAGAATCTACTCCTTTTTGGGAAAACAGATATTTAAATAGGCAATTGATGTACAGTGCCACTCAAAACTGAAACAGACATTAAAAACCAAATGCAAAATTTCTAATATGTATGTATATATTCCTAATTTATAAACTGGTTTGTGTATTAATTAACTTTAAAGCCACTGCCAGCAAACTGAGCATGTACTCTGGGGCTGCAGAGACAGCTCAATTGTTAAGAGCGCTGCCTGCTCTTCCAAAGGTCCTGAGTTCAGTTCCCAGCAACCACATGGTGGCTCACAACCATCTGTAATATAATCTGATCCCCTCTTCTGGCCTACAGGTGTACATGCAGGCACAACACTGTATACTTAGTAATAAATAAATAAATCTTTTTTTTTTTTTTAAAGAGAATTGTGTCCTGCTATAAAGATGAAGCTAATCATTTGTGGGAACATGGCAAGAACTGCAGATTGTTATGTCAAGCAAATGAGTCAGACTCAGAAAGATACAGAGATGCAGGACAGGGAAGTAGGGAGGGCACGAGCAACAGTGTAGCCAACAGGAGGTGATGGGATGGATGACATGAAGGCAAAGCAAGCACAGCCTGATGGGGGAAAGAACCAAGCAGAATGGTGCGTGTTTGAAAATGTCACAGTAGGACTGGCAAGGCAGCTCAGTGGGCAAAGGTGCTTGCGGCCAAGCCTAGTGACCTAAGTGCCATTCCAGAACACACAATGGTGGAAGAAAAGAAACAACTCCCGTAATTTGTCCTCTGATTTCCACACAAATGTGCACGCGCTCTCCTCTCCCTCCCCCCCCCTCACTCTCTCTCACACACACACACATTTTTTTAAAAAAGAAGAAAATGTCACAACAGAATATGTATTTGTATACTAACCAAAAATTAATTTTTAGAGGAAAAAGAAAGACCTTTAAAACTCATTGCTCATCTTTGTAGAATGGTAGGGAACCAAATAGTTATTTTTTAAAATAGCAAATAAAGGGGAAAGTCTAGAATAAGTTCTGTCTTTTCTGCATCGATTGTAGCAGAGTGTCTACATCATTAATGAAATGCTCCTGTTAGAGGACCTTCATGAGATAATTGGAGAAGTGGTCAGATATTGCAGTCTTGTATCCTGGAGTAAAATGGCACTTAGACAACTGCCTTCAGCAGCTTTCACCAAAATAAAAGAGAGAAGACTACTGCAAAGCCCCAGAGGAAAAACACACACACACATATATATGAAACGGCTTTGCCGAAATGCTGAGCCTGAACCTAATCCAGGCTTGAGAGCCCCATCAGCAGTTCCTCAGTTGTGGCCATGGAGCCCTCTCTTACACTACCTTACAGTCATAAGACCTTGCCTGACTTTGCTGTGTTGGCAGTTGGACTGGCAATAGAAAATGAGGATTGAAAGTGGAGGTGCTAACTTTATTAGGAGTCAAGCAAACATTAGCAGTTACTATGTTTTTCGTGGCTACAAACTACAGTTAAAAAATAAGAACTGGGTGTGGGGTACACACCTGTAATCCCAGCATTCTGTGAGTTCAAGGCCAACATGGTCTACAAAGTAAGTCCAGGACAGCTAAGGCTACTCAGAAAAACCCTGTCTCGAAAAACTAAAATAAAATAAAATATAAAACACTTTTTAAAATTAAAACCCATTCCTTCAGGATGTTCTCAGATGAAATAGTAAAAGTATTAATTTTACTACAGTCTTTTATAGTTGTCCACGATAAAATTTTTTTAACTGAATTAAAATCGATGGTTGTCTTAAGCACTTGTGCAATCAAGCTGTGAGCTCAACCAGCTGCTTTTTCCATGAACCGTCAACTGCACTTGAAAGAAATGTTAACAAACTGGTTATCCAGACTTGAGTATCTAGCAGACGTTTCCTTTAGAAATGAAAAATGTTGAATCTGGCACTTAAAATAGCGGACTGTTTGCTGCCAATGATAAAATTCCAATTTTCAACAAAATGAGAACTTCAGAAAACCTGACTCTGCCGTGGTGAGTTCGACAGCTTCTCCTACACGGACACTCTGTAGACGGGACGGGTTATAATGTCAAGGAACATAGCTGTTTCGTGTTGTATAATGAAATGCCAACACTTGGGCAGATCTCTGCAACTCACTGTTTTCCAGATGACCAAGCCGCGGTGTTACAAAACCACGTGCAAGTAAACTCTCTGTTCAGACAGACCATGTCCACACAGATGGACCATAATTCCCACATGCAGCGCTGGAACACGAGAAGCTCACTAATGGCCTCAGATTCTATGTCACTAACCTTTAAGAAACACCACTGTTGGGCTGAAGAGCCAGTTCAGCAGAGAAGAGCACCTGCGAGTCTCTCAGAGGGCTCAAGTTCAAGTCCCAGCACCCAAATCACGCAGCTCACAACCACCTATGACTCCAGGTCCCAAGGATACAATGGCCTCTCTGGACCTCTGCAGACACCCGCATCCACAATCACTAACACACAACATACACACACACACACACACACACACACACACACACACACACACACACACACACGTGCACGCGCGCATATACACAGAACCAAAACAGAATCTTTTCCAAAAGAAAAAAAAAATCCCCTATACAGGGTTAGAAAAAATATCTACAATTATCTGAATGAGCAAGTAAGATCCATCACCCCTTTCCAGTGACCTTCTTCACACAACACAGCATGTGATGGACTGAATGCAAATGCTCACATAATAACCTCCCTGCTGGGGCTGGGCTGGTACTGTGTCTTCTAATGCTAAACACTGAACCCCCAAGATCTGGTTGCTATCCAGACGAGGACACCCTCACCTACACCAAGAGGTGTTGTGTAAATCTTGCTCCCCAATTTAAAGTTGGTTGGTTAATAAAATTAGCTAGGGGTCAGTAGCTGGGCAGAAGAGAAGCAGGTGAGGCTTAGGTCCCTGGGCTTGGGGTCAGATGAGGACCAGGAGGCTGAGAGGACAGCAGAGAGGAGGCAGAAGAGGTAACAGGAGGAGAAGCCAAGAGAAGGAAGTCACCGTGGGGCAGTATGGACCATGAGCAGCACGGCCATGAGAGGCTGCCTGATGGAACAGAAGCAGCCCAGGCAAGAACAGTTACAACACGAAATCTGAGGTGTGTAGCTTAGAGGGATGATGCCGGCCCAGTTATCATGCCTTGAGGCTTTTATAATTCTAAAAGGTGTCTGTCTCGACTATTTGGGAACGGGAATAGAGAAGCCCTCTAGAACCTAACATCCCTTCCACAGCATCTCCCATCTACAGATCTGAAAGCATGCTCACACTGACACCATTACATTTTTGTTATAGAATGGAATATTATTTTTCATAAAAAATATTTATACTAATACATATTAGATTTACTGCTATTTTAAATGAACAAATAAATCATTTTATTCTGCTTTAGAATTAGAAGAGATTCTTAAAATTGAGGTTTTTGGGGGGCAGGGGGATTTTAGACAAAATAATATTGCCTGTATGGTTTCCATACTGAATGAGAGTTCTCTTTCAGCACTTTGAAGGTTTTACCAATAGCTTCTGTTCTTAAAGTTTAATATTTATTTGAAACGTTTTCCTAATGCTATAAATGTGAGCTGTGTTAGTTTTGGTGCTGGGGCCTGAACCCAGAGTCTTTGCATATATTAAGTATATACTCTACCACTGAGCTAGAGCTCCACCCTGAAATGTCCAGAGATAGAGAACACGTGCATGAGGAGGCTCTCAAATGTCAGTTCTACCTTCTTTTTTTTTTTTTTTTTGGAGACAGGGTGCTCATTGGCCTGGAGCATGCTGTGTAAGCTGCTGGCTGGGCAGTGAGCCAAGGGCTCTGTCTGTCTCCACCTCCCCAATACTGGATTACAAGCATACATCATGAGCCCTGGATTGTTTGTTTGTTTGTTTGTTTTTAATGTGGTTCTGGGGATCGGACTCAGGACCTCAAGCACTTTGCTGACTGAGCCCTCTATGCCTCTAGCTCCTAAAGTGTCCGATTTTGAGAGAACAGTATTTTCGCCATTACTGTGCAGCTTTCACGTTGTTCTTTGTATTTCTATTACATATTGAATCGGATCTGTGAGACTTATCAATCCATCCATCAGTAGATATATATGCTTCACACAGATTGACAACTCTGATCTACTGTTCATCTGTATGTTGTAGTAATGAAAAGTAGATTTCCTGCTATGCAGTGCTCTCTTGTCTTGAATTATGTTTCATTTCAGTACCGTTCTTTGTTTCTGAGAGGCCCACAGGTGCCCACTACCACACCGGCTTTCTACCTTAGTTTGAGTGCTGGCATGGTGTATCCTTTTCTACTTATTTTAAGCTTTTTGGTGCCACTCTCTTCAACTTATAGCAGGTACCTTTAGTGCAGTCACATTTGCTGCGATTCCTGTCACTCAGCTCCAGCCACTATGACTTCCTTCCTTCCTTATACAGCCCAGTTATGTCTGTGAACAGCTTCCTTCCCTCCGACAGCTTGTTCTTCCTGTGTCTCAGCGGGAGGTTTTGTCTACACACGGCCTCTCCATGGTTTCCCTTCACTGTGCTCTACAAACTCAGCCAGTTGCACCTTAACTGATTGTGTTCAGTGAACTCAGTGGGTTTTCATGGAGATCATAGTGAGGAGACAGACACGGGCTGTCTGCCCCGGGCATCCACTGTGGGCTGGCGAGCAGAAGTATGAAGACTCATGAACCAAACTGGATTCAAATTTAAAGCTTTTTGTAGCATCTTAAATAGCGAAATGAGAATGGGCAGGTTCTCATAAAAGGGATATTCTTTTCAAAACTGTGATCTGTTTACAGAATATCAGTTTATAGAAATATTAGTTTTAAAGACTATTGCTTTTCTAAACCCTATTTTTCAGTAATCACTACATATCTTAAACACTACAGGGAATCACTGAAGGTTTTTTCAACTTGGCAAATAAGGCAATTCAATTTTAAGAATGGGATAAATATTCAATTTCAGATAAAAATATGAAAGTTTTTTTCTTAAGTATCAAATTCTGCCACTTCTAATTAAATTGTTTCCTGTTACCCATTTTGGACAAAAATTTCATTTCAAAAAAAGCAACTGAATTTGCAGGAAGAAAGACGGTATCATCGTCTCCACAGTTAAATACTGCCTGTCTGGACTCCGATGGCTTCTCCCTGAGGCTGTGGAGGTAAACACTTCATTTCACCTCACAGATACATGTCCTAAGCACGCTGAGACTGTCCAGACATCCTTCCCTCAGTGCTGCTGCAGCTCAGGATTTACAGACACACATTCTCCATGTCCTGTCTGCTTCTGTGATATTTCCAATTAAACTATAGGAGACCTGGGGGGAGAGACATTTAAAATTCAAGCACTATTCACAAAATGTTAACACACTCAGCTCTGAACTAGGTGAGACCTTCATGGCTCAGCGTCAGCAGAAATGCAGACTGAAGCATCCCGTGGTGCTGTCCTCAGCGATGCTAGTTCAGTATCTCCTGGTAACTGCTGGAATGAGGACACTCTGTGCACCATCTTTTAGAGCACCGTTCCAAATCCTTGCTTTAGAGTTGTGGCAAGGACTATGACACCAGGCGTTAGAGGCAGCTTTCACAAGATCTTTAGGAATAGTTCGTGTACATCCTAACTCTATTTTCCTTCATTACTCAAATACAAAATTCTGCCCTTAAAGAACAGTATTAAAGAACGAGTTTCCAGGAACCTGGAGAAACAGCTTAGCAGTTAAGAGAATATACTGCGGGGAGATGGCTCAGAGGTTAAGAGCACCGTCTGCTCTTCCAAAAGTCCTGAGTTCAATTCCCAGCAACCATATGATAGCTTACAACCATCTATAATGAGATCTGGTGCCTTCTTGTGGCAGGCAGGCATACATGTGGGCAGAATACTGTACAAATAATAAACAAATATTTTTTTTAAGTATATACTGCTCTTGCAGACAACCTGAGTTCAGTACCCAGCACCCACATCAGGTGGCTCACAATTGCCTGTAATTCCGACTGCAGGGCATCTGATGCCCTGTTCTGGCCTCTGTAGGCACTGCATTCATATGCGCATACTCTCACTCAGATCCACATATAAACACAATCAAAAGTAAAAAATAAAATCATTTTTTAAAATGGAATTCTCAAGCTGGTGAGATGGCTCAGTAGGTGAAGGCACAAGCCACCAAGCAAAGACAAAGGAACTCTTCATAGTCTACAACAATCCTGGTCTTCAAAAGCCCTCCACACTAGTTGTGCAAAGCATTTTATGACAGGCAGATGAAGGTATGGCAGCACGGCATCACTTCCTCCACGTCAGCCAGCGGTTAGTGGAAAGAAGCCCCAGACAGGCCTCGGAGCTCAAGTCCACTGCCCAAACTAAACTCTATAAGGACCAAGAGAACTGTGACACGTCTGAAGATCACTTTAGATTTAAAAATGTAAAGGGAAGTGTTCCAACGGAAAAATAAACATTGTCTGGAAATAGTCACAAATAAAACGTGGGCTCCTTAGATTACTTTTCACCCTGAATGTTGTATTATCTCTACTCATTAAATGCTGCAAACGTCAGTAAATGTCTGCAGTTGGAGGAAGGCGGACTATAACACAAGGAGGAAACATGCTCACTTTCACAAGCTCTGAAAGGGTTTAGAATAATCTTTTCAGTCTAAAATTAAAAGAATGATTGATAAAAACAAGGCACTAGGAAATCAGTCAAGTGCCCGCCACGGCAACCCTAAGTAGAAGATTGCAACCCCACACAAACTTTTAATCATTTCAGCCTGGACAAAACAGAAAATAGAAAGTGAATGAAGAATTTTTAAAGGGGAAAAAAGGTCAAAGATCTCAGAACTTTTCAGATGTGAGTAAAATTGTCTCAAATTAGTGAGGCCCTTGGCCCTCCAGGGGCTTGAAGAACGTGTAAGCAAGCTGCCTGGCCTGGATGCACGGGCGCTGCAAACCCTCCCCAGAAAACACAACCTTCAGTTTCAGCACTACTCACAAACTCATAGTCTCCATCCTGAGGTATTTTCCAATCTGAAGAATTTTTCAGAGAGCCAGAAACATTCTTGCCAAAGCTGTTGATCTGGTTTTCCTTTTCTTTTTGTTCGAAGTATTCAAGGAAAGATGGTTTTGCAGGCTGCATGGTCTCATCTCTTCCTGAAAACAAACAAACAAAAACAAAAGGTGAAAAGGAACGCAGACACACGTGTGGTCAGGATGCCCAGGGGGACGACAGTCTCCAGGTCAGCTCTCCCTGTTGGATAAAGGCCTTTATGAATGTCTCTAATGAAGCTAAGGAAAAACACACAGATCCTCACTTGAAATATTTCTTAGTAAACAAACAGATTCTGTGCTCCCTCTGTAATATATGTTAATTGTTTTCCCAGAGTCTTTATTTCTAAAATGAAAGATTTGGGTAACTCGATAATTCTGAGAAAGCTTCAAATAAAACCTGTACTATTGTTGTTCTTTTTATTATTATTGGTTTCCTACAGCAAATAATTCTTGAAATACTTAGACTGAACATATCTCAGATGCAAACAAAAATATTTGTGCCCATTGTATTCATTATTCCGTACTGCACTGCAGTCACAGGGGTGAGGCGGGAGGAGACCGGTCCTAAGTAAGCTCACATTCTTGTTGAAAGGAGGAGATAAATACGCATGAAAAAGGAAATACAAGTAAGGGCAATCCTTCCACTTCTGAGCTAGTGTGTGACCTTCTGCTGATGCTGAGGATCAAAACCAAAGCTTTGTATCTACCAGGCAAGAGTGCTACCACTGAACTATACCCCTAGCCTTATATAACGTTCATTTTCTTTTCATACATTATCTATCATCTATCCATCTATTTGAGGCAAGGTCTCACCTTATAACCCTGGAGTTCACTATGTAAACTCGGTTGGCCCCAAACTCGGAGACCCTCCTGCTTCTGCCTTTCAAGAGCTGGGATTAAAGGCATGCACCACCATGCTTGGCCCATAAATAACATTTAAAATATTATTTACACACCAACCAAGGATCAGGCATGGTGAGGACCTAGACCCTCTGCTCAGATGTGGTAGACAGGCAGCACAGTCTCCTTGTGGGTCCCATAATATGGAGCGCAGAGGCTACCTCTGACATGGACTCTGGTGCCCACTTGGTGATCACTACCCCCTGGCAGGTGGCCTTGCCAGGCAACAGAGGAAAAGGATACAGGCAGTCCAGATAAGACTTGATAGGCTGAGGTCAGATGACTGGGGAGGAGGGCTCCCCTTTCTGAGAACTAAGGGAGGGGACTACAAAGTAAAGTGTACAAAAAAATATATTATTTACAGACAATTTAAATGAGGTACAGTATCATGTGCATAGCATGAGCTGAACTGTAAAATCATATACACAGGAGAAAAATACACCAAAATGTTAAATGAATCTCTCAGACATTTGCTGTCTTTCTCGCTATCAACCTTTTCAACCACAGCCAGGTCTGCCCACTGCTAGGTGTTACCACTGTTTATTGTGCCGTTCCTTCCTCCTTATGGGGGACTCAATACAGGTTTCCTAAGACCTGCCAATCACCCAACAAAGATATGATGTGCTGCTTATGTAAAATAAAGATGCATTTTATGTTTGTTTTGTTCGTTTTTAAGCTTCATTTTATTGCATATTCAAGTGTACTACAAGAACTACATACAATAAAACAAAACTTGTAAAAATGTAACACTGGATTTGCCGAGGAGACAGAAGGAGATGTTCTGTGCTCAGTTCCTTCCTCTGGGAACTCAAAGGGAAGACCAGCTCTGAGACAGTTATGCCACAACTATTCACCTAATCCTACCATGGACAAAGATAAGCAGAAAAGCTAGTGCCAGGGCTGGAGAGATGGCTCAGAGGGTAGGAGCACTGTCTGTTCTTCCAAGAGTCCTGAATTCAATTCCCAGCAACCACATGGTGGCTCACAACCACCTATAATGAGATCTGGTGCCCTCTTGTGGCATGCAGGCAGAATACTGTATACATAATAAATAAATAAAAAGTCATTTTTAAAAAAAGAAAGCCTAGTGCCAACCAGCCCGGAGACTTCTGAGCGACACAGTCAGAACATGGTAACTGCACAAAATACCCTAAGTTCCCCAGGCAGCTGAACAGACTATAAAATCTAGACATTCTAAACCATCACATGGCTGTTTGGGAAGAGATCACATTGTATATGCATATCACACCCAAAGAAGGAATTTCCAAATGAATAAACAATTCACTGCAAAAATAGAAACTATAAACTCTAGAGGAAAACATAAGCATGCACTTGAGCCCAGCTGTGGGAAGGCTTGCCAGCGGTGGCAAGACACAGAGACAAGGGGCTGCTGCCTGAGTGTGAAGGATGCAACACAAATTCAAATTCATTCAATAGTGTACGACATACATGAGAAAAACTAAAAGGCAAATTATGGAAAGAAAATGTTTCCAACAAATACAATAAAACATTTTAAAGAACTTCTTTTTAAAAGGAAACTGTAAGGATACTTTGTGGATTTCGGAAGATAAATAACCAATATGTAAACAACCTTTTAAATGAAAGAAAAGGAGCCCCAAAAAGGGAGTAGATAGTGAACTAAAGATTGGTGCTTTGGTTCACTTACAAGAACTTAAATTAGAGCCACATGAGGTACCATTTCTTAATACTTCAGCTGGCAAAACTTCAAACCTAATAATACACTCCTGGGTAAGGCTGTGGGGTCAGCCGCTCTCACTGTGGCTGAACCAACCACACAGCATGCAACTGCTGCCATCGGGACTGGCGCTGAGTATGAAACCATGAGCCAGAAGCAAACATGAACAGCCTGTACCGATGAATCTCAGCTAGAGCCTTTACCATGAACTCACGGTGTTTTAAAAAGATCCTGCCAAGATCTTTTGATACAAGGAAACCAAAGCCACACACCCCAACACCAGTGCAGATCTGAGTCTGGAAAACAAAAACAAAAACAAAAAAAAACTCCTCTACTGAAAAAGAGACTTCTTAAGGGTAACGGCAAATTCCGGGACTAAGAAAGAAAAATCATGAAGTGAGCCTCCACCTTTTTAGGTAAGTATATCACCTGGCCCTCAGCAGAGAAGCATCTTCTTGCAGTAGATGGCGATTAACACAGATTGGACAATGTAGACAACGAGAGACTCTGGGGGTCCCCACTCCAAACAGGATGTCTTTATCAAAGTTCTCCCTTCAAGGCTCAGGGATCCATGAGAAGAGGCGGTAGAAAGACTGTAAGACCCAAAGAGACTCCACAGACTAAGCATCTTCCAACAGGACAGGCTAGGCACACATGGACTCATAGAGGCTGTTACAGCACACACAGCCTCACAGTGTCACACCAGACAAAACACCAGCCTGGGGAAGGGGAGGTAGGCACTATTGCAATTGATAGTTACTAGGAAAGGGGGAAATTTGTTTTCTTCAGTGGAGTGACACTGGTTCTACCAATCACACTCCAAGGCAGGCCTCATGTTCAGGAGTAGTTGGCCAATCCAAAACAGAAGCTATGGTGTGTGTGTGTGCGTGTGTGTGTGTGCGCGCGCGTGCGCCTGGACACATAGACAATCACATCTGCATGGGGTTTTTTTGTTTTGTTTTTTTAAAGAAAGAGAAAGAAACAAGGGCAACACCAATAGACATGTGGAGGTGGACAGGAACAACCAAATGGCCTCAAACCTACACGTACAGGCAACTAAGGAACGCTGAGAGCAGGAGAAACAGTCTTCTCCAGGGAAGAGCACAACTGACTATCCGACATCACGTGGCCAGCGCTGCAGCATACATGTGAGTGGCATTATACAGGCTGAACGGGTTATATGTCTAGGAACATATATGCATATAATAACAGTTAAAGAAACAAAGGCCATAAAATTGAAAAAGGGCATGGAGGGTTAGGAGAGGGCTTGGAGGGAGGGAAAGGAGAAGCGCTGTAACGCTACTGTAATCTCAAAAAGGAAAGGAAAAGCCTGAAGCTGAGGAAGAGAAAAGATTATAGACAAAAACAGGCAGATGGGACTTGGCTCAGTAGCCCAGATAAGCAGGACTCCATCAGTATCTGGAGCTAGTGCCTGGACACCCCAGCATACGCTCCTCCACTAAACATCCTAAAACTACTTGTGGCTCCCAGTGTGTGGACACTGGCGAAGCGAGATCCTCTCAGAAGCAAAAGACAGCAAACTGACACCTCGGCAACCATTCCTTTTTGGGGAAACAGTGTCTGGGGCCCTAATAACTAGGGAAATTCCACCTGGGGAAGTGTCTGTAGCACATTCTCTGTAACTTTATAAATGCTAATAAAAGTTGTGTGACTTTTCATAGATGCTCAAACACTTACTAAACTGAGCTATTTTTAAACCCTAATTTCTGTTAAGCTTCAAACCATGTATATCTTGAGGTCTAAAAAAATTACTAATGTGATAAAACTAAATTACTTTAGCCAATTAGAGATTCTCTCTTTAAAACCTAATGAGCATTTAAGAGGCACCGTGGGGAGACCCACCACTACCAATGTGGGGACACTGAACACCAAGAACACACTGCAGTGTGAGCTAGCCACGTAGTGGATTCCAAGCCAAGCTGTGGCACTGTACGGCACTCTGTCTCAAAGTAAGTAAATGAATTAAGTGCAATGTAAAATAAATGTGTAAAAATCAAATCTTTAAGTTGGGGATGAGACTCAAAAATATTTCTGTGGATTAACTCTAAACCATTCCATTAAAAACAATTAAAAGAATATTGTTACTGAGAGAATATAGCATGTCTATTTCTATCACTGCTTACATGAAAAAGTGAAGTTTGCTTTACTCATATTTCAATTATTTACTTGACAACAACAGCCTTTCTCAACCCCCTTAAAGATTTCTAATATTTTTGGAGAGAGAAAAAAGAAAAAAAGAAAGAAAGAAAGCAAAGCCCTGTCCATTGTCTCTTTCGGCAACTAAGAACCCTGACTAAGGAATTCCATCAACGCCTCTTTCAGCTGGTGCTGCCACTGCCAGGGACCTGATTATCCCTCACATGAATTGGAATTTAAAGGCTGCCCCCAGCAAACAAAACTGTTTTAGTGTTAGATTTTTTTCTTAATCTAATCACATATTCAAATATAAGCTGGGAATAAAGTCATACTTTTCTTGGGAAATTAATTGCAGCTAAACAATCTGTTAAGGTTTACATACATCAAATTACCAAAGAGTAAAGATGGTTGCAGTTTGGGGGGGGGGGGTGTATCATCTAGGGGTGTGGTGTTTTGGGACTCAAAGCCAGGGCCCTGTGCACACCAGGCAAGCAGCCCACCAACCGAGCTACATCCTTAGCCTCCGAAGGTGATTTTGGAAATAGCACAAGGCCATGAAAGGCCAGAAGAGACTTTCAACATTCTGTATTCCATGTCAATGCTAAATAAATCTCAGCGAGCCTCCTAGTAGTAAAACAGCATGGGGGAGCTAGTCAGCAGTCTGAACTGAGGCCCTCCCAGAAGCCAGCCCAGCTGTGACTGTACCAGCTGACCAGACCAAGAAAAATACCCAACTACAAATCTTTGCTAACCTCTAGAATCATGCTTTACATAAAATGGCTATTTTATTTTTTTATTCTTTTTTTTAAATGTTTTATTATTAATTTATTCTTGTTACATCTCAATGGTTATCCTATCCCTTGTGTCCTCCCATTCTTCCCTCCCTCCCCTTTTCCCCTTATTCCCCTCCCCTATGACTGTTCCTGAGGGGGATTACCTCCCCCTGTATATGCTCATAGGGTATCAAGTCTCTTCTCGGTAACCTGCTGTCCTTCCTCTGAGTGCTACCAGGCCTCCCCCTCCAGGGGACATGGTCAAATGTGAGGCACCAGAGTATGTGAGAAAGTCATATCCCACTCTCCACTCAAGTGTGGAGACTGTTCTGACCATTGGCTAGATCTGGGTAGGGGTTTAAAGTTTACTGCCTGTACTGTCCTTGGCTGGTGCCTTAGTTTGAGCGGTACCCCTGGGCCCAAATCTGCCTATCATAATGTTCTACTTGTAGGTTTCTAGGACCCTCTGGATCCTTCTACTTTGCCATTCTCCCATGCTTCTCTCATCTAGAGTCCCAATAGGATGTCCTCCCCTCTGTCTCAGTTTCCTGGTAAGTGAAGGCTTTCGTGGGACATGCCCCTTGGGCTAGTATGCAGATATAAGTGAGTATATACCATTTAAGTCTTTCTGCTTCTGGGAAAATGGCTATTTTAATCCACTAAGTTTTGGAGTGCTTTGTTAGGCAGCAAAGGCTAAATGATTTAACAATCTTTTTCTCTCCTGCTCTAACCTGTTCACTCACATACTACCTTACGTCCACAAAAAGCATTTCCCTTAGAAACCCAGACGCAAATTCAACCAACACTGTTACTAAATACCTGGGTTTGAGGCTTTCACGTGACTTTCATCCCAACTTTCTGACCACACAGAAGGTACAAACACAGACTGTACATACTAGGCACCTGCCAAGCACTGCCCTTAGCACAATGGATTTTCACTAAATCTTGCAGACTCTTTTCAGGGATATTATGAATCCTGTTTTATAGATGGGATGTTTGCCTAAGATTTTATAGCTATGACAACGAGGACCAATGTGAAAGTCAGCTGTCAGGTTTTAAGGCTGGTGAGCTGTAGCTCATCTGATGAGCTCTCTAAAAGCAAAATGAAGATTGTTGACATGTTAGCACTGCCATTAAGTTGAGTGCAGAAAGAGTGAGCGAATGGAATTTTCCCAGGAACCTTATCTTTGAACCATTCTTTCAGCAACGTGGAGCTAGATAATCAAGTGCTGGGCAGCAGCCTGTCAGAGTTGAAAAGCGCAAGAGAATAGCTCCGAGTGATTAAAGGCTGGGCTGCCCTGTGCTCTCTCTGGCTCCCAGGCCTTCAGCTGGTCAGGGGACATTCTATTTCAACTTGAACTAGAGTTTTGTTTTGTTTTGTTTTTTTCCCAGATGTATCACAGGAAATGAACACATTCAGCTGAATGATAATACAGGAAACCTGAAGCCAGAAGGAGAACAGACTGGGCAAACCCTGAGAACATCCGCATCTTGCTTTAATTCTTTTATCTGATGCAGGAAATAAATGTGCTCCTATACTGCGGTGGCCTACTTCTCTGTGAGCCCTACTTACCAACTGAATAGACTATCTGTGTAAGCCCACGAGCAAAGGAGGGAAGCGATGAGCACCTGTGTCTAGTCTCTACTTTTCTTTGAAAGACATGATTCCAATGTCCGCCAACTGATGGGCAGGTATGTGGTATGGATATACACTGGAAAAGTATTCGGCAAAAACAAAAAACAACTAAAAATGAAAATATTTGAGAGATGGACTGGGGAGATGTCACAATTGGTAAAGTGCTTACTCCAAAAACATAAGACATGAGTTCAGATCCTGAGCACCCACATAAAAAAGATGGGTACAGCCGGGTGTGGTGGTGCACACCTTTAATCCCAGCACTCAGGGAGGCAGAGGCAGGCAGATGACTGTGAGTTTGAGGCCACCCCGGTCTACAAAGCGAGTCCAAGATAGCCAAGGCTACACAGAAAGACCCTGTCTTGAAATCCACGGCTTCCCCCCACAAAAAAGGGTGCAGCATCACCAATCTGTATCTCAACCCTGGGAGGGAACTGGCAGGTCCCTGGAGCTCACCAGCCAGTGTAGCCAGATCCACGAATTCAACAAATAGAGTGGAGTCCCAGTGTTAAGCTCTGACCTGCCTACACACACACACACACACACACACACACACACACACACACACACACACGTTCACACAAAAAAATTAAACACTGATACACAGTGGAACATGGATAAACCTTGAAAGAATTATACAAAACAAAAAATGCCATAGCCAAAGAGAAGCATCCTTTCTGAATCCATTTACATTAAATATCCAAAACAGGCAAATCCATAAATAGGGAAAATAAGAAGTAATTGACAATGGAAAGAGAGTTCCTTTGATTTTTTTTTGTTTGTTTTTGTTTTTTGTTTTTTTGTCTGCTTGTTTTTTCAAGACACGGTTTCTCTCTGTCTCTCCTGGATTTGCTTTGTAGACCAGACTAGCCTCAAACTCAGAGCAATCTGCCTGCCTCTGCCTCCCAGAGTGCTGGTATTGCAGATGTGTGTCACAGCACCCAGCTGAGAGTTCCTTTGGAAGTGATCAAAATGCCTGGAACTTAATAATTGTTACTCTTGTAATACTTTGTCAACACACTAAAATCTACACAACTGCTTGCTTTAAAATGGTAAACTTTATAAATGTATACCATAGCTTAAAATGATAAAACTTTAAAAACTAAATCCTGGTGATGGTTGCACAACTCTGCAAACATACTAGAAGCCACTGTACATTCGGGATGAGTAAGCCCCGTGGTTCATAAATTATGTCAGAAACGCCATCTTGATATAAAGTGACAACAGCCCTTCCTCTATGATATGCTCTTATTTCTGGGCTTCTGAAAACTATAAAATAATGCCAGGCCAGACATGCTAGAAAGAAGCTTGACCAAACGCTGGAGCTCACATTCGCTATGGAATGACCAGATCACAAACTGGACAGCCGTTCCACCCCAACCCTTCACTTGGGAACTGTCACTCACTAACCACGATGGCCAGCTTAGCCTTTCCTTAGTTCACAATAACCTGTTGTTATCTAAGTAGTAATTAATCCTGCTCAAAGTATGGAAGTGAGCACACAAGCCTACATTTTTTTCTGGGCTCCATGCATAAATATTTCTAAGACAAAAACTAAGCAATACCTCAATGTGTCCTGCTGCTTTAAAATAATGTGCTATCATGTAAATGCATTACTTACATTATAGAGGGTTTGTTTTTGAAACCTATCATTTGTTAAATATGTAGCTGCTGGTTTTGTTTTTGTTAAGAAGCATTTATGGGTTTCAGATGTACCCAGCCATTCATTTACATAAAGTCATTATCCAAGTCTGTGTAACCATAAACTTTTGGATGTTCTTGAAGCCACTAAGAACTGAGGGTTGTAAGATGCCCGGGAGCCCAGAAAAATCTCTCTTCCTGGTTACAGTGGCTCACAGGCATGTTAATGCTAATGAGCTGCACATGGATCACAGGAGCGCTCCAGCACTGGGGATAGATAGTCAACGATGAGGACGGCCCATCCCTTGGTACAGCAACAGTCTCCTGAGACTGGGTCTCGCCTCTCCTGACCAGTGTCTTGATACTCCCTGTAACAATAGCATCAAGTTCAAACTCCTTATCTGGGCGCTCCAAGTCCTTTTAAAGGCTGACCAGTGCCCACCTCTGCTTTAGCCAGCTTCAGTATCTCAACACGCCCTGTCCGGTTTTCCGACTTTGCTTCATTTTTAACAGTCTTCACCATCCTTCTCACAAAGTCTTTAACCCTTTCCTGTGACTAGCCCAGCCTCTCATCACGTGTTTTATTATCTTCATGTACAGAGGGCCCCTCTCCTCAGCTAATAAGTCACTACCAAATGCCATGGTCTGAGGTATGGTCTACACACGCGAAGGCTGGAAAGAGCAGCAGCAGCATGTACAGCCCTGGACCCTGACAGAGACACCATCTTACGTTTTGGACCTATAAGTTCTTTGCCAGCAGTAAATGTTTCATTTGGTCTCTCTGTACATTATTACATGGTTGTAACACATAGGACGTATCTAAGAAATACCTCATGGACTGCATTGGATAGTTGTTTTTAACAAATCCTGAAACTGACATTTCTTAGGGTGGACACTCTTACAGGAAATCATCTAATCTTCCTTATAGATCCACTTCAATTAGTATTAAAGAGTGCATCTCCACTCCTCTCTAGGCAAGAGCCAGAACGGAGAGGCACTGCAGGTAGAGCACTGATGGACCAGGCCGGCCTGGCTGCCTCTCGGCCTCTTAGGCCCAAGCCGAGGCCCCGCTTCTGGATCCACCCTTTCTCCTCACTGCTATTCTTGGCTCTCCTGTGACTAACATAAGCACACTGGAGTCCCTTATATTCCAAAGACTATAGGCCGTGGGCCCATCCCCAGGTCACATGGCGATCTGGTGCTTTCCCATCCTAGCTTGTGGTCTGGCTGGGCTCTTTGGATGAATATTCAGGCACCAAGCTCAGCAGTCTTGGCTCGTCCCAAAGAAATCAAGAATGTTAATGGTTTCCAAAGATAAAAGTGAGCCCAACATGTGGACACAGTAAGACAAACTGCACAATTAGGAGTTAGCTTCACTCTGAAGGATGACCTGGAGTCATTTGTGAAATTGTTTAGTACCAAGTCTGCTTCTCTATTGTAAAGCTCACCCAGGAGGGAACTTCTCATAAAATGCAGTTCACCACGGAGATTACCTTTCAGGGATGGAAATAAAGGCAGTCAGTAATAAATCCCAGAGTTCAGATAAGAGTTTGAAGCCTTACAAAAGAAGGCTCAAAGGGATCCAAAGTCTGGCCTTCTTTAAATCTGCCATCTTGTGTATTGAGCTGTTTAACTGGTTCTCAAAATAGCTGTCATCTTATTGCCAGGGAATTTAACACATTCTCTCTCTCTCTCTCTCTCTCTCTCTCTCTCTCTCTCTCTCTGGAATTTAACACACTCCCTCTCTTTCTTTGTCTCTCTGTGTCTCTCTGTGTGTCTCTGTCTCTGTCTCTCTCTCTCTCTGTGTGTGTGTGTGTGTGTGTGTGTGTGTGTGTGTGTGTGTGTGTGTGTGTGTGTCTGTCTTTCTCGGTGTGGATATGTGTCTCCTCTTTCTAAATGAATGAATAAATAAATAAATAATAATAATTGTTTATTATACCACTTTCGTCTTTGGGCATTAGACACTCAGTATTTTCTATGTAGTTCCTTATTTTAGTTTGAGAAAACAAAACATAAATTCTGAAGATCAAAAGGGGAGTCCCCTCAGTAAGGAGGCTCCACCTGTGAGGCCTAGACATACACTCCAAGCCAAGACTGGCTGCAAAGATCCATTACTTTTCCTTCCTTCTCCTGCTCACCTTCCGCAACAAAACTAAACGTTGTAGCTTCCCGCTGCAGTGCATACACAGCCCTGGCACTACGCAGAACCTCTCTGTGGCATCAAGTCAGAGCGGCAGGGACACAGAAGCACTGAGAACTCACAGAACTGTGCTGGGCTCTGAGGCACTCAGAATCTGGGCAAGAACGCCTCTGTTGTCCAGAGGAGGCCAACCCGGTACAGCGCTTACACCCAAACCACCGCACCCACAAGAGCTGTCAAATCAGACTGACAGAGACAGCACAAGGACAACAGTTACAACCCCTTTCAGACAACTGCAGGTGGAAAGAATTGGGTCTTGAGTCAAGAATGTCTCTCTTACGCAGCTCCGGTGAATGTGTACTTAACAGACAGTGTTGGAATGAAATCTTTTCAACCAGAGCCTGGATTTTGGCTTTCAAGGGGGAAAGGCAGCAACAATAGATGCCCTCAGTCCCAGAGCTTCTTGAACTCATCCACGCCGCGGTGTTTTGCATTCCACTTCAAAGACATTAGTGCAGCTGCTGCTTAGGGAGCAAATCAGAACCCTGGGAACCAAGCACAGATTTTAGGAAGAAATCAGCTCACTCCCCTCAGTCCACAGGGTCTAAGTGGAAAGGCCTGAGTCCAGGACGAGAACTTAGCAAATACTAGTTCACCTCCTGCCTCCACTGCGAACAGGCCTGGGAAGGAGGAGAGGGCGGCTGACAGGCATCTCCTGGACATGCGGACGGACAAGGCCACATCATCATGGCCACCGAGCCCGGCAGCAAACGGGCATCCATGACCTCTCAGAACTACTATGCTGACCCGTTAGTCCTTCACACAGGAAGTACCGCCAAGCAGCACATCTGTGCAGACCAAGCCGACTCCCTTCTTCTGTGTTTTGCTGCTACTGCTCTTTATTTTTGTCTCTGAAAAATCAAATATCGAAAACTGGTGGAGAATGTGCACTTTAAAGGCACCAGTAAATTAAGTTTACAGATGTAAATTCTTATACCAAACAACTAGAAAATACACGTTCTCAAGTTGGCAGACGACCCACTGGGTAAAGGTATTATGCAAGCCTGTGGAGCTCAGCTCAAGTCTCAGAACCCACAAAAGATGTCTGCTGATTTCCACACCACGGCTTCACAGCACACACATGCGGAGTTTTAAAACATTTTCAATAGAAGAAAGCACAATCTGGCTAAAGTATGCACAGACTACTTGACAAAAATTCACAGCAAACATGCTGAGCCACAAATGTCTCAGAAAGTAGCAAAGAACAGTTGCCACGCAGGCCGGGGTCTTTAACCACAATTCTCTAACCCATCCCCAGTTTAAAATTTTACACACTTAGTTTTGAAAACAGCACTTCTGAGTAATTCGCAAGCACAGTGGCACATGCCTATACTTCTGGAATTCAAGAAACAGAGGCAGGGGAACTTTGAATCTGAGGCCAGCCTAGGACACATAGCAACTCCCAGGCTGGCAAGGGGTATAAGGTAAACAAAATTCTGTTTCTAAAAAGCAGATCAGTTCTCAGAGCTTGGCATGCGGCTGCATGCGGAATGCCTGCGTAGTGCTGACGTCCCTGTGCTCGCACTGGCAGCTGACAGCGGACAGAGCAGAGCACACGCACCATGCAGACATGCAGTAAGGCTAGACTAGCACTAAGGGAAAAGCCACCGCAATCAGAGCCAATGGTAAGCAACGCTACACCAGCTCTGTTCCAAGGACTGTAAAGCTACAGGGAGAGACTCTTTAGCCTAAGGAAGAGGTGTTATGATTCTGCTGCGCCATCAGACTCAGTATTAAGATATTAGAACTGAGGGGCTGGAGAGATGGCTTAGAGGTTAAGAGCATTGACTGCTCTTCCTAGTGGTCCTGAGTTCAATTCCCAGCAACCACATGGTAACTCACAACCATCTATCATGAGATCTGCTGCCCTCCTCTGGCAGGCTGGTGCACATGCAGACAGAACACTGTCTACATAATAAATAAATCTTTAATAAAAAAAAAAAAAAGATATTAGAAGAAATGTCTCTAAGGTGAGCAACAAGACAAGATCAGGCACTACTGCTCAAAGTGCATTAGAGATCTAAGTGAGCCAGAAAGCAAGGTGTACAGATCAAAAGGGGGAAAACTAAGACCATTAATTCACAGAGAAGGCCTTCTTTGTAAAGAATAAAAAAGGGAACTTACAGATTTGGACTCTCAAAGGATAATGAACAAAACAACCCACTGGAAAACATCAACACACCAACTATAAAAGTAAACCAAAAACAAAAGACTTGGAACGTCAGTGAAAAGACACTCGCTATTAGCCTCAGGTTAATGCCCCAGGCCCATATGGTGGGGAGAGAACAGTTCTCCTCTGACCTCCACATGTGTGCAAGCATACATACACACACACAATAAACACAAAAATAATTTTTGAAGATCTAAAGGTAAATCTAATAACTTAATAAAACTATTTAAAGTGCTAGGCTGGTTAAGGAGACAGACAGCTCAATCAGCTAAGTGCTTGCCAGGCAAGTACAGGAACCCAAGTTAATCCCTAGAACTCACACAACGCATCCAGGCACTGTGCAGGCATATAATGCCAGGAGTGACTGGTCCTGAAACGCAAGATGCAGGCTGGGGAGATAGCTCAGCAGTAAAGAGCATGTACAGCTCTTCTAGAGGATTCTTGCTTGGTTCCCAGCACACATACCAGGTGACTCCCAACCACCTGTAACTGCGGCTCCAGGGGATCCAAGTCACTGGCCTCCTGAGGCATCTGACCTCAAGGTACACACCCACACATATACATGTAATTTTAAATACTAAAAGTAAAATATTTTTTAAAAATCTACTTGGACAGCTCCTGAAGAACACCACCCAAGGGTGACCAACTCTGGCCTACACATGAGCACACATGTGTACACACACACACACACACACACACACACACAAACTGCTAGGCATGATAGTGCATACTTGTAGCTGCAATACTCATGAAGCTGAGGCAAAAGAATCAAAAGTTGACACCAGCTTGAGCTATATAAAAAGGCCTCGTCAAGATAGACAGGCCAGGCAACAGTGGCTCACGCCTTTAATCCCAGCACTCAAGAGACAGAGGCAGGTGGATCTCTGTGAGTTAGAGGCCAGCCTGGTCTACAGATCAAGTTCCAGGACACCCAGGGCTACAAAGAGAAACCTTGTCTTGAAACAGCCCCAACCCCCAAAAAAGAGAGACAGACAGACAGACACACACACAAAAGTAGAATGTGACTATAAATAAACTATAGTTTTCTAGAGATATGATAGGTAAACCAAGTAACAGTGTTTGACAGAACTAATCTATACAGTCAAATCAATCAAATAAAATCAAAGTAGAGTGCAAAATTTGATACACTGATCCTAAAATCAATGAGATCACTATAATGAAAATTTCAAATAGCAATCTGTATGAAGAAGGAGGAGGAGGAGGAGGAGGAAGGAGGAAGAAGGGGGGGACAAGGAATCTATTTTAGAAAATGAGTCACAGAAGACATGCAAAGGTGACTGGACCACACAGTTGAATGTGGTAAGGAAATATGGTTTTCAAATGAGAAAAAATGGAGCAGATGACTATAGCTCATAGTATAAACAGAAATCCAGGAAACAGTAAATAACACCTGTAAACAATAGAACTTTACAATTGTTTAAACACACACTACTTTTATGATAGTCTAGGTAGAAAGAATTTTTTCCCCTTTTGATTTTTAGAGACAAGGTTTCTCGATGTAGCCCTGGCTGTCCTGGGAGTCGCTCTATAGCTCAAACTGGCCTCAAGCTCACACAGATCCACCTGCCTCTGCCTTCCTGATGTTGGGATTAAAGGTGTACACCCCCACCACCCAGGGAATTATCTTGAAAAACACTAAATAACGAATTAAAAAATTAGAACAGTCTGATGTCATGAAAACTACAATTGCTAAGAATGGCTGCAAAGTGAAGGGCACAAGTCATGAGTTAAGGCAAAAAATAATTAGAAAGCACAAACCATACGCCAAAAGTCAGTACCTAAAACACAAAGAAATTCTGCAAACCAGTACAAGGCTATTCAGATTACCTTTTCTGCATAAGGACAAGCAAGATTAAAAGGAGGTACAGTGCAGCTCGGTGGTACACAGCTGGCGTGCAGGAGGCCCGGGGTTCCAGTCCCTGCTCTTCCAAAACCAAGATCAGGACACACCAAGTAACAAATGGATATAAGACGTCTTTAACACTTGTTTTTCTACATAGTGTAACTCTTCCCCAAATCAGGTCTGTGCTTGAGTTGTTTCCTATTCCACTATTTGGTTGGAACTGCTTAACTGATGACATTTTTTTAAAATTATTGTATATGAGTGCTTTATCTGCAGAAGAGGGCACCAGATCACATTATAGATGGCTTTGAGCCACCATGTGGTTGCTGGGAATCGAACTCAGGACCTCTGGAAGAGCAGGCAGCGCTCTTAACCACTGAGCCATTTTAAAAGCTACGTGTGGCACTGTGCTGAAGAACAACAAAGCCAATTCCCACTAAAGCTGACTAGGAACCTGAGAGACACTGTGCAAGGTGCCTCAGCTCTGCCGAGTGTCCGGTCTCCTAACGAAGTGAAATAAAGACCAAGCCCTAGCACTGCTGTGGTGACTCAGAACAGACTGAACGGTGAGGCTGAAGAGATGGCTGGTTGCTCTTCCTGAGGACTCAGGTCCAATTCTTAGCACCTACAGCTCACAGGAACTCCAGTTCCCTGCAGGCACTAAGCACGTGTATGCACAGGCATTGAAAAATACCCAAACCCATAAAACAAGGTAATAAAATGTGCATATGCTATGTATATACTTAAAGATAAATAAGTAGTAGTCTTGATCCAAAATAAATCCTATCATACAAAGGGTATCAGTGACCGTGAAAGGGAACATAATTCCAATTCATAACCAATTACAGAGCTCCCTCTGCTGGCAGAGAAAAGTATAACAAGCTCAATACTGACCATTCACACAGGAATTCGATCTTTATTTCTGATAAAGCAAAGTTCTTTTAGAGCCCTCATTCAAAATAACAGGAGAGTCTGCCCTGCACATATTCTACAAACAACTAACAAGAATTACCAATATGTTTTTAGACAAGTATAATTAGCTAATGTCCACTCTCCTTTAGATTTCAGCTAAAGGCTGGGACTGTACCTAATGTTTTTATATATACAGTGTTCCATCTACAATACCATGTTTAGGAAAAATTCTTATTTGTCTTCGATTATTTTCTTGGGCCTAATTCCTACTAGTGGAATTTAGCAGGTCAAAAGTTTGACTTTTTCTTTCAGGATTTGTTTGTAATTATGTGTACACGGCAAAGAGTCTATGTGTGAGTACAGGTTCTTCAGAGTCTAGAAAGAGTATTGGATCCCATGAAGCTGGAGTTGCAAGTGGCTATGACCTGGTGTGGGTGCTGGGAACTGACTTCAGACCCTCTGTAAGAAGAACAAATGTTCTTAGCTGCAGGGTGATCGTTCCAGCCCCAGATTTGAATGCCTGATACGCAATGCATTGCAGAAGTTTTATCAATTTATAAATCTACCAATATAACCTTGCCTTTACCGCCTCAGAGATAAGGAATCCTAGCCCCCAACCAGACAAAAGGAGCTACTTTTACCTTGAAAACAAGAGGTAAGTCATCTGAAAGGTAAAGAATAGAAGGGGCACATGAACAGCGCCCTGCAGATGTCCTTCAACCACAAGAAGCCACCCTGAGTTCCTCAACTCACCAAGCTCTTGGTGAGGCTCCTGTGTAAAGTGCTCCCCCTGCTGGAATACCTCTACCTACCTGTGTGCTGCCAAGCTCGCTGCCTGTCTATAAAGGAACCCCAGTACATGTCAACAGCCTCTACTATGCTTCGACAACATCCTTACATCAATATTAGAACTCATTTCCTTCACTGAACTTGATGGCATCTGGGGTCAACTATGAGATACACCTATGAGCCAGTCTTTGAGAGAAGTCTCTCCCTGAGAGCGGACAGCACCATCTGACAGACAGCCCAGATACGCAAAGAAAATCTCTTGCTTGCTAACCTGTCTCTGCTTCTTACTGGCACACTAATCCCTGGTGCTGCTACAGCCACTATTTCTGTCATCCCTCACTCTGGCATTGCACTCCAGTTTCTTGGTCTTTCAACATGGACTTAAGACCACTGACTCTCTGGGATCTTCCAGGCCCTCAGATTGGGACTGCCAAGACATCCAGCTTTGTGGCCTGTGCGGCTTTCTGGTTCTCAGCCTATCCAGTCTGCAGCCAGCCACTATCAGGACTATCCAGACCCTCCCTGTACACCACTCCAGCAAGACCCCACCTGTACCCCACTCCAGCAAGACCCTACATGTACACCACTCCAGCAAGCCCTCTTTGCTTAAGTTTAAAGCCCCAGGTCTCCTTGTTCATCTTTTTTTCTTTCCTTTTAACTGTGCTCCCTCCCTAGGGATGAAACCCAGGGCCTCACATGTGCTAGTCAGGCGTTCTACTAACCAACAAACTTTCTCTGTCTGTAAAGGGACAGACAGCAGACACTTTAGTCTTGGCTACAGTGGTGCTCCAGCTGAGTCTTCCTACCCAAAGTACGCAGCAGGCTAGACTGGCCTGGAGGCTGGTTTGCTGATCCCTGGGTTGGAAGAAAAACCATAAATATTTAAGTGGCAGCTGAAGGTATAGCTCAGCAGTAGACTAGCACAAGCGAAGCCCTAGGTCTGATCCCTAGCACGGGGGTAGGGACTTAAAGGGAAGAAAAAAGATGACTAAGGAGACCCAGGCCTTTAAATGGACGCAAAGTTTAGGCTAAACTGAACCTCTATGCCTCATTTACTGCTTTGTACTCTCCTCTGAGACTGACCTACACGCCCAGGCAAAGCCAATCAGTACAGACCAGAGAGTGG
This sequence comes from Acomys russatus, assembly GCF_903995435.1. Taxonomy (NCBI): domain Eukaryota; kingdom Metazoa; phylum Chordata; class Mammalia; order Rodentia; family Muridae; genus Acomys; species Acomys russatus. The sequence goes on along the minus strand of NC_067140.1, from coordinate 13,509,639 downwards.
GACTCTGAGCCAGGAGCTGAGGACGAGGAATGAGGCCAGTCACAGGCACAGATCAGACAGGAAAGAGGGAAACAAAGCCAAGCCGATGGCACAGAGCTGTAATGGGAGCTGCTGGGAGGCTGAGGCAAGGGAACCACTTGAGACAGGCCAGCACTAGGAGTACTGTAGTAACAGGGCACTGGAAGGCCTAGGTAGGTCCTCTACCTGTGCTTTCTATTCACACACAACCCTCCACAAAACGCACCTAGCAATCTGTTCGCAATTTAGGAACGTCACCTGACGTGTGTGTGTGTGTGTGTGTGTGTGTGTGTGTGTGTGTGTGTGTGTGTGTGTGTGTGTACACACCCTATTCTGAACAATGGGATAGGCATTTCCTCTCCCTGACAATCATCGTGTTTGGACAAACACCATATAGTCATATTCTTCTCATGTCCAAGCACAAGACAAGAAGAGCACATGAGGCAGGAAGTGGCTTTAGGTTCATGCACAACTGGCAGAAGTGTGTTCTCATGTGAAGTTTTAGGCGGGACTCCCCTCAGCTGCATTATAGAAGGAGACATGCACAGTGAGGGGAATGATCATATAAACTAATCTATCACTCAAAATAGGAGAACCACCCAAACTACTTGCCTTGGAAACCAGTCCCGCTTTCCTCTAGACTCTCATAAAAGGACGCCTCAGGCAGCAACTGTACCTTCCTGTGGCCTACTGCTCTCTTGCAGTGGATTCTGACCTGCACTTTGTCTAAATAAAGTCGCCTTATACTCTGCCAACAATGTGAGCTTTTATTTCATTCCTGAATACAGTGACCAAAACCTGGAAATACCAGGCCTAGACGCTGACCACAGGCAACAACTTGAGCCCAGAAGCTTGAGATAAGCCTGGGCAATGTAGGAAGGCCCTGTCTCACAAGACAGGATGCTGGCTAGGCAAAGGCCTCATGGAGCACGTGTGAGGCTCAGGGACTTAATCCCTAACAAGGAAAGTGAAAGGGGAGACGAGAGAGTAGAGGGAGGAAGGAAGAGGTGAAAAGGAACACAGTAGGGAGGCAGAGAAGGAGAGGGAAAAAAGGAAGCATTTTCCTGAAGACTTAACAGAACCTTTAAATCTGCTCAATTACCTTTGATTGGCTACCAGTGACCCTTGATTAAACAGACACTTAAGATACGTACAGCATTTCAGATTCCACTGTGTTTCGAGGTGATTCTGTATCGCAACCATGTGCATGCCCCTCCTGCAGGAGAACCCTTCAGTGAGGACATTCAGATGAGAGGGTAGCCGCTGGGGTTCACAAGCCAAGTGCAGCTTTCTTCCTGCCCTGCCTCCTGCTCCTCACAGCCCTCCAACAGAACCTCCTACTGAGCAGCGCTCTCCCTCCCTCTGAGGCACTCAGCTATGGCAACAGAACAGCAGACCCAAGCCCAGGGCTGCCTGGCTGTGAGAACCCATCTCTGGGTCCATTAGCGTGTCTCATCAGAGCTCACTTTTCATGGTTCCTTCCTCTTCCTCGTCCTCTGTGTTGATCACCATGGTGCCCAGCTGGGACGGCAATGTGTCACCATGCTCAATCATGGTATTGGCTCCGTCGCTCATTGTACTGGCTACGCGGACAGTGCCCATCTCATCACCGGCAGCTCGAACCATTGTGCCAGAATCCAGTTCATCCTCCTCCTGCAAATGAACAGAATCTGAAGTTAATGTAATCAAAAGATTTTGAATTTTCTGAATTATTGTTACTCAGCTTGGTGCAAATATTCCCAGGTTTGAGATCTCTCCAGGTTGTATACACACTTTAGAAGCTGAAAAGCACTAATTTAACCAGAGATGATCATAAGATCACCGGTGTGGCAACTGCACATCTAATCTAAAGGAGCGTCCTCCTCCTCCCTTCTCACCTGACCTCCAGTACAGACCTAAAAAGCCGGCACAAGTACCCTTGGAATCTCAAAGCCATGGGTGACTCCAGAATACAGTATGAAATTTTAGAAGAGCTTGGGAAAAACAAGTCTCCAAAATGGGAGATTGTCTGTCTGTCTGTCCGTCTCTCTTTAATAAATAGATGAACTAGATAAAAGATATGGAGGCAAAAATAATATAATGTGTTTTAAAAACCACTGAGCAATAAGCAAGCACAGACCTGGCGACACAGTGTCCAGCCACACTGAATGAGATCTGGGACAAAGTGCTGTTAAAGTCTCAAGTTCTAAGCTGGACCACAGCAGCTGCTTCTCTCGCTTCTGTGGCAATATGAGGGCCTAATGTGCATTTACTCCTGAAGCGCAGCGCCTGCCACTCACCGAGTTCTCCTCGTCATCCTGCTCCACTTCCCGCTGCTGCTGGGCCTCCTGGCGCTTCAGTTTCACATCCATGGCTTCGTTGATCAGGTCTCGCAACATTGACACTCCCTTGGCGCTCTTGACAAATGGGTGCTTAAGTAAGGAAACGGAGAATAAATGACATGACTGTTTTGTTTAGTTTTGTTTGTTTCTCAAGACAGGGGTTTTCTGTGTAGCCCTGGATGTCCTGGAACTTGTTCTGCAGACAGCCTCGCCTCGAACTTTGAGGTCCGCCTGTCTCTGTCTCCTAAGGGCTGGAATTAAAGACAGGCACTGCCACCACCACCCAGCCACAATTTTTACTTTAAAACAGTGCATGGCACATAATAGAAATCTGGCAATATTTGTCATATAAATCAGTGGATCTAATTTTTCTCTTCCAACCTGGGGCAACTAAGCCACACTCACTTCACGGCTCTAAGAGACCTGTGCCATTTCTCTGTCTCATCTAGAGGGTCTTGTGTCTTTACTCCATTGAGAGAGTCCGTCCCCACTACATCAGTTCCAGCACCTGAACTGCGGCTGCAGGTCTGAGGGCAGGCTCCTTTACCCTCCGAGACATCTCACCTGCCCCATCTTACATTTTCCTATCTTTGTGGAGCAACACGAAGCCCTGGTAGTTGGCGTTACGTATAGAAAGTATGCAGGAGTTACCTAAATATCCCAGCTTACTCTGACAGAACCGCATGTTTCCTCCTTGGAGGGATAGTACATCCCTGTCCCCACCACCAACAGGGTAAATGTCTCAAAACTTGCTAAGTACTCTTAAGACTAGAAGGGTGCGTCAGCGTGTGGTGGGGCTGCGGAGCACAGGACGCTTCCATCAGCCTCTGTCATCACTCCAGCCAGGCGGAGTTGGTAATACTCTTAGAAGAGCCAGACGGTTAGCAAGATTATCACATCACCTTGTATTTGCAAAGCATTTAAGATCATTTCCTTCCACTCTTACTGGACACGTGCACATCTGGCCTGTTATGACTTGACCTCAGGCTTGAGCTGTTACCACCCACTCCTCTTCCTGGTGGTACAAATGTTTCTGAGCTTCTTGTACCTGCTCATAAGCCTGAGCTCACGTATGATGGCCTTCCTTCCACTACTGCCCTGCTCAGCGAGTTAAGTACGATTATGTCCTTTCATCTCAACAGCTGTCAATTCTCTCGCGGCACGGAATGTCTTAGACCTCAGTACTGCTTCCAAGCAAGTGACTTACTCAGCAGCAGGTGAATGGCTGGGAACAGTGGCATACCTGCAGGAGCTGAGTGGCTGTGGCTCTCTGCTCAGGGCTCTTAACCAGACACTGCTTCACAAAATCCATGAAGTTGTCTGACCACAGCTCTGGCTTACGGAATGTGGGAGGAGGGTTTGTAGGAATCATGAATATTGCCTGGTTGAAAAAAAAAAAAAAGGTAAAATGGAAATTAAACTTCAATCAAGCAACTATATTTGCTTGGTAAAATGATTTTTCACTTTCCCAAACATAAAGTGTGTACACATGGAGTATAGCAACCAGAGAATCTGAAAGCATTCTCCTGTCCTTTCCCTTGCTCACGCACAAACCTTTCCTGTGTGCGTGTCTGTGTGTGTGTCTGTGTGTGTGTGTGTGTGTGTGTACAGGCGCATGGGCATACATGTGTAGGACTATACATGTTCATGCATGTGTGGTGCAAGTACATGTGCATGTGTGTATGCCTGCATGGAGGCCAAGGGTCAACCTCATGTGTCACTGCTGAATGGGACTGTAGCTCAGTGGCAGAACAGCTGCCTCACATAAATGAAACCCTAGGTTCAATCCCCACTACTAACAAAACAAGAGAGCTGTTTCTCAGCAACCGTCCATCTCAGTCATGAGTCTCCCTGGGACCTGGAGCTCAGTTATTAGGTTAGGCAGGCTGGTCACGGAGCCCTAGGGATCCACCTGGTCTCCTCTCCCAGGGCTGAGACTATGGTCACACATCATCACACCTGGCTTTCATTAGGGGCTAGAGAAGGAACTCAGGTCCTCCTCGTGCTTGCAAGACAAACACTTTACCAAGTGATCTATCCCTTCAGCCACAAACAAGTCGGGGCCAAAGGGCAACCACATCACATTGGTTTCAATGTGGAAAGAGGCCGCCTATTAGTATCTGTACTCCAAAGACAACTTCAGGCCCACGACTGTTAAACTTTCCCCCTTCGAAGCCACCAATGAACATCAGAAATGACAGTAATGAGATCGTAACCGGAAGTTCTGAAAGTCACAAAGGAGCCATTAGCTTTAATTCATACCAAATGATGTTTTAATCTCTGTGTGTGTGTGTGTGTGTGTGTGTCTGAGAGAGAGAGAGAGAGAGAGAGAGAGAGAGAGAGAAGTGAAGAGAAAGATAGCTTGTGGTAGTAGGTACTGAACATAGGGCCTTTGAGGCCAAGTAGGAGCTCTGCCACTAAGCTATGTTTCCAGCCCCTCAAAGCATCACTCTGTAGAAAAGAAAATTAAAAATCAAGCTACTATAATAAAGCAAATTTAAATTCTACTTTACAAAGAGCAACGCTGTTACTCACTCAGGCTAGAGAGGCTGTAAAATCGTTAGTGTCACATGCTGCTTGCCCCTGCAGAGGACCTGACATTCAGTTCCCAGCATCCCTGTCAGGCAGGTCACTTACAACTCTAGGTTCAGGGACTCTGACGCCCTCTTCTGGCTTCTAAGGGTACCACACAATTAAAATAATAAATCTTTTTTTTTTTTAGTTACCTTGGGTTTTTTTGTTTTTTGTTTTTTGTTTTTGTTTTTGTTTTTGTTTTTTTTTTCTTTTTGGTCTTTTTGTTATTTTGTCTTTTTTTTTTTTTCTGGAGCTGAGGACCAAACCCAGGGCCTTGCGCTTGCTGGGCAAGCGTTCTACCACTGAGCTAAATCCCCAACCCCTCTTTTTTTTTTTAAATACTATTAATTGTTAAACTTTTTAAATTTGTTTTTTAAAGATTTATTTATTTATTATGTATAGAATGTTTTTTCTGCCTGTACGCCTGCAGCCCAGAAGAGGGCACCAGGTCTCATTGTAGATGGTTATGAACCACCATGTGGTTGCTGGGAATTGAACTCAGGACCTTTGGAAGAGCTGACAGTACTCTTAACCACTGAGCCATCTCTCCAGGCCCCTAATTGTTGAATTTTAAATGATGGCATTTTCTTTCTTTTTTTTTTTTTTAAAGATTTGTTTATTTTACGTATGTACATCGACATGCCAGAAGAGGGCACAGATCATATTATAAATAGCTCTGAGCCACCGTGCAGCTGCTAGGAATTGAACTCAGGACCTCTTAACCACTGAGCCATCTCTCTAGCCCTGGCTTTTAAATGATGGAAACCCTACTTTATGAAAGATAAAACTCTTTGCATTAGACAGTTTAAATTATATTTCTTTTTTGTTTGTTTTTTGTTTTTCGAGACAGGCTTTCTCTGTGTAGGCCTGGCTGTCTGGGAACTCACTCTGTAGTCCGGGCTAAGTTCAAACTCAGAAGTTCGCCTGCTTCTGCCTCCCAAGTGTTGGGATTAAGGAAGTGCACTACTGCACCTTTCTTAAATTATATTCTTTAAATCTCAAAAGTAGCACTATGTAAATCCTCTATTCCTTCTCTTCAGCTTCACCAAAAAGTAAAAAATAAATAAGAAGGAATTTATCTTTGGGCACACAAATACTTTTAAAAAATAGCTCAAGTCTTTTAGTGAAAGAAAGAATGAATTAGAGACAAGGAAGAGCTAGTCTGGGAAGGCTTGGCAAAGGCTGTGGAGCCACTGTGGGCGGGGGTCTTTCAACAGAGCTTCATGTACTTTGGATGGGTAAAGCCTGGGAACTCCTTAGGGCACTGACGCTGAGAAAGGCTGAGGGAGGTGCAGCCCGTGAGCCTTAACACTATCAGCAGATGTGAGCTGGAGAGACAGAAGCAGTAGACAGAGCCTGCAGACTCACAAACCAAAATACCTTCAGAGATCAAGCATGAAAGAGACAATATATGAACCGAAATGGTGGTTAGTGGTGCAAGTGCAAAAACACACTGAAGAAAACACTGTAACAAGTAGCATCTGACACGTGGTGACCCGATGGGGAAATCACAGAAAATGATTTAACAGAAACCCCGCATTTACAAAGCTAAGATGTGGCACCTAATACGTTAAGTCAACCTACATATGTCCTTCAAGGAGACTATCAAAACAATGGAGAATGGACTACATTAAAATTAATTATTGACTACTTCTAACGCCAGGGAAAGAGCATGATCTACAGTATGCATTTATTATGATATAAAATTAGTTCATTTCCTGTCTGGAATATAACCAAGAAGGCTGTCAAATAACTGTCTACTGGTAGCCAGCGACTAAGCATCCAGCCGGCGTCTGTCTCCTTACCCTCATTGGATGGATATCAGCATATGGGGGCTTCCCTTCAGCCATTTCTATGGCAGTGATTCCCAGAGACCAGATGTCTGCCACGCAGTTGTACCCAATTTCCTGAATGACTTCAGGAGCCATCCAAAACGGTGTTCCTATCACGGTATTCCTCTTCGCCATGGTATCCTGGAATGGAGAGGGGAGAGGGCAACACGAAGCATGAGAGCTACTGAGGAAAAGAGAGTCAGGACAGTTAGAAAGAGCTCTCCGTCTGTGCCGAGTGGTACAAAAGCAGCGCGGTGCTATAAGAGCAACCAGCTACCTTTTGCTGCGATTTAATTACGACTTTCTCTATGAGCTGGAACCCACAACAGACACGTTAGTGAGACCAAGAACCTGAGACCAGGTCATCAGGCCCAGGAGAAACATTTCTTCTATTCTACTAATGAGCACAGCGATGAACCAACTCCTGGTGACATGCTGCTACACCCACAGCTCAGTGCATCGCTCGGTCATTCCCACAGAAGTTTCTCTAACTATCAGAGGCCCGTCACAGCTGCACAGCTTGCAGAAACCTGGGGCAATGTCCTACCTCAGCCTAGAAGCTATTTGCAGCTGATAGCTACTGGGAGAAGGAAAATCCGTTTTCTTCAACGGAGTGACACAGACAGCACATGGGCCTCCTCCAGGGCAGGCCTTGTGCTCAGGAGTAGCTGGCCAACACAAGCTCCACTCCCGGTGTCCTAATGGTTTTGCTTCTTTGTTTTCTGGTTTGGGTTTTTTGTTTTGTTTTGTTTTGTTTTTTTAAGACAGACAGACAGACACACACACACACACACACACACACACACTCAAAATGAGCTTGGGTGGGTAGGGAGGGCCTGGAAAGGGCAAAAATGATCAAAATATATTGTATAAAATTCTCAAGGAATAAAAACAATTAAGAAAAAGAATGCCTTGTTCTTGAAACATATCTAAAAACAGTACTCGAGGCATAATGAGAAAAGTCACTTAATAGATTCAAATGGCCAAGAACTGTAAAGATTCTCAATCAACTATTAAAATACAAAATTATTGAAATTAAATAATAATAATAAAATTAATTAATTAATTTAAAATTTTATACTATTACTGATAAAAACATAGGAAATCAGCAACGGAAACATAGGACCACTTGACCCTGACATAGTATAACCTCACACACGGGCATTATTTAGTCAACTTTTAAATATTCATACCTCTCTATCCAAGTATCTTTGTAGAAATGTGCCTTATACACAAGTACCCAAAACATGAGCACAGACTGTAGAATCTTGAAATAGGTAAGGACCAACTACAGTGGCTGTCAAGCAGGGACCTGTTATTCCAGCTACCAGGGAGGGCCACGTGAGCAATGGAGTGCAAGATGAGGTAGGCAACCATTGCAATAAGTCATTTTTCCACCTAGCACTTGTAGCTTGAGTTACATAATAATAATAATAAATAAATAAATGCTTTTTCATCACCACAGGTACCTAACACTGGTAACCTGAGTCCTTGGGGAGCTGAGGTAAGAAGATCACTGAGAAAATTTCAAGCCAGCCTGTACTGCACAGAAAGTTCCAGAATGGCATGGCCCTAGAATGAAACCTAGTCCCAAAAATATAAATAAGCCCAGTCATGGTGGCATAAGCCATTAATCCCAGAACCAAAAAGCAGAGGCAAATTGATCTTTGTGCATGCTTTCTGGGCCCTGTCTCAAAAAGAAAAATCAATAAATATTACAGTAGATACTTATATACTAAAATAGCACATTAAAAATTCTCTAAAGAGCTGGACACAGTGGTGCACACTTGTAATCCCAGCACTCTGGGAGTCAGAGGAAGGTGAATCTCTGTGAGTTTGAGGCCACCCTGGTCTACAAAGCGAGTCCAGGACAGCCAAGGCTACACAGAGAAACCCTGGCTTGAAAAACAAAAACAAAAACAAAACAAAAAAAGTCTCTAAAGAAGCCACCTATAGTCCTCATATATGAGAGACAAAAGCAAAAAGCTCTTACATTTGAAGCTAGGCAGGACTCCATAGCAAGCCCTTCTTTCAAATGGAAATAGGAGGCCAGGTGTGGTGGCGCATACCTTCAATCCCAGCACTCAGAGGCAGAGGCAGGTGGATTGCTGTGAGTTCAAGGCCAGCCTGGTCCACAAAGCTAGTCCAGGACAGCCAAGGCTACACAGAGAAACTCTGCCTCAAAAAAACAAAATAATAATAATAATAATAATAATAACAACAACAACAACAAAAAATAAATAAATAATAAAAAAATCAAATGGAAAATGTATAAGCTATTGCAACACCTAAAAGATGTTTACAAAATAATGAATAATACAGGTTTATTTCTGTAAAACCAAAATAATAATCACAACAATGCAACAAGTGGTTAAAAAAAATGTCCAGTGTAGCAAAAAAGCAGCCCAGAATGATAAGCACTATTGATAGCAGTCACATCTAGAAGGCAGAATTACTCCATTGTTTTCTGTCTTACAGACTTATGTTACACTCCCTTGGTTTATGTGTACAATTAGGAAATCGTTTTAAAGCTTAGATACAATAAATGATACCGAGTTTCCCCCCAGGGTTTCCCGAAGGGTACGCGGCACATACAGCACACTGCACTAATAGGCAGGTGCACACTTTCCCAGAAAGGTATGGTCCTACTGAGAGCCTCACTACACCTGATGCTCCTTAGGGAAAGGACTTCTAAACACAGCAAAGATGCAAAGAGCCTTCCATCCCTATCCCCCACTCCTGAAGTGCCTGTGACTTAGGTCACATCAGTCAGGAGCAATGACAGGTGGCACTTCTGAACTAATCTCCCACTGCCTGCCGTTTAAAAAAACCAACAAAGGAAACAACTTGGGCATAATCATTTCCTTAGCTCTGAAACCTCAAACTTGCTGGGATGTTTTCAAATGGTGATACCTAAAGTTGTTTTTACTAGATTATTTAAACTAGAACTAGATACTCACAAAACAAAAATGTTTTGAAAATAAGTGACCAGTGTATCCTAAATTCCAAATAGATCTAAGTTACAGCGTTACCGAGTCCAACACTGAATCCAGAGAGGAACTGTGGCACATAGAACTGTATATGCACACAATCAGAAGCAAGCCAGCCCACACACACAACTTACAACGCAAAGGACAGACTCCCCAAACTACAAAGCATTGGCCAAGTGTGGTGGGGCACGCCTTTAACCCCAGCAGTTGGGGTTAGAGGCAGGAAGATCTCTGAGCTCCAGGCCAGCCTGGTCTATATCAAAGTTCTAAACCAGACAGCTCCATGTATTGATATACTGTCTCCAAAAACGGGAAAGAAGAGCACTAAAATCTATAAAAACTCTCAACTTCAATTCTACCTTATACTTTCACCAAAATAAGTTAATCCTCAAATAGAAAAAAAAATCCAGAAGAACTTTAAAAGTGTAGATGAACTGCTACGTGATGCCAGAACAGAACACCAAAGACAGAAGTGCGGGGGGGGGGGGCACAGGGGGGGGGGGGGGGGGCTTTTTATTTCCCTACATAAAATCTAGAAACTAGGTCTCAGTAGGTAGGAGAACTCTTTGGTCCCCTGAAGGACCTGAGTTTGGTTGCTGGCTCCATGTGGGGTGGCACCCGTGTGGGGTGGCCCCCGTGTGGAGTGGCTCCCGTGTAGGGTGGCCCCCGTGTGGGGTGGCCTGGCTCCATGTGGGGTGGCTCCATGTGGGGTGGCTCCATGTGGGGTGGCTCCATGTGGCCTGGCTCCATGTGGGGTGGCTCCATGTGGGGTGGCCCCATGTGGGGTGGCCCCATGTGGGGTGGCTCCATGTGGCCTGGCTCCATGTGGGGTGGCCCCATGTGGGGTGGCCCCATGTGGGGTGGCTCCATGTGGGGTGGCTCCATGTGGGGTGGCCCCATGTGGGGTGGCTCCATGTGGGGTGGCACCCATGTGGGGTGGCTCCATGTGGGGTGGCCCCATGTGGGGTGGCCCCATGTGGGGTGGCTCCATGTGGGGTGGCACCCATGTGGGGTGGCCCCATGTGGGGTGGTACCCATGTGGGGTGGCTCCATGTGGGGTGGCCCCATGTGGGGTGGCCCCATGTGGGGTGGCACCCATGTGGGGTGGCTCCATGTGGGGTGGCTCCATGTGGGGTGGCTCCATGTGGGGTGGCCCCATGTGGGGTGGCTCCATGTGGGGTGGCTCCATGTGGGGTGGCTCCATGTGGGGTGGCTCCATGTGGGGTGGCTCCATGTGGGGTGGCCCCATGTGGGGTGGCCCCATGTGGGGTGGCTCCATGTGGGGTGGCTCCATGTGGGGTGGCTCCATGTGGGGTGGCCCCATGTGGGGTGGCCCCATGTGGGGTGGCTCCATGTGGGGTGGCACCCATGTGGGGTGGCTCCATGTGGGGTGGCACCCATGTGGGGTGGCTCCATGTGGGGTGGCACCCATGTGGGGTGGCTCCATGTGGGGTGGCTCCATGTGGGGTGGCACCCATGTGGGGTGGCTCCATGTGGGGTGGCTCCATGTGGGGTGGTACCCATGTGGGATGGCTCCATATGGGGTGGCTCCCGCTCCTGGAGACCAATGCCCTCTTCTGGCCTCCACAGGCACCGGCACTCACACACAAAAGTAAATCTTTAAAATAAAAAATTGAGAATTCTGGGTTTTTAAACCCATATCAGAATAGAAAATAACTAGCAAAGGGAGGTTTCAACATGGCAGAGGAATAAAAATTTAACAATGTCTTAGCTCTGGGTTCTACCTTCTAACAAATGTGTGTCTGTGTGTGTGTGTGTGTGTGCGTGCGCGCGCGCGCTCGCATCTACCCAGCCTGTCCTTAGTTCACATTTGCAATCCAAGCACCTTCTGGAGACGAAGGCAGGAAGACGGCCACAATTTCAAGACCAGGCTACACAGTGCATTCCTGGCCAACCTCAGCTACAGACTGAGACTATGCCTGAAAAGGAGGCAAGGAAACCCAGAGTGAGGAAGCACGCACTTGTCAGGCAGAGGCCCAGTCTCTCTAAGTTCCGGCCTGTTTTGCACAGGCCAGACAGGGCTATACGTGCTTTAAAAGCATAAAAGAACATAATTCTAAGGACAAAATCAAAGAAATGCTAAAACAAAACGAAACGAAACAAAGCCCTAAGCATCCTAATGCTTAGTGCAGAAGGATCTTGTGGCAGTGGGAACGTAACGAGGGCAGGGAGCACCCACTGTGCAACAGGGGGAAGGAGCTCACTGAACCACAGCGTATTCACACATACAAACCCGAGCTGGCAGCCTGCTCTACAAAGCACGTCCAGGACAGCCAGGACTACAAGAGAAACCCTGTCTCAGAAAAACAAACACCCCCTGCCCCGCAGCTGCACCCAGGAGTGAGCAGTCATGCGCTGCTCACCAGGAGGCGGAGGGATGGAGCCTAACGCTGGCCTGGGCTACAGAAGACTGTCTCCAGAACAGAAAAAGAAACTAATTACAGATTTCACTTCTTCCCAAAACCATCTAAAAATGCAAAGCAAAGCCACAACATTCTGTGAGCTGGGAAGCAGACGGTGGGCCGAACCGTAGCCTGAGCAGACAACCAAATGGACTCCTGAGGCAGTCACTGGGAAAACTGAGAAGCATCCTAATTCTCCCTCCCAACTGGCTTAGAAACTGCTGCAGTAAGGGGGTGGTACAAGTGGACCTCAGAGCAGCAAGACTGGCTGTGGAGACTCTGAAGAAGTATCTAGAAGGCCACACATTGGCACAGGCATCTAATCCCAGGATTCAGGAGGCTGAAGCAAGGGAACCAAGAGTTCCAAGCCAGCTTAGGCTACCCTGCAAAACCCCCTCACAAAAATAAATAAATGTATATAAATCAAGGACACTAGAGGAATGGCTCAGTGGTTACGGGCACTTCTTACTCTGTCAGAGGACCTGAGCTCCCAGCACCTATAATCATGCAGCTCACAAATGACCATGACTCCAACCCCACATGGATCTGACACCTCTGACCTCCCAAGGGTACCTGCCTCATGTACACATACCCACACAGATACACATAAACAAAACAATAAAAGTAAGCTGGCTATGGTGGCACCGCCTTTAGTCCTAGTTCTTGGGAAGCAGAGGCAGGTGAATCTGAGTTTGAGGTCAGCCTAGTCTACATAGCAAAGCTCCAGGCCAGCCTTGCTTCATGGTGAGACCCTGTCTCAAAAAATAAAAAAATAAACTGGGTGGTGGTGGCGCAGCCTTTAATCCCAGCACTTGGGAGGCAGAGGCCTGTGAGTTCAAGGCCAGCCTGGTCTACAGAGCAAGTTCCAGGACAGCCAGGGTTCTTACACAGAGAAACCCTGTCTTGAAAACCCAAAAAATAAAAAATAAAAAAAATTTTAAAAAGTAAACCATATAAAATATAATGAAGCAGCTCTCACACGAAGCGGAGAACATTGTGACTCAAGAACAAGGACAGCATTTCTACGTGAAGTCACCATCACCACCACTTCCCAGAAGGCAGCCAGAGGGGCTACAGCCATAGGCAGGAGGCCAGTCAGGGGAGGGCCCAGCCGGTTCATTATAGACTATGGTTGTACTCTGAGTCAAAAACAAAACAAAACAATCAAAAAATTTTTTTCTTTTTGTTTTCTTTAGCAAAACAATACATGGGTCACTGTAGATGTCTGAGAGTTTGGTGTTTTACAGAAGCAGGGTAGGGGTGGGATGGGGGTGAGGTGGGGGTGGAGACGCAACAGGAGCAGGGGACAATAACGTGCTTGACAACTTGAGTTCTAACCCAGTGAAAGCTAGGCTTGACAGCCAATCTGTAGTTCCTACTAGAAGACTGGGTGGTGCAATACAAGGGGTGGGATGGGGGTGAGGTGGGGGTGGAGACGCAACAGGAGCAGGGGACAATAACGTGCTTGACAACTTGAGTTCTAACCCAGTGAAAGCTAGGCTTGACAGCCAATCTGTAGTTCCTACTAGAAGACTGGGTGGTGCAATACAAGAGAATTCCTGTACAGGCACTATAAACAAACAGCCCTGCCTCACACTTCAAAGGGAAGGATGGCAAGCCCACATGCATCCCTCACCACAGCATGCCTGCACGCTACATCTACACTACAATCTCTCTCTCTCTCCACCCCCCTCTCTCAACATACACACACTTTTTAAAAAAGAAAAACTAGCAATAAACAAGCTCTGTGGCATTGTAGGACACAATATGTAAAAATCAACCATACTCTTGTACACCAGCAATGAACAATTTGAAAACAAAGAGTGTCCCAGTTAAAACAGTATCAAAGAGAATTTAACTACTGAGGAATAAACTAACCAAATTAATGTGAAATATGTACTACACAAATGATATAATTTTGATGAAAAATGAAAAACCTAAGTAAATGCAAAAGCTTAGGTCTATGGATTAGATGGCTTAACCCTAAGATGGCAATGTTTTCTAGACTGACTCGGGACTCAACGCAGTGTCTACCAAAACCCCAATGATCTCTTTGGCAAAACTAACCCACTAATCTGAAACTCAGGAGAAACGAAGGGTTCCAGAAGAGCCAAACGAGCCGGTAAGAGGAGAAGTAAATTGAAGGCCTCCCGTTTAACCCAAGATATAAAAGTCAAGACAGTGGGGAACCGGCATAATGGCCTACAACCAAGGTCTTAGAAATAAACACATGCTTGATTTTCATCAAGTACCAGTACATAATTCTGTAAGAGAAGTGCTAAAGGATTATCAACAAATGATTGGAACAGTCAATTATCTGTTATCAATAAACAAAAGTGTATCTGGATAGCTACTTCATGGCACGAAAATCAACTCAAGTCTCAAAGTAAATGTTAGAGCTAAAACTACTGAGCACATAAAGCATCTTGCACAGGGTCATTTCTTAGCCACATACAGCACCAGAAGCACAAGCCGCAGGCGACACAGAAGCTGAACATCACCTAAAATTAAAAAATTAGACAGCCTAGTACCTGGGAGATAGAGGCAGGCGAATCTCTATCAAAGCCAGCCAGGTCTACACAGCGAGCTCAAGCCCAGCCAGTGCTACATAGTGAAACCTTGTCTCAAAAACAAACAAACAAACAAACAAACAAATAAATAAATAAATAGAATGAGAGAAAGAAAGAAAGAGAGAGAGGGGGAGAGGGAGGAAGATAGAAGGAAGAGGAAGAAGAGGAGGAAGAGGAGGAAGGGAGGGAGGTAGTCTGTAGCTGGGGAGAAGGGGTGATGAAACATACAGTATTCACTGTACCACCAAGAAAACCCTTGCGAGAATATTTTGGAATTTGGTGTTTATCTATGTAGAACTGCTTCCATTTCCCTACACAGACTTTCACAGTAGTTGGTTATTTTACAAAACTAGCTCATTCTAGTCCTCCTGTTTTTGAACAGTTTTCTTTTTCCCTGGCAAGCACTAATGAGACAGGAGGGAAATCCTGACCCAGCCCTGCTATAGTACAGCAACCGGGCTGCCTGGAAGCTGGACGGGAGTCTGCCTTGCTGAGGGAGAGCAGCCTGCTGTAGTCTATCTTCCTCTTATTACCTGATATACCAGACTTGAACTCATATATTTCTTACGTTGGTTTTCATTTTTATAGATGATAAACCATGGAATCTGAAACCCGGAAAAGAGCTAAAACTCCTATTAGCTCCATGATAATCCACTTGTAAATTCTACAAAATTCTATAAACACAATTAAATCAAGTATTAGATATTTAAAAACTAGCATAGTGGGGTTGGGATGATGCCTCAGTCAGCAAAGCATTTGCCATGTAAGCCTGAGAGCCAGAAGCAGGATATGACAGCAGGCACCTGTAATCCAACTGGTAGGCAGAGACAGACAGATTCCTGGAGCTCACCGGCAGCCCGTCTGAATCAATGACCTCCATGTCAGTGAAGGGCAGTGTCTCCAGAAGTAAGGTGGAAAACAAATACGGCCATCAACATGGTCTTTGGCTTCCACAGAACACAAAGATGTACATGCGCCAACAGGCATACACACTCTCACAAACACACACACACACAAATACGATCACTTAATAGAATGCCTTCTCAGGACACAGCCTAAAGTACTGGTACCAGTCACCATTTCTACTTACTGTAAGTTGACCTGCGACTCCAAAATCTGCAAGCTTTGCGTGGCCCTCTGTGTTTAGCAGAATATTTCCTGCCTTGATATCTCGGTGTATTTTTCTCATAAAATGAAGGTATTCTAGCCCCTTAAGAGTAGACTGTAATATTGTAGCTATTTCATCTTCTGTTAACTGAAAAGCAAACAAACAAACAAAAAAAAAAAACAGTAAGAAGTCTCAACCCTGTTTACATCACACACCAAAAAGGGGAAAAGTTAGCCACTACGCCTTTAATCCCAGCACCCAGGTGGTAGAGGCAGGTGGATTTCTGTGAGTTCAAGGCCAGCCTGGTCTATAAAGTGAGACCAGGACAGCCAGGGCTATTACAAAGAGAAAGCCGGTTTTGGAAAAAAGAAAGAAAGAAAAGGAAAGGGAAGAAAAGGGAAAAGTTACATGCAAACTCATGCCAAGCTGTTTCGACCACGCTGATTGCTGGCTGTTCCTTGTAGGCTCTGGCTCCTCTGGCTCTTGTAGCCTACCTCTACCCCTGAGGCTCTTCATCCGTACATCTCTCGTCAGAACAGCAGAGGCCTTTCCTTCTCCACATCTGGGTCATTCTCTGTTCCCATATCTTACCTTGTCAGCACCGAGAAAAGCTGAGACACTACGCAGCCTTCCTTACTATTACTCTCAGAGCCCTGCATCGGGGGAACTGAAAGAACTCTAGAATGACAGTGCTGGAGGCTGACACAGGTGTGATCATCAGACCCAAGTCCTACACAAACCCATCAAACTCTCACACAGCTCCGGGTGTGACAAACGCCTCACAATCAGGAGTAAGCAGTGGACAAACGGGCCCAGGATTAGAGGACTCAGTCCATACTGCTGGGTCCTCTTTCTTATACTTTGTTCTAAGACTTAAGTGTGCAGAAAGAGAGCTAAAAAAGAGAGAGAAAGCATCAAACCAAGAACACAAAGGAAGCTCGGTGGAAGCAGTTTAACGTGTAGAGATGTACAAAAGCAGACTGCCAGGTTGTCGGCAGAGGAAACACGCCGGCAGGAGAACTGGAACAGCCACTCCCGAAAGCACAGAGTCAGGAGCTTAAGATATCTCACGGGGGTCAGAACATAAGCCTATCAACCACGCCATTTTTTAGGTCTTAAATACAGCTATCAGCTACTTAGATTTAATTACAGAGTAACTTTCTGCTTAAAGCAAAACTTTCCCTTCATGTGGGCTACTTTCTAGTTTCCTGGCATCTACCCTTCCCCACGCCCATGTAGATGGGGTTTATAAAACATCAGAAGCTAAGAGCCACACCAGAACAGAGCCATGCCGGAGAGAGCAAGCGGTGTCTGGCATTCTCAGCCTGGGCAACCTCACTTACTACAACACCGTAATTTTACCAGATTTCTACCATAATTTTTTTTTGAGACTGGTCCTATCATGACAGTTTTTATATAACACACAGCAAAATACTTAATAATTAAGTCATGTATTAAGCAAGTATTAAGCTATCAATAGGTTCAGGAACTGCTGTTAGAGTCAATTCTAGACTGAGGAGATACCGGAACAACGCCTGGGACTTCAATTTTAAATCAGCAAATCAGTTAAGGCTTTGGGCTTCTTTTTAATTATATTTCATTTTTTTGAGATTATAATATATTTATATCTTCTCTCTCTTCCCTCTACTCCCTCCAAAGCCTTTCACATACCCCTCCTTGCTCTCTTTCAAATTAGTGGCCTCTTATCTCATTAACTGTTACACTCATATGTTTGCATGTCTCACACACATGTCTCACACACGTCTCACACACACACACGTATTATGCATTCCTAACACATAAATGCACCCTTCTCCATTCCCATAACATTACTCGCACACATGACTTTAGGACTGACCATTTCGTTCTGGAAATGGATACTATATTAGAACACTATGTTGGCTTAAAAACTTAATTTCTAATCAAGGAAACACACAAATTCTCAATTCTCAATGCTGTAAATTAAGAAAAGTAAACAGTGACATAATACAAAATATATAACTGTTTCGAAACAGCCCCCCCCCTTACGCTTACACAATACTTCATGGTTTTCATATACTTCTGCATACGTAAGCCAGTTTTTACAGCATTGCAAATACTTAACATGGGGATGCTCACTCCCATTCTTACTATAACAACAAAATTTTCCCATCTCCACAATCTACATAGAAACTAGAATTAGTTTTCACATCACAGTCACACGACTCACTTCTTAGAACCTAGACCTGCTCCCTCTGCATCTGGACTAAAGGTCAGCCACATCACCATGGCCTACGGAGACCAGCCTCACCAAACCTGCCCACCTGTCTAACCTGACGTCCTCAAGTCCCCCTTTGTGTAACCCCCTGTCTCAGCGGCTGGACTCTCAACACCAAACATACTGAACATGTGGCAGTCTCAGGGTCTTCACACTGCACTGTCCCTTCAGGAGGCCTGCAGTGTCCCTTCCTTCCTATTGCTCTGCCTCCCCATCACCATCCCCGGTGCTCTGAATAGGAATGGCCCCTACAGACTCCGGTGTTTGAATGCTTGCCCCCCACCCAAAGGGAGTGGCACTATTAGTAGGTGTGGCCTTGCTGGAGGAAGTGTGTCACTGTAGAGGCGGGCCTTGAGGTCTTATATGCTAAAGCTCTGCCCAGTGTGACATGTCTCTTTCTGCTACCTACAGATCAAGATGTAAACTCTGGGCTCCACCAGCACCATGTCTGCTGCACGCTGCCATGTCTCCCACCATGACAATAATGGACTAACCCTCTGAACTGCAGGCCAGCCCCAGTTCAATGTGTCCCTCTGTAAGAGTTGCTGTGGTCATGGTGTCTCTTCACAGCAATAAAACCCTAACTAAGACAGACATTGGTAGCAGGACTGGGATATTGCCGTGAGAGGCCTGACCATGCTTTTGTTTGAGGAATGTGGATTTTTGAACTTTGGGTTAGGAAAGCAGTGGAGTGCTGTAAGCAGGGCTTAGAGGGCCATCCTAGTAGGAACAGGGAAGACAGTGGTGAGTTGAACTGTGGAGCTTGGCTCAAGAGGTTTCAGAGGAGAAAAATGTTAGTGTGTGGCCCAGACACTACTCTTGTGATGCTTTTGCTAAGAATGTGGCTGCTTTTTGCCCTTGTCCAAACATCTGCCTGAGGCTAAAGTGAAGAGTTTTGGATTGCCAAAGGAAATCTCCAAACAGCCACTATAGACTCAATCATGTAGTTACTAGTGTTCACGCTTTTTTCCCCTGAGACAGGGTTTCTCTGCGTAGCCTTGCCTGTCCTGAACTCACATTGTAGACCAGGCTGGCCTCGAACTCACAGAGATCCGCCTGCCTAGTGTTCACTCTTATGAAGAGCAGTTTGATGAAAAGAAGCAAGCTGAGAAAAAGAAAACACAAAATGTATGGTTCAAGGAGAAAGGGGACACCAGGAAGTGGAATGAAGCTAAATCCAGTGTTCAAAGAGATAACCAGATTAAAGATATTAAACGGAATAAAGGGAGTGGTGACCTCGGGGCAAGATCCCACCCAGCTAAGCTTCCATCTTGTGAAAAGCAATTGAAAACAGTTTAAGTCCATGCAGCATGGTGGTACACTCTTAATCGCAGCACCCAGGAGACAGAGGCATGCAGATCCCTGATCTACAGAGCGAGTTCCAGGACAGCCAAGCTTAGGCAATGTAGGTAACCACTGAAAAGAGAAAGCTGGTGAAGACATAATAGAACAAGGGGCACATGTTCCAGGCCCAGCAAGCAGCAGAGCTTGGCAGCTTCTGGCCAAATGGTTCTGGCTTTAGAGTCAAGAATAGAAGCCGGGTGTGGTGGTTGCACACCTTTAATCCCAACATTAGGAAGGCAGAGTTCTGTGAGTTCAAGACCAGCCTGGTTTACAAAGTGAGTCTAGGACAGCCAGGGCTGTTACTTAGAGAAACCCTATCTCAAAAAAAGGAGGGGGGGGGGGGAGGCTGGAGAGATGGCTCAGTGGTTAAGAACACCGGCTGCTCTTCCAAAGGACCCGGGTTCAATTCCCAGCACCCACGTGGCAGCTCACAACTGTTTGTAACTCCAAGATCTGACATCCTCACACCAATGCACATAAATTTAAAAAATTAAATAAAAATATTAAAAAAAATAAAACCTTAAGATCCAGAGGGTCCTAGAAATCTACAAGTAGAACAATATGATAGGCAGATTTGGGCCCAGGGGTCCTGCTCAAACTAAGGCACCAGCCAAGGACAATACAGGAGGTAAACTTTAAACCCCTTCCCAGATCTAGCCAATGGTCAGAATATTCTCCACAGTTGAGTGGAGAGTGTGATATGACTTTCTCACGTACTCTGGTGCCTCACATTTGACCATGTCCCCTGGAGGGGGAGACCTGGTAGCACTCAGAGGAAGGACAGCAAGTAGCCAAGAAGAGACTTGATACCCTATGAGAATATATAGGGGGACGTAATCCCCCTCACGAACAGTCATAGGGGAGGGGAATAATGGGAAAATAGGGGGGGAGGAATGGGAGGATACAAGGGATGGGATAAACATTGAGATGTAACAAGAATAAATTAATAAAAAAATAAAAAATAAAATAAAATAAAAAATAAAATAAAAAAAAATAAAACCTTAAAAAGAAGAATAGAAGAAAAGGGTTATGGAATCTCCCTCGAGACTAAGTCAAGTCACTGAGGCCAGGTGTGTGGCAGGGATGTCCCTGCATGGAGGCCTAGAAAGGCCACTGTTGTGAAGCTGTGAAGATGAAGCCAGTATTTGTGTTGCCCTGGGGACCCCACGATGTTAGAGAGGCCAGAGCCGTGGGGTACCTGCCAAGGAGAGCTGCTAACAGGAAGTGGAACCAACCCAAGAGAGAAGTGTGCTGCAGTCACCAACTGAGATGGAAGGAGATGGAGAGCAGAAGAGAGTTTTGACATCAAACATGGAGACGCAGAGTCTGGAGTTTGCCTAGCTGATTTTCCATCTTGCTTTGGTCCAGTATTTCCTCAATGTGCTCGCTTTCCTGTGTTTTGGACTGGTACCATATATTCAGTGCCATGACATGTTGGAAGTATGTGATCTGCTTTTTGGTTTTGATTTTATAGGGGATTACAGTTAAGAGATTGGATGAATCTCCGAAGAGACTTTGAACTTTGGACTTTTTAAAAAAGATTTATTTATTATTATGTGTACTATGCTCTGCCTGCATGTACACCTGCAGGCCAGAAGAAGGCATCAGATCACATATATGGTTGTGAGCCACCATATGGTTGCTGGGAATTGAACCCAGGACCTCAGGAAGAGCAGTTGGTGCTCTTTATCTCTGGGCCATCACTCCAGCCCCTGAACTTTGGACTTTTAAACATTGTTGAGACTGTGATAGACTATGGGGACTTCTGAAATCGGAGTAAATGCGTTTTGCATTGTGTTATGGCTACAAGCCTTACGGGGGCCAGGGAGTGAAATGTGTGGTAGCCTGAATAGGTTTGTCCCCCTCCCCATACACACGTGTGTGACTGCTTGGCCCATAGGGAGTGGCACTATTAGGAGGTGTGGCCTTGTTGGAGTGGGTGTGGCCTTGTTGGAAGAAGTGCATCACCATGGGGGCAGGCTTTGAAGTCTTATATGCTCAAGCTGTGCCCAGTGTGACACAGTCTCCTGCTGCCTGTGGATCGAGATGTAGAACTCTCAGCTCCTTCTCCAGGACCATGTCTGCCTGCACGCTGCCGTGCTTCCCACCATGACGATAATGGACTAAAGCTCTGAACTCTAAGCCAGCAGCAAACTAAATGCTTTCCTTTATAGGAGCTGCTGTGGTCACCGGGTCACCGCACAGCAATGGAACACTGACTAAGACAGCAGCCTCACTAATTTTTTCCAGAGCCTTTTTCATTACCTAACATTTCCTTCCTAGCTGCCATTCATCTTCTTTCTGCTTCCCCAGTAGAAGGTGTGCTGCCATAAGAGCACACTGCGCCATAAGCTGTGGTCCTTTTTACTTACTCCTAGATCCCTAATACCCACAGCACTATTTTGCAACTGAAAAATAGAATCCATGCCTCTTAGGTAGGATGCCACAATCTCAGGCATAACAAATAGTCTTTTACAATAGGCTTGTTCCCTGTTCAACAGTAAGTAGAAGAAACCATTCTGGACCTACTGGGTAGGAGGACATAATCAAATCCAAAAGTCAACATTTAAAACCCACTCTAGAGGCTGGAGAGATGACTCAGCAGTTAGGAGAGCACTCTGCCCTTGCGCAAGACCTAGGCTTGATTCCCATCACCCAGTGTCCAGCTCATAGCTGCCTGGAACTACAGCTCCAGGGTTAAGTAAGGCCTGGCCTCTATGGGCATGGGCACTCACATATACAAACCCATACACAGACTCACTGCAACCAGACATGGTAGGGAAAATGACACACGAGGGACATGAGTTCAAGGCTAGCCTGGATAGCATCGTCAGCTCCAGGTTATTTACTCTTCACTATGAAATCCTGTCTCAAAAAATGAAAATTCATGCCCAAACCATTAACTGATAATTGTTTCACGTAGTAAGAAATAAGCAAACATCACCGAAATGAGTCAATATCAAACTGCCACATTTAGGAGGGAGCCGAGCCAGCTGGCAAGCCCTGTAATCCCAGCACCTGGCCTGGGACAGAAGGATCAAAAGGAAAAGACCTTACTGAGATTCTGTCTTTGTTTGGGGTGGGAGGGGGGTGAGGAAAAAAATGCAAAGACACAAGGAAAATGAAAATTTTGACAGTCATTTCTTTACCTGCAGAAAAAGCACATGAATAAAAGGCCAGAGAAAAGATGACAAAAACGCTATCCCAGTAGCACCGTTCTATGAGGTAAACTTACCGTCTTGTTTCGTAGACGAATGATATCAGACACGGAACCAGCCCCACAGTACTCCATTACGATCCACAGGTCTGTGTTCTTAAAGTAGCTGCCATAATACTTGACTACATGAGGGCTGAAGAGAGACACAATACAAATTAGTGGAATGCTCTTCAACACTTTAATACATTCTGTTCAATGCATGGAAAGTAACTTCTCATCTCAAAAAATGAATTATTTCTAGTTAGGACTAACAAGAGCCATCTCCTAATAAAAACATGAAGTGGGATGGCTTTCCCTAAAAGAAATACAGAGTCAAACCAAGGGAACAGTATTTTTGTTCTTGTTATTTTGTTTTTTTGAGACAGGGTTTCTCTGTGTAGCCTTGGCTGTCCTGGACTTGCTTTGTAGACCAGGCTGGCCTTGAACTCACATCGATCCGCCTGCCTCTGCCTCCCTGAGTGCTGGGATTAAAGGCGTGCACCACCACGCCTGGCTGGGAACAGTATTTCTAAGTGTATAATTTATCCTCAGAAAAGAATCACAGATTCTCAAAAATTAGCTACAAATACAGAATGGGGATAAAAGAGAAATGAGGCACATGACCACCCAATCTGAGGGAACTTAAGGAATCTGGCATATTTACATACTAGACACAAGTCCATGGGACATGTCATAGGAACATTTAATAAATAACATTAATATATCCTGGGACTACAGATGTGCCTTAGCTATGAAGAGCACTTGCTAATAATCTTCCCGAGGACCTGGGGTTCAGTGCCTAGCACCCACATGGTGGCTCTCCACTGTCTATAATCCAGTTCAGATGCCTTCTTCTGTCCTCAGGCACCAGGCATGGAAGTGGTGCAGAGACATACATGTAGGCAAACACCCTTATACATAAAGTAATAGTTAGATTTTTAAAAAATCAGAGTGAGGGTAGTGAGTTGTAAAGCAGTAAAGGAAGCGTGGTTACACTCCCAACAAGACACCGACAGATGCATCAAAGGGTACACAGCAATGATGAAACATAATCTTTTTTTCTATTTCTTTCCCAAAAGTCGTAGTATAATTGGGAATAACAAAATCATCACTATATAGTATAGAAAAAGACTATTTAGCATCAAATCTGTAACCTTAGGTATTAAATTTGGAGACACCAAGTAAGGAATATCTTTAAGACGTCAAGTGTCCCAGTACAATGAACAATCTGTCTCAATGACTTGTAGCATTAACAGCTGGGCTGCTGTTGAAAACCAGGTTGCATAGCAACCAAAGATGCTAAAACTACCCTGGCTTCCCTGATTTGGATTTCAAATGCCCCTTCATCCATGGGATATATACCAGTGACAAGGACAGAGGGGAAACACAACACATAACATAAGTATTAGTGAAAGCACAGGGAAGTGAGTCCCTATGGGTCACAATCCCCACGGCGCACTCTTCTCTATACTCCTGTAGTCACTTACTTTATTATTTAAACACACTGGTGGGATATGTCTATTCAATCTTGAACTGTCAGCTAGATTTCCTGCACTATACAAGCCTGACCTATGAAGTCCCAGAAAATGGAGGGGAACTATTAATATTCTTACTCCTGTACTTTTTTCTAGTAAACTAGGAAAATGTCCCCTATGCCCTCCCCTTACTCAAGACAGTAACATAAAAATAAAGCAAACAAACAAAACTCCCCAAAACAAGGATTCTGCCCTCTGTGTAAGGTTTTACACAGAGGAGGATCTTCAGAACATCACTTCTTAGCCCATGATGCTCTGCAGAGCACGCAGGTCCAGATCCCAACACCCACATGGCAGCTCGTATCCATGTGGTCCGCACATATGCATACAAGCATGCACATACAAAGGAAAACTAAATAAAATTTTAAAAACAAAACAAACCTTTTTAGTTAGATGCATTTCCAGACTATGCCTAGATACAGTCTCAATTTGCTAATTAAAGAGAGTTTGAGTAAGTGAATCATAGAGAGAAAAAAAGCTGCTAACTTAATTCTGGCAAATCCTGGTGCGGGTGGGGTAGGTGGAGGTTTTTGTATCATAGACAATAACCACAAAAAGAAAACAAAACAGCAAAGAGATAAGCAGCAGCTATACTTCAAAGTGGGGGAGACTTAAGGTCCTGCAAAGTAACAAGATCCAAGATCCACTGCCTCCACACAGCCTAGCGCAGTAGCTGCTGGACAGGAGGTAATAAACTGATGGCCTCAGAACTGGATGATGCCTCCAGCTCAAGGCAGCTTCGCCCTCACTGCCAACTCGTGGACCTTGTCTCTCCCTCCTAAGCAGTGCTGGGGTATGCCTGCTCCATCAACCAGCCCATGTTGTCATGGAGCTTCTCAGCAGATCACGTGCTCTTCTGTGGTTGACTTTGGGGCCAACTTCCTGCTTAGAGCTTGACAAAGCTTAGTTCCTCAAAAATAAAACACTTAAGTACGCTTGAGTCGAATCATACTTAAGGGCAAAAATGAAACAGTTAATACCTAAGGAAACATTCTCTTTTTACAGACCAATATGATACTCTACATTTCGGGAGCTAAAAGGTATTTGAATTAGCTTAGCTATTTGTGCAATAGGAAGTAAGAGAGAGCATTTTCAAAATAAAAGAAAAAGAAAGCCAGTGCCACCTTCTGCCTCTTCTTCCAAGAATCTAAAAGGGCCAATTGATGAAGGAGCAAAGTGCGAAAATGGAAACTGAATTATCTACAAAAAACATACAAGCTTTCTCATATTTCTTCAGGAAAGAACATGCGTAGTGATTCTACTGGCCTCGCTCTTCCGAGAGTGTCTTGGCCAATCAATCTGTAGGTGAAAAGCTATATGATCACAGCAAAAGCAGAAACTCGCTGTCAAGGGATACCACATGCTTTACCTGTCACACTGCTGCATTATGGAGATTTCTTTGATGATCTCCTGCAAGTCTGACTCCACGGGCACTTGCTTGATGGCGACAATCTGGCCAGTCTCTTTATGAATAGCCTTGTACACGCTCCCATATGACCTGCAAGTGGGGGAGGGGGATCAGTTAAAGCCAGAGCACTGGGACAGAAGGCCAAGTACAGCAGTCAACCCACAGGTCTGCCTTCTCTCCCAAGCCTCCAATGCTTATAAGCTTAGCTACATTTGCAAAACTGGGGGGGGGGGGGGGGGAGGTGGGAACTAGGGTGGGGCTCAGTGGGAGAGCACTTGTGCAGCATGAGCGAGGGCCTGGGGTTCATCCCTACCATCCAAAGAGTAATCACATCCACACTATGATTAGCAAAGGACTATAACAGCCTCCATGCGCTGTCCCTGATATCTGCTGGAAACTGTTCATCCATTTTTTGAAAAAAAAAAAATTCTTTTTAAGATAAAGAGGTAATTATTCTATAAGTAAAAATTAACACGGTTTAGAGCGGTCACATGATTCACCCAAGGTCACATAAGTGTTACGTGATGAGCTTATGATCTGAACCCATGTTGTCTGAATGCAAGCCTTGTTTTCTCTCCATATTAATGCAATATATATGTCTGTTTTCCTATAGCCATTCTATAAGCAGTCTCTCTGTCCTTAGCCCTCTCATGTGCTGCAAAGCTTAAAGTATAGAAACTCATTAAAGCCCAAGCCTCCTTTGTGCCAGGATCAGATGAACAGTGCAAATTCAAATCCTTCTGCCTTCTCTGTTTTCTTCTCTGAAAAGCTTCTTATCAGAACCAAGGTTCTATGTTCATTCAACCCAGGTGCTAAAAGAGCCTCAGGGTTAGAAGTAATGGATGACTGCCTCCCACCTCCAGTATACGCTGTTAGAAACAGGAGCTGGCTGTCTTGTGCCAATTCTTATTCGCAAGATGGAAAAAAAAAAAGAAAGAAAAAGAAAATACAAACTCCCTTACAAGACAGTTAGGGTACTCAAGTAAGATACACCAGAATCTTGCATGCATCGTTCTCATTAACATCCTGGGCAGCTCTCTGTGGAGCAATAGAAAATCATCTTTTCAATGTCCCAAACATGCCAAGTCCCAGCACTTGGGAGGCAGAGGCAGGCGGGTTTCTGTGAGATCAAGGCCAGCCTGGTCCACAGAAGAAGCTCTAAAATAGCCAGGACTACACAGAGAAAGCTCTCAAAAAACTGAAAACCCAAAAAGAATAAATTTCCCAAACACATCCGTTTCTACAGATTATCTTTGTGGGGGGAAAAAAATCAAAATGAAGGGTGTGGCCTAAGATGTCAAAATAACAGAACATCCTCACTGCCAGAAAGGAATTATCTCAATGTCAAAACAGACTTTAAATATTAAAAAGAAAAAAATAGCATCTATGAATGTAAAGCACATAAAAGGTTCTATCTGAATCCTCTATACTTAAAAGACAATAAAGATGCACAGAAGAGCCGGGCACGGTGGCGCACGCCTTTAATCCCAGCACTCGGGAGGCAGAGGCAGGAGGATCACCGTGAGTTCGAGGCCAGCCTGGTCTACAAAGCAAGTCCAGAAAAACCAAGGCTACACAGAGAAACCCTGTCTCGAAAAATCACACATTCAAAAAAAAAAGATGCACAAAAGGAGCTTCAAATTCTGTTTCATCACAGCAAAACAACTCCTGAGTATGTGTGGAACACCAAGCCTTCACCATTTCTTCCTCACTGAAATAAGCTCCAATTAGGATAGCAGTGTGCTGGTCCTTGGGGAAATCGTGATCCGGCCTGCCAGTCACGGTACTCCATCTGTCTTTACGGTGGCTGAACCAGCAGCAGGAATTAAACCTAGATCTGGCCAGTATATGGCTAGAATGCTCCACCTGTGACAAAGCTTAATCTTTCCCACACTTTCTTCTCGGGTAAGACAAGTAACAAGGCTGTCCAATTTCACTCATCACTTTCCTCCCTGCTTTGGATACCGTCAAGAGGAATGACTCCAGAAACTAATAAAACCATCTTGTAACCATAAGCCCTGTCCAGATCAACCACTACCAAGTCAACTATCCACTTCTGGAAGACTGATTAGTGTGTCACCACATGCTTTCACAGTGAGCCACTGTTAGCAAATACTCTGTCACTGCCATCCGCCGACCTTTCATGTCAGCTTCATGCTGGAGAGAGTGCTGCTGCTGGGTGCAAAGCTCTTCTCTCCCTCAGTATCAGTTCTGCAGTTTCCCACACCGAGAGCTTCCGGAAGTCTGTTTTTTAAGTCATAGTCTTCACAGCTAAGCTCTCCATGGCTTTCCATGATTAAACACTGTACAATTTTACTATAAATAGAAATTGACTTATCAAATAAGCTATTGTCTTTACCCTATGATTAAATATTTAATAGAAATTGTATTCATTATTCTTACGCATTAGAAATGAAAAGGCAACCCTTTTAAGTGGACTTGTTCTGTAATCGTGACTAAAACACTGTCCCTGACCCGCTGTGCCGTCCTGATAGGAAAGAAGCCTCAGCAGATCAGATGAACAAAGAACAATTCATGATCCCACAGGTCACACTGACCACAACCTGAAGCAGTTAGGCCTTGGCAACCATGTCCCTAACAGGCCCGTAGGTTTCAACAGCCACTCCCCAGAAGATGCTGCTGTTTTGTGAGGTTGTAGATTCTCTGTAAGGTGGAGCCAAGCTGGAGGAGGTTGAGTTGGTGAGGGGTGGGCCTTGAGGTTTATACCCCACCTCAGAACCCCCTCTACCTGGTCCCCCAGTTGCCCCTGCTCCCACTGCTACAGCTGCAAGCTGCTCCTGCCACCACACTTTCTCCATGTTGGACTAAACCCTCCTCTCTCAACCATGAGACAATTTCTTCCGTTGCCAAGTTGCCTGCATCAGGTATCCCATCAAAGCAATAAAGGAGACAATACCACACACACAGCTTCCTTAACACCCGACTGCCCACAGTGTTAACTCAGTCAGTCAACGAGAAGGGAGAGACTGAAGCAGCTGTTTCCCATAACCATCAAGGTAGAGATGAACGTAGAAAAAGGGAAATATATGCTATCTGAGGCCAACCCAACAGGCCCGAACCGCACTAGTCAACAGCTCGCACTAGCTATGTAACTATGGAAACGGTTTGTTGCTATGATAAAAAACAGAACAAAGGCTAAGAATGTAGCTCAGTGAGGCTCTAATAGTGGAGGAGGGGCATGGGGAGGAGGAAAGACTTGAGTGAGCCAGTGTGTAAAACTTGAAGGAAGAGAAGGAAAAGGACCCTCGGCTCTGCTCTGGGTGCTCCAGGTGCTCGCCCGCCACAGAGCCACATCATCTCTTCAAAGCAGCACGGCCACGGAAGGCTCCAGAACTCCACATGGCTCTTCGGCACATGCTCGCTTTGAAAACAGGCAAGTCACTGGAAAGTCACAACCCATTCACTGAGGGCCATCTGAAGACGCTGTGGCATTCGCTCGCATTAGGCGAGAAATGCAGGGAAGGTTCAGGGTTGTGCTTCAGGGTTGTGCTGGTTCCATGAGACCTGCTCAACGTCAGGATGACAAAAATCCAAGTGTCTGTGATGTCATTTACAAGGTCAACGAGACGGCAGCACGAGAAAGGATCTTTAGAAGAAAAGTCCCAAGGTCTTTGCTGAATATATCCATATCTAAACACAATTAAAAAAAAAAAACGGTTAGTTTTTCCCCCCTCAAATTATATTTCTGACATTTTCTGCCTACAATTGTGATATTTCCTAAATCAAGCATGGCAAGCAGAGTTCCTAACTGTACTTTAAAACTTAAGATTCAGCCATGATTTGACATAAACTCTGAAAACTGCTTCGGCTGATACACTCAGAAATAACAGTGTGACTTGCTGAGCACTGAGTGTGTGACAACCACCGTACCTAGCACTTTGCCTCTCTTATTTCACGCAGCATTTCCATGACACCATGTAATAAATACTGTTATTATCCCCATTCCATAGGTGAGGGTTGTGAGGTGCCAAAATATAAGCTCATCTACTGTGACTAATAAATAGGATACTGGGGCTACAGAGATGGCTCAGTGGTTAAGAGCACTGCCTGCTCTTCCGGAGGTCCTGAGTTCAACTCCCAGCCACCACATGGTGGCTCACAACCATCTGTACTGAGATCTGTTGCCCTCTTCTGGTGTGCATGACAACAGAGCACTCATATACATAAAATAAGTAAATAAATATCTTTAAAATACTTAAATAAATAAATAGTACTATTAATCTAGGTCTGTGTGACTTCAGTGAGTGTATTCCTATTACTCTAATGAGAAGAACAAGTTAGTTACATATACAATTATTTCCACAAATTTGTATCATATTCCAGTGGCTGGAGAGATGGCTCAGCAGTTGAGAGTACTGGTCCAGAGGACCCGGGTTCAAATCCAGCACCCACATGGCAGCTCACACTGTCTGTAACTCTAGTTCTTAGGGCTCTGACAGCCTACAGCCAATGCATATAAAGTAAAATTAAATAAAAATTGATATATATATTGGAATACATATATGTGTATATATTCCAAAAATAAACTGTGAACGTTGTTAGAGTAAGGGGCATGAACTAATTGCCTTCAGGAGAACAGCAAGAATGCCAAGTTAAAGCTACAGACTCCAGGCAAAAGAAACAGAGTAACTTTAATCCCAGCACTCCGGAGGCAGAGGCAGGTGGATCGCTGTGAGTTCAAGGCCAGCCTGGTCTACAAAGTGAGTCCAGGATGGCCAAGGCTACACAGAGAAACCCTGTCTCAAAAAACCAAAAAAAAAAAAAAAAAGAAAGAAACAGTAACCGCCACCACATCATACCTTCGCCGACGCCACTCAGCCAGCAGCCGTCTGTCATCCTGGGCTTGTCTTGGGCATCACAACTCAGGGTCTTTCCTTGCTTCCATCGGACTCATTTTTCTGATGGATCCCAAAGAGTACTTTTCCAACTAACAGAAAGTTGGAGACTAATGTTTTTAACAAGGAGGTAATCCATGAAAATCCATGCCATGTAATCCAGAACTGCACTTCTTATTATTACAGGTCAGTGTTAAACATAAATAACACTGAACTCTCAACAGTCAGGGGAGGGGAGCCTTCCCTCCGGCAGAGCACTTGCCCAGCATGCGTAGGAACCTGGGTGCAGTCTCTAGCACCACAGAAGAAGTGAAAAAAGCATTCAGTCGGCCAGTCATTAGTCAGAGGTATTCTGGAGGGTTTAAAATTTCACATACAACACATACTTGTTTAATTGGCATCAACTATCTCTTAGTCATATGAATTTATTACCTATTTAAAAGTTAAACAACGGTGTCTCTAGCATTTAATGTACCAATCATTAGTGACAGAAGAATCAATAATAAATACAGAGTTAAATTGGAAGGCTATGCAGACATAAAGGAGCTCTGATATAACGCCCCGCTGTATCAATGAAAGTCAGCCACGGCCTCATCTGTTACTGAGTGTCACTGCAGCAGTGTTTCAGAACCTTCACCAGAAATCGGCACTTTAAGAAGCCAACTGGGATTCTGGATCTCCTGAGACAATGTAAACAGTTTATTTGCTCTTTTTTACAAAGCTTCAACAAAAGTGTTGAAGTCTATAGTTTTTCACTGACTTGGTGATTGCATACTAGTCAGAAATCCTGATGAGCATATAAAATTGCCTAAGCCTAACTTTTTTCTTTGGGGATGGGGAGGGGAGAAGCGGACAGGGTGTCACTATGTAGCTAGCCTGAAACTTGCTATGTAGGGCAGACCTGCCTCGAACTCATAAAGATCCGCTTGTTCCTACCTCCTAAATGCTGGAATTAAAGGTGTGTGCCACCGTCCTGGCCAACTTGCTTAAACATTAGTGAATTATAATCTAATTAACGTTTCCTGTTAGCTACATAAAATCATCACATCATGGAATCTGTAAGAGAAAACAATAGATGCCTTAATATTAAAAAGACTGGAAATCAGGGCACAGTCTACGCCTGCAATCCTAGCACTTGGGGAGGCAGAGGCAGGCAGATCGATGTGAGTTCGAGGCCAGCCTGGTCTACAAAAGCGAGTCCACAACAGCCAAGGCCACACAGAGAAACCCTGGGGGTGGGGGGGGGGGGGGGACACATTCAATCTGATTAGTGACAAGGGCAAAGAATGACAAGGCATTGCAGGGAGTAAACGCTCCGCCTGGAATCCCGCTGGCATTCGGCATTCCTGCTTGAGTTTTACACCATGAGAAGTCCGCATCCTTCAGCTCCTAGGCGAGGAGAGAGCCTGGGACCCTCGGGTCTACACGTATTTCACCTATACTCACCCTTCTCCAAGTTTCTCTAAGACATCAAACACTTCTTCCGGCTGTTTGGTTAAACTATCTTCATCCAACTTTTTCAGCTGCCTGTGGATGAAGGAATATAAACATAAAATATGTCTTACCTGCAACTGAAAACTAAAGTGCACTGTATTTTACAAAGACTGTTCTAGGACTTGCTCTACAAAGTCTAATTTCACTGCTAGTAACTAACAGTTAAAGCAAGCTATGCCTTTTTTGTTTTTAAAGTCAGGCTCTCCCTATTGTAAGCCAGACTGGCATCAAACTCACCATCCTCCTGCCTCCGTCTCTCCCATGCTAGGAGTATAGGTGCACAGCACCATATCTGGCTCTTTTATGGACACTAAGAGACTGCTCTGCTGGATGGATTGTACATTTGCTGGGTCCCCCAATGAGCACATTCTTGACCAGAAGGTGAGGGGCTGATGAGAGAAGCTGCCCTACAGTGATCTAGATTGCCTTAAGAGGGCCAATTTCTCTATGGTTGGAAAAAGTATCATTTGACTGAAACGCTATAACATAGAGTTAAACATTAGGTAAATTAATTCTATGGTTTTAAATGGCATAGCTATCTCTTCAAAAAAAGGTGTTTAATATAAAACTGCATATTTAAGCCTGAATTGAGCTAGCTGACCCTCTAGTGGAAAGGTTTTGGTCATCTGGTCTACCCAACTAAGTTCTATAGGTAACACAGAAACAAGAAGTAGAAAGCAGACATTTATACAGAAGCAAAAGTACAAGCTAACTTGTCAACAGGGAGGAATTTAAACACACTAAGACCCTCCCTACCATGATCAGCCATGCACCTTTCCCAAGTGCCAAAAGTGAAATGGGCCACTCACCACTTCTGAACAGCTCAAATTCTGCAACAATGCTAGAAAATCATAATAAACTGGGGAGGTTTTAAAGCAACATTTCAAATGTAAAACTCTGAGACTAACAGACTTAAAGAGTGTGCTGTGAAAACAATGTGAGTGTATATGAGTGTGTGTGTGTGTGTGTGTGTGTGTGTGTGTGTGTGTGTGTGCGCGCTCTACACAATGGTTTCCTGAAACTACAAAAGACAATTAAAAAAAAGACAGCTCAGGAAATGGTGAAATATGGATGCAGTCACACTATGAATTTCTTGTGCAGAAAAAGTCTTGAACTATCTGAACAATACCAATTCTTAAAAGAAATTACTTTAAATAAAAATAGAAAAATGAGAAGAATATAAAGTTAAGGGGGGAAAAAAGCCTGACCACATGAAGTACAACCCGCAGCAAGCCCTGACCTCAAAAGGCCGATCCTGCAGAGTTCCACACAGAAATGCAGAACCACAGAAAGCTAAAGCCTTGACTGGAATATCGGCAAACACACTGACTACACTGACATTTGAAGAGTCAAAAGATCCTAAAATTGAAATCCCAATGACTTCATAAAAACTCCCAACTTCAGAACAAAAGGGCTGAAATGAAACTCCTCTTAAACTTCAGAAGTGATATTTCTACAAACTCAGAAATTAAAGCCAACAGCTCCTGTGCCGGGGGTTTTTTGGTAAAACTCCAATCATAGCTGAATAAACAATAGACAATACCTCATTCATCAAGAATAAACTCTTATAAACAGCTTATATAAAGGAAGATCTGATTCTCTTTCAAGTGGTGACTCTTATAGTTTAACAAAAGCAAAAGTCACTATTTCAGAGACCACAGAATAACAAAGGAAACTGCCCGAACCCTAAGAGACAGTTGCAAGACTCGATAACACTCAGACAGACACACTTAAACAACCACTCGCACGCCTCTTTAAACAACCTACATGGGAGTTTTGTTTTACACCTAGAATTTTTTAACACTTTAAACTAAAGGAAGCTTCGCTATCTCTAGTACCAAATAAATGGATCAACCAATGTGGGGGAGGGGCGCAATCACATGGCCTTGAATAGCAATCTCTGTTCTTGGTGTTATCAAAGTAGAATTTATTTATTTATTTATTTATTTATTTTATTTATTTCTTGAGCCAGGGTTTCTCTCTGGAGCACTGGCTGTCCTCAAACTAGCTCTATAGAACAAGTTGGCTTCAAGCTCAGAGTTTCGCCTGCTTCTGCCTTCCAGAATGCTGGGATTAAAAGCATGTACCACCACACCTGGCTCATCATTGTTAGAATTCTCATCATTGTTAAAATCATTTCTAAAATGCTAACTAGTAGGTTATCAACAAACACGGTGTCCGTCAAACATCTGCTAAGTGACTGAGTCGTGAGGGACTATTACCCAAACGGCCTGACTGTGGTGACCTATGGTGATGAGTTCACTCAGCTGTCACACCCTAGGCCAGTTTTTACTTGCTCACAATGAACAGGCCTGGCCAATACAATTACACACACCAGGTGTTGGTGATGTCCATCTCCTAAGCCAGCCGACGTGAGAAGGACCAGCATCTCAGGAATGCACCGCAGGCCTTCCGCTACACCATTACCCAACAGCAGCTTACATTCTAAAGTCACTAACTCCTGCACAACACCAACCGACCGGT
Organism: Acomys russatus; assembly: GCF_903995435.1. Classification (NCBI taxonomy): domain Eukaryota; kingdom Metazoa; phylum Chordata; class Mammalia; order Rodentia; family Muridae; genus Acomys; species Acomys russatus. The sequence goes on along the minus strand of NC_067140.1, from coordinate 13,475,229 downwards.
CATTAGTCCCTGAGTCACACACAAGACCATTTCCTACATCAACTACTGGGATGCACACCATCCGACCCTCTCAAGAAGACAGCTGTAGCTTTTCAAATACAAGAAATGCTATGAAGTGGCCGTCCGGATCTGGCTAGCTCTCAGTCACCTACCCCATTTCGGAACTCTCGATGTTATTTATGAATATTTATCCCTCTCACGGACTTTACAGATTACAACACATAGAAAAGATAAACTGAAACATTTTAGTAACAAAGCTGTCAAGTCCAGTGGCTCCTGCCTGTAATCTCAGCATTCAGGAGGCTGAGGCAAGAGAACTAGAGTGAGTTTGAGGCCAACCTGAGCTACAGTGTGAGTCCCTGTCTCAAAACAAGAAAGTGACTGAATTAACCATGCCCCCTCCTTCCTGCGAATATTAAGATTCTAACTCAGAGAACCTCAGAATGTGAGATTGTATCTGGAGAGAAGTGACTTTGAAAGCGGAAGAGATGAGGGCACAGACAGATACGAACGAAGATGTGGGAGATGGGTGGCCATCTGTAAACCAAAAAAAAAAAAAAAAAAGGTTGGGCATGGTGTCAAATGCCTTTAATCCCAGCACTTGGGAGGTAGAGGCCGGCCGTAAATTCCTAATCTACACAGTGAGTCCAGGACAGCCAAGACTACACAGAGAAACCCTGTCTCGAAAAACCGAAAGAAAGAAAGAAAGAAAGAAAGAAAGAAAGAAAGAAAGAAAGAAAAGAAATTTCTGTTGCTTAAACCATCCATGTGTGGTGCCTATTATGGAAATCCAAACCAGTTAGTTCTGATAATAAAATATGGCAGCCACTAGTTACAAGGAATAAGACAGCATCAATCACCCAAGGAGTCGGTCCTGCAACAGTCTTCTCTTACACTTTACTACAGTCCTCAAAAAAGTCACCATGCTGTGGTGGTGCATGCCTTTGAGCCCAGCACTTGGGAAGCAGAGGCAGGCAAACTCTGTGAGTCTGAGGCCAACCTGGGCTACAGAGTGAGTTCCAGGACAGCCAGGACTGTTACACAGAGAAACCTTGTCTCAAAGGAACAAAGAAAGAAGGAAAGAAAGAAAGACAAAAAACGAAAAACAAAGAAATGTGCAAAGTCAAAACAAAACAGAAACAAAACTCACCTCTGCCCACACTCACGAACACAGAAGTAAAAAGCAAAACTCAAATTCCCAACTCTCATTTTAATTAAATGAAGGTTTGAGGGAAAGGAACCAAAGAGAAAGAACAAATTTAGTGATTACTGAACTACAAATACACAGCAACTATCTGGTAAGAACCAATGCTACCAACGTTGCAGGTAACTTCCAGAGAGCCCTCAGAGTACAGAAGACAAGAGCAAGGGTTTGGGCTACAATCACCAGACAATAACATTCCAACGCTGCCTCTTACTAACTACCGAGCAACTACCAAATGGCCTGCCTCTCTGTGGCCTGGCTTCGTCACCTGTGAAATAGGGATACAAGGATGTCCTCCTATGACAGTTGGGAAGGTCAGTGAGTCCCTAAGTGGTTCCATTTCAAAGTGTCATCTTCACAAGTTCGAAAGTGCTCCAACACCAGCCATTTCATATGGTTGAACAGGCGAGATGGAAAGCAATTAAAACGGTGCCTCCGGTCAGCGCTCTCTGGGTGTAAATGAATACTTAATGCTATACAGTCTCCGCACACCGCACTAAGTGAACCGGGAGCCCATCTCGACAAGCCATCTGTTTTAATCCATGTTTGTGTACTTCCAACAACCCCCACCAAAGAGCGCTGCCAGGCTGTCAATCCGCCCACACACACCTCTAGGTTGCCGGGCTTTCAATTCCCCCCTTCCCTCCCTCCCCCCCCATCCCCCCCACCCCGGCCTTCACCTCTGGTTGCGGGGCACTCCCTTACTCTGAACACTTCCTATTTTAGTGCTCACTCTGCTGCAGGAAGTCAAACGTCTTCTCTGTGAAACCCAAGTTTTTAGCGGCCTCTGAGAGGAGTATGATTCCCTCAGGCTCTAGGGCGCTCCTTTTCTCCAGGTGAGGGGGAGTGGTCCAACACAACAACCAGTCCCAGGAGTTGAGACTTCCTAGAGTCAGTCACCTTTATCTCGACGCAAAACAACTCCAGATACTTCTAGAATCTGGAGCAGATGGCATCGAAACAGAATCGAAAAGGACAAAGTCTGGCTGGACCTACTGTGTCTACACTCTATTTATTGGACCTCAGCTTACCCATCCTCAACAATTTTCTTTCCTCATCTACGTCCCAACTTTGGGTTTTGGAAGGCTAAGGAGGATATGAAGAAAATTAGGCAGACACTCGGGACATCAGCAGTAAAGGCCATTACCACCACCAGTACCGTATCATCCGCAGCTCCACATAGGGAGGACACCCCCGCAACACCACGAGCCTCCCTCCACTACTAGACCCACGAAACACTGGTGCTTCTCCAGCAATGCAGTTAGGAGCAATGACTTTGGACAGGACCACCAAGACACAAAATTCCCACTTCGTCTCTTGCTAGCTATGAGACCTCCAGCTAATTTTTCTAACCACTTCTGCCTCAGAAGCAAAGCAACAGATTTTTTTTCCCCCATCGCACAGTCTGTGGCACTCAGGACCCTCTCAGTAAGTCCTCGCTTATCGGAGCCCACGCGGGTTCGCTCTCACCCGGCCTCAGCAGTCGCCCTTACGTCCTCGAGTCCTTTCTTGGGACGCTTTCCCCGGCCGTCCGCAGGTGTCTCCCTGACTTGTCCGCACGATGCCCAGAGATTGCCCCCTCTTAACCCAAACCACTTCTGTGCCGGCCAGTGGATGCTCCCGCACTCAGCAGGTGCGCCTGGAGCCGGGTCGCCAGCCTCGCGGGTCCCCCTGAGCCCAGGACTTGCACACAGGTGTCCTCCCGTCCCCTCCGCAAGTTCGCGCCTTCCCTCCCCACCCAAATTTCTTCCTCTCAGGCCACGACCCCTCACCTTCGAGGCGGGTTCCTCAGCTGCACCGTCTCCATGGCGCCGCCGGCAGCCGCCCAGACTGCCTCAATGCTCCATCCTCCCTCCTCCGGGAGCCCGCCCCGCAAACCCTCCCACACTTCCGCTTTCCGCCCCTACCGGAAGCGGGAGGGGGGCCGGGCTGATTGGCGTGTGTCACGTGGTACTATGGCGCGCGGATGCAGAAGTCTCTCGGGCGGCCTCTGTTGGCGCAAGTGTTAGCGACACCCTCTCCTTGATTTGTCTTGGGACGGAATGCTTTAAGCCTGACTGCTTGAGGGAGTTCTCAATTTTTCAAATAGTAAGACTGTTAGCAAAGAATGGGCTTGATAAAAATTGAGTTCTTGCCAGGAGTGATGGCACACGCCTTTAATCTCAGCACTCAGAAGGCAGAGGCAGGGGGATCGCTGTGAGTTTGAGGCCAGCCTGGTCTACAAAGGGAGTTCAGGACAGCCAGGGCTACACAGAGAAACCGTGTCTCGAAAACCAAACCAAAACAAAAAATTTGAGTTCTTGTTAGGGCCAAAGGGAAAAGCCTCAAGCACTCTGTAAGCTAGGGAACATTAAAGAAAGCACCCAAATGTCTTGATCCATGATTGTGGAGGTTTTATTATAGATGAGAGACCAGCCAGAGTTATCTAGAAGTGTCCAGAGTAGAGAGAAAGAGCAGCCTGACCGTGGCCAGGAATATTTCTTTGGGGGGGGGGGGGGAGGCACAGAGAAAATAGCAGAGAGAGAATAGCGGGTGGGTGGGGAAGTGCTGTTAGCCCGGCGTGGTGGCTCAGGCCTTTAATCCCAACACTCAGGAGGCAGAGACAGGCGGGTCTGTGAGTTCGAGGCCAGGCCAGCCGGGTCTACAAAGGGAGTCCAGGACAGCGAGGGCTGTTACGCAGAGAAACCCTGTCTTGAAAAACCAAAAGAAGAAAAGAAAAAACTTGCTGTTATTAGCAGAACTGCGCTAGCCATAATCTGGAACAGCCTGAGAGCTAGCTAGCATAGTGGAGGAGGTGAGAAAGGCCAGGATGCCAAGCGTGGGGGCTTCGACATTCATAACAGATACATGATACTAGGCTCCCAAGGAGCCTGCAGGTTGCCTTGGCTTTGATATGCAATCACAGCCTTAAGTCTCCTTTGCCAATGGCAAGGAAAGATAATAGAGTGGCTCCTTTTGATAGACAGAAATTCCAGGTTCCAAAGTAATATTCCAATCACTCCAACAACATCCTTTTGTTTACCCTCTAAATATTCAACACAAGCTTGCTGGGGAGGGGGGAGGGGGGCTTCCTTTGGACCTGGCACACTCCAAAAAGGGGCAGACCCATTTGGTCCAAAATGACAGTCTAGGCTCTGCTCAAAGTGGACTGTAAAATAGTTGGCAAATAGACCAAAGCTCACTGATTTCTGTAGTTTCTTAACTGCCCCCTCACAGTCTCGTTTTTGTTTTTCCAGACAGGGTTTCTCTGTGTAGTCTTGGCTGTCCTGGACTCCAGACTGGGTTGGAACTCACAGCGATCTTCCTGCCTCTGCCTCCCTGAGTGCTGGGATTACAGACGTGAGACATCTCCACCCAGCTTTTATTATTTTTAGGAGTTTGAGGGTTTTATATTCTTAGTTTGCACATTGTTTGTAGGGATTCGTTTGATGCAGCATCTTACTATATATATCCCTAGCTGGCCTGGAACTCGCTATGTAGACTACATTGGCCTCAAATTCAGAGACCGGCCTGCCTCTGCCTCTATGCTGGGATTAAAGGTATATGCCATCACGCCTGGCTTCAATGGAAGATCCTGATTTATCTTTACTCACTCATTAAATAAATGTTGGGGTCCACAAGATGCCAGGTACCTTCCACCTACCTGAAATCCTATTCTTTACATCTTGGGTTTCAGCTCAATTATTACACTCATTTAGAGGCTTTCCTTGGCCTGCTCATGTCTGACAGCCTCCACGTGGTTATTTCCTATAACATCATTGTGTTTTCTTGGTTTTGTTTTAAAACAGAAGTTCATTTATGCTGAGCTCAGCTTCCCAAGTGATAGGGGCAGACCTGAGTGACCAAACCCTTCGAATTTTGTTGCTTCTATTTCTTTTATTTTTTTAAGCGCACTGTATTCTTTTGTGTGTATGATCTTTTTCATCATTCTCACTCTATAGACCAGGCAGTCCTCGAGGATGCGTTTTAAACCTTCCATAGGTTTGCATCACCCCGCCCTTGGCTTTCTTATATAGCATTAATCTCTTGACGAAAAGTGAGTCTCCTTTTGGTCACGGATGAATTGCTTCCAAGGCCCAAAGGACTGTGAACTCTACGAGGGATGGATGACAGTCTGTCTCCTACGGTGATTCGGCCACTGTTTGCAACCCCAAAAGAAGCACGGAGCGCCGCCCTCTTCAAAGCTGGTGGAACACAAGTTCCAGACTGAGCGCACGCAGAGGGACGTGTTTCTCAAAGGCCCCGCCTCCCACGCCTCTAGCTCCGCCTCTCCCTAGCCCCGCCCCTGGAGAACAATGAGCCAAGAGACCTAAGGGCTTGAAGCCCGAGCTTCCGCCCGCCCCTGGCTACCTAGCCCCACCCCGCCAGGCCCCGCCCCTCGAGGCCAGTCCGCAGCGGGTTTTAAAGGCACGCCGCCGTGGCTTCCGGGTGGAAGCTGTTGCGCACTACTTAGTTCGTCCGTGTTTACCGGCCCTCCCGGGGTATGGCCCCCAAAGTCGCGGACTCTGTGGAGCAGCTCCGCGCTGCCGGCAACCAGAACTTCCGTAATGGCCAGTACGGCGAGGCCTCGGCGCTGTACGAGCGCGCACTGCGGCTGCTGCAGGCGCGAGGTAGGAACCCGCCCCACGTTTTCCTCCGGGCCTGCGTCCTCCACCCACATCCCCGCACCGGGCCTCACGTTTGGCCCAGCCTTCTGGGCTTTCCTTTCCCTGGGTCCAACCGCCGCCGCAGCAGGCCCTCCCAGGGCTTGATCCCGCGCTTCCTTCCCGCCCGGGGCTACCTAGCCACGACCCTGTCTAGCCCCTCCCCCCGGCCTTAAGGGCACGCAGCCGCCGCTTCCGCCCGGAAGCTGTTGCGCACTACTCTGCGCGGAACGGAGGTGGTCCCTGTTTGCCGGCCTCCAGGGATGGCCCCCAAACTCTCAGACTCTGTGGAAGAGCTCCGCGCTGCCGGCAACCAGAGCTTCCGCAACGGCCAGTACGCGGAGGCTTCGGCGCTGTACGAGCGCGCGCTGCGACTGCTGCAGGCGCGAGGTAGGAACCCGCCCCTCATTTCCCCCTCCGGGCCTGCTGGCGTCCTGCACCCTCAACAAGCGCTCCGGGCCTCAAGTTGACCCCTTTCTTCTGGGTCTTTCTTTTCTCCGGGCCAGCCGCCGCACCAGCCCCTCCCGCATCTTCCCCACTTAAGCATCCTACGAGAAACTTGCTTAGCTCTTTTCTGCCTGCTTTTTAACTGCCCTATTGGCTTACAGCCTAAGTTACTCAGGCCTTGAGGATGTAGTGCACTCCTCCTCCCCACATGTATTCATCTGACAATTCTGTTGAGCACCTTTTGTATACTAGACTGAATATGCCCAGACAGGAGGGCCTTTCAAAGGTCGGACTTCGGGGGGGGGGGGGGGGGGGAGCGAGGAGAGGGGAGCGGGCAGTTGTCTTATGTTTGTGAATAAAGGAGACCTCTGAGATTAGAGTTCTTAAGACAAGGTAAATAAGATAGACTTGGATCCTTTAGACAGGAAAGACAACTTCTCAAGAGATCTTTGAGATGTCCGTCGGAAGTTCGGGGGTGTCTAATGCTTTAGGCACTGAGCACCTCAGGGGTAGGGAACCATCAGAAAGAATACATAGTCTAAGCAGCATGAGCTCTTAAGGAGAATGTTTAGGACATGAAATAGATAAAACCTTATGGTGTCGGGCTGGAGAGATGGCTCAGTGGTTAAGAGCACTGCCTGCTCATCCAAAGAACCTGGGTTCAATTCCCAGCACCCACATGACAGCTCACGACTGTCTGTAACTCTAAGATCTGACACCCTCACACCAATGCACATAAATTAAAATTAAATAAAATATTTAAAAAAATTAAATAAAACCTTACGGTGTCGGTGGATTAAGCCCTCCAAAGAGTCGAGGTCTTATCCCCTAATTGGAAGAGTTTTAAACTGAGGAATAGCTTATTATCAGCGCTCCTAGCCCTTTCCCCAAAATTCCAGAAGCGTTGGCTTGAGGACAGCCTTGAATCTCATTCTCATTTTCTTGACTAGCATTTGTTGAGTGTTTTTCTGTGTGCCAGATGCTGCCTTTGAGTATCTCCACTATGACCAAATCAATTAAGACACTTGGAGAAGACGAGTCCCAAAGAATTAATTGCCTAGCCGGGCGTGGTGGCGCACACCTTTGATCCCAGCACTCGGGAGGCAGAGGCAGGCGGATCGCTGTGAGTTTGAAGCCAGCCTGGTCTACAAAGTGAGTCCAGGATGGCCAAGGCTACACAGAGACACCCTGCCTCTAAAAACCAAAAAAAAAAAAAAAAAAAAAAAAAGAATTGCCTTAAGGATTGCACAGTGAAGATGGCAGACCAAGAATTTGAATATAGATTTTTCTGATTTCTGAGTCCCTGTGTGTGTGTGTGTGTGTGTGTGTGTGTGTGTGTGTGTGTGTTTTAACTTTAGTTTTTAGTCGTAGTCGTGGGTTGGGTGATGTGCCTGAGGTTGCGTGCCCCTGGAGCTGGAGTTTCTGGTGGTGTTTGCTGTCTGGTGTGGGTTCTAGGAACTAAGCTCTGGCTCTCTGCAAGATCGGTACATGCTTTGAACCCCTGAGCCCTCCTAGCAGTACAAAATTTTAATCTTTAGCTAGACTTTGTTGTAAGTCCCCAACTTTTTGTTTAAAGTTTTTATAGCTTTCACGACACACACACACACACACACACACACACGCTCCTCTGTGGGTGTCGGCTTCACATCATGAAGTTGCTGAAGTTGTTATTTCCCTCTTTCATCCTCATCCCCCTTCCCTGCATAACCTCAAACCCTGCTAGCCCAGAAAGGCTGTGCTTCTGTGTGGGTTTATTCTGAGACTCTTAGAATAGTTGCCCTGGTGTTTAAACTACTGATTGTCTGTGTGACTATATGGGTGATTCTCTTGCCTCTCAGACCAGTTTTCTTGGCCTTCAGAGGAGCACAGGGAAGCCTTGTAGCAAGTCTGAAAAGTGAGACCTTCCAATGTGGATGCACACAAGTGCCCAGAAGAGTTGAGTGGAGAGGTAGGGCCATCAACCAGGTTGAGATTCTGACCTTTCCGACACACCCCTCCTGCTTGTAAGCAGCTCTGTGCTTTGGCGACATGAGATGGATTACTGGTTTTGAGTTTGTACCTGTGCCTTATGGCAAGGATGTAATTTAACTGGTCCAAGAGAAAAAGCACAGGGGTATAAATATCTTATGTTTATTATTGTTAGTATTGAATGGAAGATATCAAGTGTTGACATGGTATCGTGCTTCCTGGAGCAAGTTGCAAGAGGATAGGCAAACACTTTAGCGGTGCCGCACCTTAGCTGTTAATGATGGACTCTAAAGTGGACAGGGCCTGAGGATTGTGCTGTCCTCCAGGGAGAGGGAGTACAGGGACAAGGATGAGGATGGATGGAGCTTAAGCCATTTCAAACGTAAAGTTGATGCCAGCCTGATGTATGTAGTAGCTCCCAGGCCAGTTAGGGCTACAGAGTGAGCCTGTGGAGGTGCCACCTGCTTTCCTAGTTCTCCGGGGGCTGGAGCAGGAAGGTTGTTGGAAGGTCAGGACTAGCCTTCTTCACATAGTAAAATAGAAATCCACCTGCCTCTGCCTCAGGAGTGCTGAGATTAAAGGCATATGCCACCATACCAGCAATTTGTTTTAAGTCTTTTAAAAAAAAAAAAAAAAAAAAAAAAAAACAGAAAGAAAGAAATGAAATGAAACTGTGTGAGATGGCCTGAATCCTGAAGCTCCAGCACTTTGGGAGACTGAGGTAGGAGACTTCCTAGTTCAAGGCCAACCTGAGATAGGTAGTGAGACCTGACACAAGAGGGTTGGGAGTGTGGGAACAACTAATTCTGGTAAAGTGGTGGATACTGAATATCATATAGTTTAATGTCTAAATGAAACCTTTTGGTAAAGCCTTTGAGCTATATACCTAGGAGTTACTTGATCAACAATAAATAACTGTTTTCTTATTTTCTTTCTTTCGCTCTTTTGGGGTGGTTTACGACCCATGCTAGTGAGTAAAATTTAGTTGAAAATGTCGTTTAAAATGAAAACTAGGGATTAAAAAAAGAAAGTACAACTTGAAGCATATGGGGATGGGAGTGCATCTAGAAGTTAAGGGAGAAATAATGAGGGCTAATACAATCAAAATAAATTTAATGGAATTCTGAAAGAATTAATTTTTAAAATTTTAATGAAAAGCGGGGGTCTACTGAGGTCCTAGGCCCCACAAGGTGAAAGGAGAGAACTGACTGCCCTCTGACCTTCATATGCATTCCTTCCATACACAGAAACAATACATTTTAAGAAATGAAAATGATTACAGTTAGAATGATAGATTTGAGCTTCTGTGACTGGGGATAAGCATTGACTTTAGAGAGATGACTAGTAACTATCCCAAGAAATATGTAGTTCCCATTTCTTGATTGAGTTGCCCATAGTCCCAGCACACCCAGCGCTGTTGCCGCTTCTCTGGTAGTCTTTTCTGACTTAACTAATGCCCTCTAGCTTGCATTTCCCTCCAGCTGCGGGTTGCTCCCTCTTCCTGGCATTTATTATTGTCCTTTTCCTTGGTTTGGTTTTTGTTTTTCCATTGAATCCCATGCCTTCTGTAGTGAAGTCAGCACAGACCCGGACAAGAACATGGCTTTGACTGCGGCAGAAGTCAGCTGCTTTACCTTCATCTTTTCATCTGATACCAAGTTCAGTGCTAAAATGAATAAATGAAGATGGGTGCTTAGTTCCCTGTGAATGCAGAGACCCCGACTTCCCAATTGCGTGATAAGAATGGTGAATGTGCTGTCTACCTGGTACATAGGCCTAGTTAGGCTGCAGTAGTTCCTGCTGCCTTTTCCCAAAGCCTAGAAAGCTCCAAGAGTGCATCCTTATGCCCTCTGACATCTGTTTCCCAGCTCATGATCTTGTTGTTCCTGCCTCCATCTGGGCAGGTTCTGCAGACCCTGAAGAAGAAAGTGTTCTGTACTCCAACCGGGCAGCGTGCTACTTGAAGGACGGGAACTGCACAGACTGCATCAAAGATTGTACTTCGTAAGTGGCCCGGGAGCCTCTGGAATGCCTGAGGGTTTCCACAGAGCAAGCCAGGTTTCTTCTTTGAAAGAGTCCCATGAGGAACAAGAATCAAACTGAATACAATGTGGAAACCTTTCATGTTTTATTCTTAATGGGTGTATCCTATGTCACAATGGATACAAGCCATGTGAGTGTAGGGATATTGAAAGAAGCAACATACCTCTCTCCAGAACAATGAGAAGATATGTAGGAGTTCCCACTTTGATTAGACTTTATGAATGTGATACAAGTTTACAATTAACTGTTTTCCAACGTCATTGTGAACATCCACAAACTCACACTGCAGAAAATCTGTCAGTACTAAGAATGTGAAAATTCTTGTTTGTCTTGGTTCACTTTTCAAATGTAGTATGACTCACACTATAGAAAAACTTGTGAATGCCGTCAGTGTGGTAAAGCTCGGCGTTCTTCCAGTTCTCTTCATATATGAAAAACATAGAAAAATGATGCTATAAATGTGAGCCATGTAATCAATGCTGATGCACCTCGATCTCTCTGGGGAAAAAAGAGTCCCACCATTTCTCTCTATGATGAATAGTAGAAAGTGTCACTAAATATCATCAGGCACTTAGAGTGACAGGCTCTCCTGGGACCTTTTCTTTGGAGTTTGGGCTCCCTGCTTCTGAGAGTGGGTGTGGGGTGGGAAGTTAGAAGTGGGCTTCAGAGCCTCTGTGACACTTGGATATGAGGCGAGACACAGTCACAGTGACTTGATTTGCTCAGTTGTTTCCCTGGGATGATGGTATGAGAGGTAAGAGGAAAGAAAAGAGGACAATAGATGTTAACAGATTGTCTAAAGAAGCAGAGATGCTTCTTTGATCCCGGTGTTCAGTAGGCAGAGGCAGGCAGATCTTTGAGATCAAGGCCAGCCTGTTCTGTATAGTGAGTTCCAGGCCAGCCAGGGCCAAATAGTGTCTCAAAAAAAAGGAAAGAAAAGACAGTCTGTCAGTTAGCAGTTGTACAGGACATTGAACAGTTTTTGATCTCATCCTCCTTCTGGCTAGCCTTTGGTCATCATTGCTAAACGAACATATGTCAGTCAACTATCTGGGTCCTTGTGACTGATCCTAGCTCAGATGCTGTTGCGTGCAGGGAGGAGCAGGGAGAGAGGCATGCTCACGGAGCCTGCGCTAGTCTTTTACCTTCCCCAGGGTATTCACTCTGATGGTGAATTGACCCTCTGTCCCCGGCAGGACTGAGCTGACCGAGACTGGCGTGATGAGTGGTTTGCCTGAAGTTCCGTGGCTAGTGGTAGCGTGGGTAGAATGCAGACTTGGTCCTAGGCTTGCTCATTACTTATGCTGGACCATGGTGTGGAAACATGGCTGCATGAAAGCTGTGAGGCCCTTGATGGTCATTTGGGGTGGGCGTAGAGGGTATAGAAGTTGACACAAGCGTATATACATTTCATTAGTTGTCCTCTGCCTTCTTTACCTACCCAGTTCAGTTTACGTTGAGAGTTAAACTATTGTAGAGATGGTGTCTCTCTCCAGCAATTAGTTCTGTTAGCTGACCGCTGCAGATGACTGTGCCTGAATCACTGCGCTGTTGGGGAGGCCTTTGCCCAGCAGACAGATGACATTTTTGCCTCCTGTTGTAGAGCACTGGCCTTGGTTCCCTTCAGCATCAAGCCCTTGCTGCGAAGAGCATCCGCATATGAAGCCCTGGAGAAGTACCCCCTGGCCTACGTCGACTATAAGACTGTGCTGCAGATTGATAACAGTGTGGCATCAGCCCTGGAAGGCATCAACAGGTGAGCATCTCCATGGAACCACGTCTCTTGATTGGCTTTGGCCCATTGCTTTGGTGGTTTTCTGAGCCCTGGTCCCTTTGACTATGTTTGAAAATCTGTGTGTGTGAGTTTGTATATACATGTGGGGGCCATGGGTTGATGTTGGGTGTCTTTTAACACTCTCAACCTCATTTTTTAAAAGTCTCTTATTGAACACAAAACACATTAATTTGGCTAAACTAACTAGCCAGCAACCTCCAGAGACCCTCCCTCCTATCTGTATCTCCAGGGTTATTACAGGCATACATGACAAATTTTATTCAAGTGTTTGGTATTCAGTATCAGGTCCTGATGCCCACATGGCAAGCATCTCTTTAGCTTCATTAACTTGAGAAAATCTTGTTTGTTTTCAAATAGGGTCTCACTATGTATCTTGGGCTGTCCTAGAACTTACTATGTAGACCAGGCTGGCCACAGAGACTTGGAAAACTTTTTTTTCCAACATAACATTTTTATTGATTCTCTGGGAATTTCACATCATGCGCCCTGATCACACTCACTTCCCAGTCCTTCCATGTCCACTAACCTCACAAAAAAGGGGGGGGGGGGGGGGGGGTGCACGCCTTTAATCCCAGCACTCAGGAAGCAGAGGCAGGCAGATCAGTGTAAGTTCGAGTCCAGACTGCTCTACAAAACCAGTCCAGGACAGCCAAGGCTACACAGAGAAACTTTGTCTTAGGAAAACAAACAAATATCCAATTTGTGTTATCTGTATAACACAATAGAGCATGGTCAGACTCTCAGTTCCCGGCCCTCCCACACCCCTGCCAGACGCCCTCAGTTATGGAGAGCTGCACTCAGCGTCCTTATCACACTTTCAACAGTTCTCTTCAGTGGCTTCCTGTCTAGGCTGTTACTTTTCAGGTGGACGGGATAGGGGTTGTCACAGAAAGCCTCCATGTCCCTCGTCCCTCGCCTCTCAACTGTCCATCTGCAGTCATCGATATCACAGCAGAAATAACCTCCATGCTCCTTACAGTCTGAGAAACACGGATCATGGGCCAACTTGGAAACTCTTTGTATATAAAGAGAATCTGCCGCTGTTTTACTAGAGCTCAGCAGTTATGAGTGCTCACTGCTTTGTAGGGTACGTGAGTTCGATTCCCAGCATACATTGGGCAGCTCACAACCACTGTAACTCTAGTTCTGAAGTACATCCATAGGCACTGGGACTCCAGTGGACAGACTCATGCATAAACATAATTAAAAATAGTAAAATAGATTTTTTTTAAGTCAGAGTTACTGAGACTGATGATTGGTTAGTGTCTACGTGTGCACGTTCATTCACAGACTAATAGTTATTGAGCGCTCTCTGAAGTGCTAGAGGTTAGCAAAATTGACAAGAGCTTCAGACCCCTCTTTATTCAGAATGCTCACTGCAAGTAAGAAACGTGAGAGCTAGACTGCTGCAGGATGGGATAGTGTAAGTCTGAAAAGGTCTTTCTGTCCTTATGGGCCATGGCTGATTTCTGTCTCATAGATACCCTTGTTTGTATAACTGATCATGATTCCCCTTCATGTGGGCTGCTAGGACGCCGTGCACCAAACTAATATTATGATCTGTGTTTGGTGTCTTGGTTGACTTGTCAACATCCAGTTTTCTCTTTGAGTCTTTGTCATTCACCAAAGGCTCCCAGTTGTGTGCTAGGCCTTACACAAGGGCCTGGGCTGCCGAGTGAGGTGTAAGTCCCTCTGTCCTTGCACAGCTCTTGGCCTCAGAGGGAGTACTAGTCAGTATTGCACAGGCTTAGTGTGGTCAGTGCAGTGTTACCTGTTACGAGAGCGGCTAGCAGAAGCCGCTCCAGATCAGCAGAACGGCACTCATCCAGCTGGGAAGAAGACAGAGCTTGTCATAGTGAAGTCATTAATAAAGCTGGGACAAGCAGTTCAGTGAGGTCAGAAGCAGGTGACAGGTCAGAAAGTAGTTAATGGAGTGAAGGAAGATGGGAATGTAGCTGGGATGGGTAGTAAGGGGTGTCCAGGAGAGTTTAATAGTGAGCAGGGTTAAGGGAGCTTTAATCTGGAGTCACTTGGAAGAAATGCTGTAGGCAGGAAAGAAAGATGTTGCCCAGATGAGCAAGGATAGGACCCAGAGCTTACATGGAAGGTTGGCTCAGTACTCTGTGACAGCAGAGAAGTGGGGATGATGGGACGGTATCCTAAGGTTTATGTTGTCCCACGGGTAGAGGAAACAGTCCATCACGGCAGGCAGCAGGAGCTCATGACAGCTCTTCGCATTGCCTGTGCGGTTAGGAAGCAGGGTGCTCAGTGCTGGTGCTCATCAAGTTGACAGTTGAGGGCTTGGTTGTTTGGTTTGGGGTTTTGTTTGTGTTTGTTTTTTCATGATGTTTTGCCTGCCTGTGTGCATGTGCGCTATGTACATCCCTGCTGCCCTGAGAGGTCAAAGGAGCATGTGAGATGCCCTGGGATTGGAATTACTGATGGGTATGAGCCACCATGTGGGTGCTGGGAACCAAACCTGAGTCCTCGACAAGGCTATCAAGTGTTCTTACACCGAGGTTCTCTCCAGCCCAGCAGTTATGAATAGCCCTCACAGCACGCAGGCAGGCAGGCTGTATTTAGGGTCTAAGGAAGGATGCTTTGAAGAACACTAGGGAGTAGGGCTAAGGAGAATTGGAATTGCCAGGCCAAACAGGAATACGGCCCCAAAGCCTAATGAGAGGCTGGGAATTTGTTGTAGTTTCAGCCTGTGTGGTTTTATTCTTGTAACATAGGATCATGGCTATAGGAGCTCTGTTCACTCGTGTAGCACATACTTGCTATGTCTTGAAGCCAGGTGATGGACTGGGTGCTGGAAATCTATTAATAGCATGGACATATGGGTAGAGAGCACTATTTTAAGTTGAAAATTAAATAAGCAGGATCTTTGTTTCTTTAGACAATCTATTAACATCTATTACCCTCTTTTCCTTCTCTTGCCTCATACCATCATTTCAGGAAAACAACTGAGCAAGTCACTGCAACTGTGTCTCGCCTCATGTGCCAAGTGTCACTGAGGCTCTGAAGTCTACTCCTAGCTTCCCACCCCACAGAAAGGATATGTGCATACGGATCAGGAGCTTGTTTGCTCGTTTGTTTTTGCAGTGCTGGGGAACAAACCTAGCACCTTGTACGCGAGGCAAACACTGTCACTGCGCCACACATCCAGCCCAAGGATCAGGAGTGGATGTAACACAAAATAAAAATGGAGAGAAGGCAGCGTAGCAGAGCTCACAGGCTGTATTAACCTGCAAGTGGGAACCTCTGAGGTTGAAAATCTGAACAGTGCAAATGACAAGTGTTTGCGTGCTTTATCAAGAAAATGAGTTGTTTTTTGTTTTTTTTTTTTAAATGAGATCCCTTCTTGGGGTGTGGTATGCAAAGTTTATCCTTAAGTAGCAGAGCACCTTAAAATTCACATGTGGCAACCATTGTGAGGGAAAGCATCCCATGGTGTTGGCTCTGAGGAAGAGTGGACGGGGAGCAGTTCCTTTGTTAGAGCCTGTGGGACATACAGACGGTGGTGGGGGTGGGAGGTACAGCCTCCCTGGGTGCGAGAGAGGGACAGCTTGACCTAGCCAGACACCTGAGATCCAGCCTTTCCTTCCAGAATAACCAGAGCTCTCATGGACTCGCTTGGGCCTGAGTGGCGCCTGAAGTTGCCCCCTATCCCTGTGGTACCTGTTTCAGCCCAGAAGAGATGGAATTCCTTGCCTTCAGGAAACCACACAGAGACACCTAAAAGCAAATCCAAAGAAACTGCACCTACAAAGAGCAGAGGTGAGCCGTGACTCTGTCTGAGAAGTTTAGAGTAGCCTTCTAAAAAGTGGCCTCATTTAGCTATTAGAAGATAAATGAAGTGAAAACATAAAATGGTCTCAACTTCTTACTGTCTCTTTGACTATACTGTGACATCATTGGTGTAAGGCCTAGGTGCTACAAGGTATATTAACCTCCTGGCTAGCACATAGGTACAAGTGCTAGCTCTCAATCTCTAGCAGTGCTTGGAGTGTGTTGCTTAGGATGTTTTTTATTACAAGAATAGAAACTTCCAACATGGCAAAATAATAAAGGAAATGTATTGGCTCATAATTATATATGCTGTGCCCCCCCCCAAAAAAAACCCATCCCACCCTTACTTACCCTTCAAATCACTAGTTATGTGAAAAGATAGTTCCCTCATATGCTTAGCTATATTTTCCCAGTATCCTGGTATAATTGGTCACAGACTCCTATGACCAGATGAGGCTTTGTAACTGCCTCAGCCCCGTCTCCCTGTGACCATCCACCCATGCCCATAACTAGAAAGCGACGCCTCCCTGAGCACATAGTCCTGGATGACTCTGGAAGGATGAATAAGAGCAAAGAGCAGAGCTCAGCAAGCATAGCAGGAGATGGCGTGCTGGGAAGCGCTCACTAATGCCCAGGAGAACATTCCAGGCCAGCAAGCAGGAATCAAGACAGGGACGTACAGAAGGGCCGGGGGATGAGGAAGTAAGCCTTAGAGCGTGGAAGAGGGCACTCAGTGCTCCTGTTGGCAGGAAGATGCTGGGTAGCCATGTGGGAACCTGGCTGGTGTGTGCCACTCTTGCTGTGAAGGCACTCGTGGAGTGCTAATGAATAGATGGCCGCCAGGTGCCTGCTGCTCATTGTGTTCTTTGTAGTCACCGAGCCATGTGTTACTGGCTCTGTGCTAAGCAGTGGAGCACAGAGGAAAGAACTTGGCCCATGGGGAGCTCCTGCTCTCGTGAGAAACTGAGTCATGGAAACAGTCTTTAAGAGCTACTGAGCAAGTGCCATGGGATTATTACTGTTTGGGAAGCTTAAGTTGAGTCAGGACAAGGCTCACACAAGGGACAGGTGATAAAAGTGATATCTTGAGCTGGACCTTAAAGGTGAGGTCATTAGGGAGGAAAACTAGAGGCAGAGGCTGTGGAAGGAGCTGAAGAAGGGACGTGTATGGCTAAACAGGCCTGGGGAGGACCGTTGCAGAGCAAGGCAAAGCGGAGTCCACCTACTGGACTGCTTCTAGGGCTCATGCTCCTCTGCACAGTACAGGATACTTTGTAATAGCAAAGCAGAGCTAGGAAGTACCCAGGTCAGCATGCACAGGAGAGGGGACAGATCCTTCCCGGGATTTTGGCAGTGAAAATATATCACCTACAGGTCCATGTATCAGCACACAAAACCTCAGGAGGAGAATGCTGAGGCAGAAAGCAACCAAGCCATAAAAGACTAGACCAAGTACTTGTTTCTTTATCTGAGGCTCCGTGACAAGTGCCTTGTAGATGTTATTGTAGCCATGGTGTAGTTTATATAGGGAGAAATAGTGAGCTTAGGGAAGAGGAAACACAGAATTAGAAATAATAGCCAGGCGTAGTGGCACACACCTTTAATCCCAGCACTTGAGAGGCAGAGGCAGGTGGATCACTGTGAGTTTGAAGCCAGCCTGGTCTACAAAGTGAGTCCGGGATAGCCAGGGCTACACAGAGAAACCCTGTCTCAAAAAAGACCAAAAAAGAAAAAAAAAAATAATAATAATAGTTTCCTTCAAAAACGGCTGGGCTCAGGAGGGTCTTAAACAGGGCTGAGTTGTCACACTGGTTTTATTCCCACAATTTTACCCTGGTTGTAAATATCAAGTGTTTTACCATGATAGTTTTTAAAGATTCAAAAGTGGTAGTGTAGGACCAAGCTGGGACAGTTTTGGAGCCACACAGTGAAGGACCTTGAAAACCCTGCAGTATGAAAGCTTGGGTTTCCCCTTGTTCTCTGCCTTCTTCCCTTCAGAGTTGGAGCAGAGCTGCAAGTAGCAGGTAAAAGTGACAGGCTCAAGCAAAACAGAACAAGCCCTGTTCTGGGGCCGCAGCCTTTCTTCATTAGATGTCTCTCATTAAGTTTGTAGGTGATTCTCCACTTTTTTGAGTGTTATTCTCAGATTTGATCCTAACAGCCCTTTGCACTGGGGAGGAAACTGAGGTACTGAAGTTAAATAGGTCATGCAGAGCACTCCAGCGACCCAGTGCCAGTACCACAAGGAAGCCTGGCTTGCTTTTTATCATATATGTAATATGCATGTATAAGCGTGGCTATAAGTCTCCATCCTCTTCTGATGAAAAACTTTAATTGACTGGAAGCCGTTAATTAGGGGCCTCAGTAGTCAGGAAGAATGCTCCGTAGCCGCCCAGTCAGTCCCTGGCTTGGAAGGGATGACACTAAAGAGATCGCACTGATCTCATTTGAGCACCTGATCCATGGTTTTTTCCTCTTCTGAATTTGTGTCTAGTGCCTTCTGCTGGGGATGTGGAGAGAGCCAAAGTTCTGAAGGAAGAAGGCAATGAGCTTGTAAAGAAGGGCAACCATAAGAAAGCTATTGAGAAGTACAGTGAAAGCCTCTTGTTTAGTAGCCTGGAATCTGCCACATACAGCAACAGGTATCTTCTGCGCAGCTGCTGGCCTCTGGGATTTCAGAACACGTGACTCTCCACAGGCTTTTCTGAAGGCTGGGGTGTAGCTCAGTGGGAGGATACTTGCCTACCATGGGCTCCAAGGCTGGGATGTAGCCCAGAGGGTACTTGCTGCCTACCACAGACTCCTGCTTATGGAGAGGTTTGGGTCCTCTCGGGTAGTCGTGTGCATTCCCCCTACCTCAGGCCTTCAAACAAGGTGTTGACAGTGGCAGCTCTCAAAGGGGTAGAGACGTAAAGAGATGCCAAACAGTGGTCTCCATTGTCCGAACTTTAAGCTTGTAATGTCAACAGTCTTCCTACCTTGCTGTCCATCCTGTGGCTGCTTTAATTCACCTGTTTCTGACAGTTCTGGCCTTGAGCCCAGTGAGTGGGATAACTATTGTCTGGCTGGGACAGGAGGGAGGAGTACATCCTGGCTGAGTGGGACCTGCAGCAGTAACTGCTGTTCGGAAGCACTGAGAGTGAGGACACAGGAGCCAGGGCACCATCCCTGTAGTGAGGACCCCTGCTCTATTCAGATGCTCGGAGGTATAGGTGACAAAGAGCTAGTGTTTAAAGTTGAGAAAATCAAGGTGCTGTCTAAGCTCTGACCAGCTATTAAATGGTAGTAGTAGAACTGGAATCTGGCACCTATGAAATCAGTTAGTTTATCGTCAGAAGCTTGCTACAAGTCAAGAGGCTGTGTCTGGTCCACACATTTGTTACCGCCGCCCACATGCATTTAGTACTCTAGTTAGAACGGGCTCTGTCTGGAGCAGGAGATGGCTGAGAGTAAAGAGCATTTGCTACTCATACTGAGGAGCCAGGTTTGACTCCCAGCACCACATTAAGCAGTTTACAGCCACCTACCTATAACTTCCATTCCTGGGAATCCACTGCCCTCTTCTGGACTCTGTGGGCACATGCACACGTGTGGTGCAAATAAACAACATGCAGGCACACATAAACAATATATCCTTTCAAAAAACCTTTGATCTGAAAGAAGTTCCTTGTTCCTTAAAAAGTTTTAAGATAAAGGTGCTTGTCATCCAAGTCTGGCAATCTGAGTTTTATACCCACAGCCCACATTTAATATAGGTGGAAAGAAAAACTGACCTTCACATGTGTGCCATGGCATGTGCATCCATATGAACATATCGTGTACACACATAGACAGTATTTTTTTAATTGAAGAAAACTTAAAAATAAAGCATGCTTCAGGTGTAGTGAGGAGATTTGGTCCCCTACTGAAACACTAGTGCAGGATCTAAGGCAACTTTCTGAAATCAACTAGTGTTTTCTTCAGTGAAAACAGTGGGAACAGTGTTCACAGGAGATGGTGTAAGTAGCCCACTCAGGTTTGGCTTTGCTTCTTAAGAGTTGAAAAGAAAACTTTCAGTTTTAAATTTTGGATAGAACTTAGGGTTTTCTGAGCTGGTTGGAGCAGGGCGCCTCCTTTGGCTAGTGACCTGTAAAGGAAGCCTCCAGCTCATTCGCTCTCTGTTGTGCCATCACCCTCTTCTTGCCCTACGCTCCTGACCTCGCTGCTGCTGCACACCTATGAGCGCATTCTAAATAGTAATAAGAATAATAGTAGTAGTAGTATTTTCTTTAAATACTGTTCTTTAATCAAATAGATCGGGACCTCACAGTTCTACTTTCCCTTCTGCTTGTTTTACTTCCCTTCCCACTTAAAATTTGGTCTTTCCCCTTGGGTGGGCGGGATGGGGTCTGCGGAGGAGGGTACAGAGCTAGGCATCACACTGAGGGCCTCGTGCGTGCTAGACAGGCACTCTGCCACTGACCTATACACCCAGCCTAGGTTAGATTTTCGTCTTGTGTTTGTCTTTAAGACGCGATAATGATCCCAGAGTTTGTCAGGCAAAAAATTAAAACAACATGAGCAGTTTGTTTATAATAAAGTGTGGGGAGAAAAGATGCCATTCAGTAAGTGATATTGGATTGATCAGGTAAGAGTTAATTACAGATTCTTCCTCTTAGCATTTTAAAATAAACTCTTAGAAGAGCACAATTTCAAATGCAAAACCAGAATAAATGCAGGACATACAAGCTGATTTCCATACAGTGTGGAAGGAAAAACCCACAGAAATTATTAAGGATAGATTGGATAACTTTGTTTTTATAATATTAAAATGCTTTATGAAAGATACTCAGCTTTTCATGTTTATAGCAACCAACATAAGTCCCTAGGTGTGATACCATGTAGGACCAGGAAAAATAATAATAATAAAGAAAATTCACTACCATTTTCTTCCATCTTAACAGCACTTGAAATCTGAGAGCCAGGTTTACTACAATCGTAGGAAAAGAACTCTTGGTGAGCTCGTCAGAGTGCCTGGCATTAGCAGTCAGGGTTTGAGCTGTTGGTATCTCTTGATCCAGCAGTCTTTTCCCGAGGGAGCTCACTGCAGCGTTCTCTACGTAATACCCTGGAAATAGTGAAAATGCATGCAGAGAGGAAATTGGTAAAACAAATGATGCCATAGCCAACTAGCAAGTACTCTGCATCCACTAAAAGCAGTGAGAGAAGATGAGTGGGCCGAATCTGACAGGCTTCCCTCTAGGGGCCTGTCTTTGAAGAAAAGGACCAGACTTGAATGATGAAGATGCACAGTGGGTATTTTCCACATTTTAGTATGAGACATTTCAAAGTATGGGAAGTTGGGGAAATGTAAGTACCTTGAACACCACCCATCTACCCACTTCTAGATTCTCCAGTGGCCATAGATGCTTGGCCCTATCTAGTGCTGAGCACAAGGTACCATCCCCAGCCCTTCCATCTTAATGTTGATGTGTCCAAAGTAACTGCTTACATTTTTACCTTCCACCCTGAAATGTAAGCATGCTTAATGTTAATTAGTATCTAATATTCATGCATTTGCTTTTTCTTAAAATGGGTATGTGTTTCATCTGTTGAAGGAAGGGTTTGGGAAACTTCTTTGTTTAAAGAACCTGATGGAGGGTGGTGAGTGACAAGACTCTGCAAGGTCAGGCTATGGGTTCCTGCAGACTCGATGGTTTAAACCCCAGCTCTGCCCCTCACTAGTACTAGCTTCTTGGGCAAGTTCCCTGACTCCAGAGCCAGCTTTGAAAAGTGTCTCATAGCCTTTGCATCTGCAGAAAAGGGTAGGGGGCTGGAGAAATGGCTCCTCAGTTAAGAGCACTGGCCTGGTTTCAGTTCTCAGCACCCATATGATGGCTCACAGCCACCTGTAACCCCATCTTCAGAGGGTCCAATGCCTTCTGGACTCCGTGGGCATCAGCACACATGTGGCAGCCACATGCACACAGGGCTAGAACTGAGGATTGAAGGTAGAAAGCAACAGCACAGAATAGGAGTTTAGCATATCAGGTCTTTCCCCAGTTGCCTGCAGTTTGCTTGAGGGAATCCACGAGTGACTGAGGTGTGTGGTCTTTGTGCGTAGAGCGCTCTGCCATCTGGTCCTGAAGCAGTACAAGGAGGCAGTAAAGGACTGCACAGAAGCCCTCAAGCTGGATGGGAAGAATGTAAAGGCGTTTTACAGACGGGCCCAAGCCTACAAGGCGCTCAAGGTAAAGGACTCGCCACCCAGAGACCTAATGGCAGGGCCATGCCGGCGCTCGGTGTGTTCCAGGCCCTGGGATTGCCGCATGCTGGGGTTTGGAAACATTCTTCTGCCTCAGCAGCGTCCCCATTCCAGCTGGTTCTCAATTCCTCTAGGTCCCTTCCCCAGCTCTTCTTTTCTCTCCATAGGACTATAAATCCAGCCTTGCGGATATTAGCAGCCTCCTACAGATTGAACCCAGGAACGGCCCTGCACAGAAGTTACGGCAGGAAGTGAACCAGAGTATGAACTAAAACCCCAGGGCAACAGGAACCCTCCACCTGACCTTCCCAGAGAAGCTAGGGCCTTCCCCTGCATCTGCCCCCAATACCCAGCATGCCCCCAAGGGAGCGCAAAAGCAACCCCACTTTAACTCCTTGGAGAGATAGCAGCCTTTCACCTGAGAAGCTTCGCTTGTTCAAATTAAGTCCATTATAGACAAGCACAGGGCATTTTTTTCAGAAAGGTCCCCCCTAAAGTTAAAGTGTGAAGCTACATCCCTGGCCTCATCGGTTTGCTTCAGCCTGGCCTTTGTCAACAAAGTACTTGGCAGTTGCCCCTGATGCAGGTGTGCCGCAGACTAAGTGTCCTGTGGCTTCTCCAGACACCAGGCCTGTGCAGTTAATCTGAGCTGGGAGAGTGGTGTTGACAGGCTAAAAGTGCTGGTTTATGTACACCCAGAGCAGCCTGTTGAGCTGGTTCTCCAAGGCTGCCATCTCCCCAAGGGTACAGCTGCTGTCTGCACCCTGTCCTTGGCACAGTGTCCTGTGTTGAGTCCCAGTGCCTTTAGTCCAGGCCCTTTGTGGGAAGGCAGAGCCTGACCCTTGGAGGCTTTGCTGTATGGAGCTACCTACACTGTTTAAAGAGTCCATATTCCTCCTGGGATGGGGAGAGACCTTGAGATTAGTGTCCTTCCAGTCTGAGCAGGAACTTGCCTTTCCCCCAACAGCAGCCCCTGAGGCTTCTTTTTCTTTTGTTAATATGTTGAAGTTAATTAAACTGATTTTATTGAATTGTGTGTTGCTGTTGCATTAAAAGGTTTTCTTCTGTACATCTGGCTCTTGTGCATTATTTTGTCTTCTCAGGCTTGCACCTGAAACTCAGTAGTGGTAACAAAACGGAAAACAAAGACAAGCTAGATCTTAAACATACTTTTGCACTGCTGAATTTCAAACCTGTAAAAGAAATGGTAATTTTTAAATGTTATGTTTCCTGAACAAGATATAGAATGGTCTGGGGAAAAAAAAAAAACAGCCATTGGCTCTTAGACATTCATCTGTTTATTGAGCAAATTTTCTGAACAGCCCAGGCATTGTGTATAGTCCAAGAAAAATGGGATACCTAGATATGGTCCCTGCTCTCAGGAGTGGCCCTGTGAGAAGACAAGCTAGTCAGATACTAAGTCTGAAGCAGCCACCCAGCAGTCAACTGTCTTACCTGCCTCAGTGAAGAGGTTTGCACAGTGGAAGGGTAATGCCCTCCGGAAAGGAGAGCTTGAACTGAGTTGAGAAGAGAAAGCTAAGAGCTGGGGATTTATCTCAGTGGCAGAGCATTTGCCTAGCACGCATGAGGCTCTGGGTTCAAGCCCCTGCACTACAGAAAGTAAAGGGAAGACCATACCCACCAGTGACCACCCCATAGTTACACAGCCAATGGAATCTCAAGGGAGCATGTACGGGAGACAACTGCATGTTTATTGTGGTAGCATTCACAAAAGCCAAGGATGACCGGGCATGGTGGCGCACACCTTTAACCCAGCACTCAGGAGGAAGAGGCAGGTGGGTCACTGTGAGTTCGAGGCCAGCCTGGTCTACAAGGTGAGTCTAGGACAGCCAAGGCTACACAGAGAAACCCTGTCTCGAAACACCAAACAAAACCCAACAGATGAATGGATAAAATGCGCACGTGCAGTGAATAGAGTGTCTTCTTGTGTTGGTGCCATGTGTGTGCTACAGTACACATGTGGCCATCAGAGGACAACTTTGTGGACTGGCTTCTCCTTCCACCTTTACGTGAGCTCCAGGTATCAACTCAAGTCACCAGGTTTCTGTGGCAAACAGCATCACCTGGTGAATCATCTCTGGCCCTTCCAGTAGAGAAGTGGGTGGAGGCTGGAGACCATGTTAAGCAGTTAAAGCAAGCCAGACTCACAAAGACTTAATACTGCATGTTTTATAATATGTGGAATAAATGTGTGTGTGTGTGTGTAAACATTTAGGAAGAGCAAGGAGCCAAAGTAGATGATAATGAGACCCACACGGAGTCGCAGGCTTCTGTAGAGTTCGCCTGGCCTGCAGACGTGCCATGTACCTCAGACACGGCTGCCTTAAGCTTTAGTCTGTTTGCTCAGCCCATCACATGATGGTGCCCGTCCGAGCATCTGCTGTTGATGGCCAGTGTGTAGTTCGGGGCTGTTAATGCACACTTCCTGTGTACTTGAGCCCTTGTTTGGAGTACTGGTTCTGTTCCTCAGAGCCAAAGTCCCTCCAGTAAAATCTTTTTCTCTACCCGGCCCTCCCTAAAGGCCCAAGAAAGCCTCCTTGGGTGGCAAAACAGATTTTTGCAGCATTTTTTAATATACAAAGCAAAAAAAGTCAGCAGTGGGCTGTGTCCAGCCTTCATTACACATCTAAAGCTCAAGAACAGAGAAATAAGTTAAGAGTTCACACAGCCTTAGAACCAAGAGCAGAAATGCTGTAATTGGCAGTCAGGGGAGTGAGGAATCCATTTTCAGTGGGGGAAAGAAAAAACAAAAACTGTTCCCAAAGTATGGAAGACACCCAGTATTCAGTTTAGAAGGTGGACTGACCCACAGCAGAGCAGGCCTTCAGATGGGCAGAACGGAGCCAGGCAGTAAACCCTGAGGCAGCTGGCAGGACAGCTGGCACGTGAACACACTCCAGCCACTGTGTATGTCTCCTACAACTTGCTCAGCTTCACCGGACTTCCTTGGTGCTTCAGACAAAGCCATGAACACATCACAGTGAGCTTTTTAATGCCGGCCTCTGTTGGGTTCTATCCAGTCTTAGGGGAGCAGCTCAGCTGCTCTGTCGTGGGTCCCTCCACCCCCAGGCAGCCACCGTGTTCAGTTCTTTTAGCCTTCTGCTGACTCCAGGTCCCGATGTGCCTGCAGTACCGCCATTGCCTCTTCTATCTGTGGGACACAAGACAGAGGGGCTTAGTGCAGCTGCCCCAGTATGGCCCCAGAAGAGCTATGACTTCTTCACTTGCATAATAAAGGAGTCATGGAGCCCTCGTGCCCTGCCGCTCATAAGATCCCAGCCCCGTGGCCACCTTCTCAAAATAGAGGTGAGACTATCTGCAGGACGGAACTGTATTGTCTGAACACAGCCACTTCTACTCAAGCATTAGTGGGGAGCTGCACAGAGCTCGTCTGTGGAGGGACTGAAGTCGTGAACTCAACTAAGACCCAGCAGACTGATTCGTCGACCTTGTTCTTTGCTGTGCTGCTACCCAGTCTCCACCTGCCTTGGCATGGAGGGACTCTGGGGATTCCAGCAAGAACAGAAGCTCCAGGCTGTCCATCTCCAGCAGCATGCCCGTGATCTTGCCAGTCAGCGGGGCGCAGGTATCGTGGATGAGGGAGTAGAGACGCTCCCCTGTGTAGAACAACCTGATGACTGATGCACACACCCACCTCAGAACCCAGCATCCTGGGAGTGGCATGGAGTGGATCAACGAGGCTGTCCGGGATGCTTTCCTAGAACCCGTCACCCCAAGCTAGGTCATTTAACCTACCTGGAAACTTCTCTTTCCAACTCTATGAAAGCAGGCAGAGCAACCCTGCCCTGGAGGACAATCTGAAGGGTCAGCTTGAATAGTGTGTGTGAAGGGATCTGCAGCAAAGTCACTTGAGTTTCAAGACTCCATTTGCTGGTTTTTGTGAGAAGTGGTTTTGACTGGACACACTGAAATGCCCAGACAGGATGTAATGCTCAACTTAAGACTTTGGGGGTGGGTGTGGGGTGGAGTGGGAGGCAAACACACAGCATAAATGGACCTTCCACCATGTACTTCCAGCAGGACAACCTAGTTTTGGTGTCTGGGCATCTTGACCATGCATGGAGAAACATTGCAAGATGCGGGGGGGGGGGGGGGGGGTGTTTGAGTGGAAGTAGAAAGGTCTTCCCATAAAGAAGTGACAATGTTTATAGGCGACAGCCAATGGAACCTACATTAGGCATACGTAATTTTCTTCCATATTAAGGAGGGGCACAAAGTGGCAAAACCTAGTAAGTAACCTAAAGAAACGAGCAGGCTGGAGAGATGGCTCAGAGGTTAAGAGCACTGTCTGCTCTTCCTGATGTCCTGAGTTCAATTCCCAGCAACCACATGGTGGCTCACAACCATCTATAATGTGATCTGATGCCCTCTTCTGGCCTGCAGGTGTATATGAAAACAGCACGGTATACATAATAATAAATAAATAAATCTTTAAAAAAAGAAAGAAAGAAAGAGGGAAGGAAAGAAAAACCATGGAGCAATGGCAGTGAGGGCCTTTAGTGAGGAGGGTTGAGATCTGTGTGGTCATCAAGTGAAGAAATGTGCCAAGCTCAAACACGTTGCTCATTTACACGTTGCTCATTCGTTCCAACATGAGTAGTATCTCTGTGCGTGCGTGCGTGCGTACATGTGTGCGTGTGTGTGTGTGCGTATACACCCATGTGTGTGTGTGCAGGGAGCCCAGCGGAGGACATTAGGTGCCCTGCTCTGTCACTCTCCACCTTTACCCCTGGAGACAGTGTTTCTCTCACTGACCCTGAAGCTGGCTGTTTAGCTAGGCTGGTTGGCCAACAAGTTCCTGCCGTCTTTCTACCTCCATTCCCCGACTCTGGAGTGAATGAAGGCACAAACAGCCATGACCAGCTTTTATGTGGGTGCTCAGGATTCAAACTCAAGTCCTCAAGCTTACACGGGAAGCACTCTTACCTACTGAACCATCTTCCCAGACCCCACTAATGCTGTTCGTTATCGGGGCCTGTCAGAAACTCTGGGGCTGGAGAGGAACCGCACTCGGAGCCTAGAGGCCAGAGGCAGCCACCTGTATTTTCCCAGCAACAGTTATTTCCCGCTTCCCACAGTGGGCACCAGGAGACAGACAAAATTTTATCTGAGCTTCCCCATGTTAGAAGAGATATGAAGACACTTAATAACCACCTGGACCATTGCCCAGTAGAAACGCAGGGGCATCTCCTACACTGCTTCTTGGGCTTGATCCCACATCCAAGTATCTCCCACCTAAAGTCAGAGTCAGATAGCAAGCTGGAAAACCCTAGGGAGCATCATCCCACTAGCATTTTAAGACAAAAGGACGAAGGCCTACTTAGAAAGAGGTAGCTACCTAGTATCCCGAGGACAAAACAAGACCTTGTCCCCAAGTCTGTCCCCTCTCAAGGTGTTCCCAGCAGGCTAGCCAGCTCTCAGACCTCCTACCTGCCCCAGTGTAGGAGAGCCAGCCACTCACCAATCATCTGCTTTTGCTCATGCAGGGGCGCGGCAGCCAGCATGGACACAGTCAGAGGCTGATGGCCAGGCACATAGACAGCCGATTCCTGGACCTGCGCATGGTGCCAGGAACACAGTCCTTAACCACATGCATGGGGAAGGCCTCACACACTTACCCCATCGAGTGAACACAAGCATCCAGGGAAGGTTCTGGAAGGGAAGCAACGTCTACACAGTCAGCTGGGGGCAGAGAGTCCCTAACAAGGGCATGGACTGGAAGATAAAGTTATGCTATGAACCAGGGAAGGCCCTCCAGAAATACTGTCAAACGAAAGCCACACTTTACCAATCACTTTGCATCTGATAAAGCACTTTTCTCAGCAAGCTTTATGGACACAGCAGCAGCGCACATACATCTCAGCAGTGTGCGTGTGCGTGTGTGTGTGTGATCATGTGCATGTGTGTGCTTTTCTTGATTCCCCTTGAATTCTTGATCCACCTCCAGCCTCCCAACTACTGGCCTATCGGTGTGCACCTCCATAGCCCTCTTAATCTTGCTAACTTTGAGTTATTATTACAGTTACTTTGTACTATTGGTAAAGAGCTTGCTAAAAGCACTATTGCTATTTAAAGACTATTGTTCATTATGTAAGAAATCATTTAAATAAGACATACTGAAAAACATGTTTCAATAATATCAACTTTGAAACTTTTGTGGGGGCAGAAGATGTATAGCCTTTTGTTTAACTTTAATTAACATTTTCAGTCTTATTTTGAAGTTTAATCTCACTTTAGCCAAAGTTACGAGCCACTATACCAGGAGCTGACAGTGAGCAGGCAACCTTACCCCATGAGCATTGTGTACAGCTGAGGAGCGTCTGTGTGGCAAGACAGGCTGGCCTGGAATAGAGCATCCATCCCCACCTGGCCCTGTAGTTTGGGTACCAATGTTGGCTGTAAAAAAAAAAATAATAATATAATTATAATAATAAGCAGTTTTATTATGGTTTTAAATGGCCACCTAAAATATATATATATAGCAAATTTTGGTGAAGAAGTAAAGAAATTGGCACACTTGTGTGCTATTGACAGGAATGTCAGGGATGCATCAACTGTAGAAATACAATATGAGGGTTCCTCAAAAAAAAAAAGTGCCGCCGGGTGTGGTGGCGCACACCTTTAATCCCAGCACCCGGGAGGCAGAGGCAGGCGGATCGCTGTGAGTTCGAGGCCAGCCTGGTCTACAAAGTGAGTCCAGGATGGCCAAGGCTACACAGAGAAACCCTGTCTCGAAAAACCAAAAAAAAAAAAAAAAAAGTGAAGCACAAAGCCAATATATCCAACAATCTTTGTTCTGGATATGTATTCAAAAGAATTATAAGCAAGGCTGGGCGGTGGTGGCACATGCCTTTAATCCCAGCACTTGGGAGGCAGAGGCAGGCGGATCACTGTGAGTTCAAGGCCAGCCTGGTCTACAAAGTGAGTCCAGGACAGCCAAGGCTATACAGAGAAACCCTGTCTCGAAAAACCAAAAAAAAAAAAAAAAAGAAGAATGCACAGGGGGAAGCAGTCTGTGTGTTCATCAACAGACGACTGCAGAACAAACACATGCAGCATCCACATATGCAGGCAACTGCAACATGCTAGGACATCATTGAATCTTGAGGACACCAGGCTAAGTGACAGCTAGTCACAAAGGACTGACAGTCTGATTCCACTTAGGTGAAGCACTCATACTCAAATTCATAAGGACAGTTGCTTTTCAGCTTGATGGCTAAGATCAAGCACAAATTCAGAGACAAAAAAATAGAATGGTGGTTTTTTTTCCCTGCCTAGGGGGTCAGAAAGGATGAAATGAAAAATAATGGCTAATGGGAATTTGGGGTTTGTTTTTTTTTTTTTTGGTTTGGTTTGGTTTGGTTTGATTGGGTTGTTGTTGTTGTTGGGTTGTTGTCTGTTATTGTTGTTTTGGTTTTGCATACTCACCACTGTGAATGTACTGAATACCACTAAACTGTAGACTTCAAAAACTGTAAAGTTCCCACTGTTCCTGCAAGGCACCAGGCTTCCCTTCTCAGCACCCACATGGCAACGCACAACTGTCTGTAACTCTAGCTCTGGAGGATCTAACACCCTCTTCTGCCCTCTGTGGGCCCTGTGTGCATGAGGGGCATAGACATGTGAGTAGGCAGACACTCGTGCACATAAAAACAAACTTTTACAAAGGGTAAAGCAGTAAATCTGATGATGTGTGTATTTTACCGCAGCTGGAAGATACAATGAGCCTGGAGGTTGAAACCGGCAACAAGGTAAGGCCAAAGGCTTCATCTGCCTCCTTTATACAGAATCCCCTAGGAACCCCCAGTGTTGAACACAGGGCCAGCAGAGAAATGCGAGGGTACTGGCCCCCAGATGTGCTTATCTTAAACCCACAGCAGCTTCAATACTTACTGAGGTTGAACCCCTTTCACTTGTGAACTCATCAATCCTTACAACCAAGTGGGCATACTACTTTTTTTTTTCTTTTTTCGAGACAGGGTTTCTCTGTGTAGCCTTGGCTGTCCTGGACTCATTTTGTAAACCAGGCTGGCCTCGAACTCAGCGATCAGCCTGCCTCTGCCTCCCAGGGCGTTGGGATTACAGGTATGTGCCACCACACCCCGCTTGGGCATACTACTTTTATCCCTATTTTAAAGATTTAGCCAGCAGAGATAGGCATCAGCAAGGGTCACAAAGTGACACCCAACAAAGGGCTGGATGCCGAGCTACCGTTTATGGTATAGATAGCCTCCAAAACTGGTCTGGCTTGCCAAGAAAGCAAGGTCACTAGGGAGCCTGGTCTACGCTCCCTCCACTGTCGAGCCCAGTGTTAAGACTTGACTTCACTCTCCCCACACCTGGCCTGAGACAGGGTTTCCCTGTATAGCCTCGGCCATCCTGGACTCATTTTGTAGACCAGGCTGGCCTCAAACTCACAGAGATCCACTTGCCTCTGCCTCCCGAGTGCTGGAATTAAACACACCTGGCTTGTTAATGCTATTTTTAAGATAAACTAGTTTGTTTTGTTTTTTAAGACAAGGTTTCTTTGTGGAGTCCCGGCTGTCCTGGAACTAGCTCTGTAGGCCTGGCCTTAGTCACACTCACCCACTCTCTGCGCATGAGGCACCTGATGGGAGGCCTGCCTGGCTCCGCTGAGATGAATACAGGAGTGTTGCGTCGAGCTTAGAGGCTGGACCACGGAGGCAGCTGGAGAGCAGGTAGCTTACAGCACAGAGAAAAACAAAAAGAGGTCTTGGGTAATAATCAAAGTGACACACTGTGCCCCGAAGTTCCCAGAGCTAAGGAACTAGAAACTCGCAGTAGAGAGAGAGAGAGTCAATTTATCTAAGCCAAGAACTCTAGCACAGGTGTGTAGAAATCTGCAATGACAAGACCAGCTCATGTCTCCCCAGGCCCTGAAATTCTCAAGTACCATATTTTTTGGATCATAAGATGCACCTGACCATAAGACACACCCAGTTTTTAGAGAAGTAAAACAATAAAAACAGCAATTGGACCATAAGGTGCACCCTAATTCTTCCCCCATCTCCACTTTTGGGGGGAAAAGTGCATTTTATGGTCCAAAAAATATGGTATCCTAATCCTTCACTGTAGTCCCATGAGAACACAGTGTAAGCTTCGCTCTGAGAAAGGCCATTTGCCAGCAATTTAGCTTGAAGAGTTTGTTTTATTTTTTCCTCTGCTCTGCAAGAATTTTCAGCCTCAAATCAGAGAAGCCTTTGGAGACAGCTGATAATGGCCCCACTGTGTGTCTGTGCCAGGGTTGCCACAGCACTTGCCGCTTCTGGAAAATTCCATTTAGTCCCAAGTTGGGAAGGCGAAACAGGCTCTGAGAAGGAGGGTAACCAGTTCTACAAAATGCAAAGCCAAGCCTGACCCATAGTTACAGACTGGCTCTTCCCTTGAGTTCCCCCCCCCTCCCCACAAGCTCGGCTGGAGGTGGAAGGGCTGGGTCACTTACACGAAGGTCCACGCGGCTGGGCAGTCCACCTGGGATCGGGTTGTATTGGAGCTATAGAGCCAGAACCATAGTACATAGCCTGTGCTGTAGACTGTGGGAGAAGAGGACCGGGATGAGGGGGTTTGCATCTTCTCAGCGACCACACTATCCCCTGCAGGAGGCAGCTCAGGCCTCCGTGCAGGCTCCTCCATCAGGATCTTTTTTATCTCTAAACCCCTCAGAGCAAGATCTCAGATTTGTTTCAGCCATTGTTCCTTCCTCTAGCCCAACGACCTAGATAGAGTACGTCACTTCCCTTAGTACCAGCTCAAGCGATTGCTAAAGGATGCTACCAAGCCAGCGGTCTTCAATCACACACATCTTTCTACTGCTCTGAGCTCTTTGAGGTCATTCTCGCAGGCATGCTCCTCGGAACACAAACAGCCAGGGGCTGTTGGGGGAAATGATACAAGAACTGTGACTGTTTAGGATAGCTGACGGGTTCTGGCATAACTGAGAAGACAACAGATACAATAAAGAAATGCAGGATCCAATACTTACTGCAAGACTTCCCAAACTCATTCATAAAGACAAGATAGCATGCTATGCCCCTTTCAAAAGTGGGAACCAGTGAGGAATTAAGGGGTTGGGACAGCTTGCCCAAGGTGTTTTCTTTTTTCTTTTTTTTAATATTTATTTATGTATTTATTTAATGTATACGAGTGCTCTGCCTGCATGTACACTTGCATGCCAGAAGAGGCCATGTATAGATGGTTGTGAGCCACCACCACGTGGTTACTGGGAATTAAACTCGGGACCTCTGGACGAGCAGCCAGTGCTCTTGGCCACTGAGCCATCTCCCCAGCTCCCACTCAAGGCGTTTTCAACAGACCCTCTATTTGTGGGGTTCTGTCCCGCTGCAGGAGCTGTGGCACACGGTTACCTGGGGTACAGCAGGTAGCAAATAGCTGGTAGGCTGCTGGAAGGAGCTCAAGACAGGGCGAGAGAGGCGCCGCCTATACTGGTTCGTCAAGATGGCCTTCCGCTCCTCTTTGCGCTGGGCCAGGGCCACGTACAGTGGCTTGGTGCCCACGATGCGCCCGTTCATCTCCGTCACGGCCTTCGTTGCCTCTTCTGGAGAGGAGAAGCACACAAAGCCAAAGCCCTTGCTATGGCTACTCTCTGTCATCACCTAAAAGACAAGAGAACAGATACTTCCGTTTACCCAGAAGGCCCTGGGACACACTGTGATAAGGGGACAAACCATGCACCCCTCATTTACTGAGGCCTACTGTGTGAGGCCACACACTTCACTAGTCTTTGTGGCTCACACCCAGCCTCCTGATTGAGGGGGGCACCGTGGCTACCCCTCTGCAGGAGAAAACTGGTGACTCAAGAGTGACTTGTCCAAGGCCACCTACCTGGTGGCTCAAGCACAAACCAGGACTCAAAAGACAAGTCTGGTGAGTTCTAGTCTTCCTCAAGGCGTGAGGCCGGAGGCTTCAGAGGTTTGCAACAAATTTTCTCAGCTGCCCTCTTACCTTACTCTTCTGGTGACATCTTAGACTTCCAGAAAAATTAAAGAGCAGTACACACAGAGAAAGGTGTGGTGGTCACACCTGTAACTCAGCACTGGGATGTGAGTTGGAGAGCTGAGGCAAGAGGCTACTGTGAGTTCAAAGCCAGCCTGTGCGACAGACATAGTAAGTTCAGAGCCAACCTAGTTACACAGCAAGACCTTGTCTACCACCCAACAGGCTCCCCCTCAATAAAAAAAAAAAAAGAAAAGAAAAGAAAAAAGAAAAGCAGAGATTGCTGTGTGCCTCGAGCCCACACTTCCCTCACTACGGTTGACTAGGCTACTGCCAACTCCTGTCAACTAAAGGGCCGCTGTCCCAACTCCAGGCTTTGCTCTGATCGCAGCTTTTAAACTGATCGTCCTCTGGCCTAGAGAGATGGCTCAGCGGCTAACAGCACAGGCTGTTCTTTCAGAGGTCCTGAGTTCAATTTCCAGCAACCACATGGTGGCTTACAGCCATCTGTAATTAGATCTGGTGCCTTCTTCTGGTATGCAGGCACACATTGCAGGAAGAGCACTGTATAATAAATAAATAAATAAATAAATCTTTAAAAAAAAAAAAAACCTAATCATCTTCATCTCTCCCCAGATCAGACGCAAGATGCGTTCCTAACCCTCTTCT
Source organism: Acomys russatus (assembly GCF_903995435.1). Taxonomy (NCBI): domain Eukaryota; kingdom Metazoa; phylum Chordata; class Mammalia; order Rodentia; family Muridae; genus Acomys; species Acomys russatus. The sequence goes on along the minus strand of NC_067140.1, from coordinate 13,441,408 downwards.
GGCTTGACGCACAAGAGCCCATTTAACCCACCACTCCAGCGGGAGTTCGCGCTGTGACACAGCGACTCTCAAGCTGCCACCCCTCTTGGCTGTAGACCTGAAGGGTGGCACACTGGTAGAGCTGTGCATAAGTGTCTTTATTGTCTTCAGTTACAGAGGTGGACAACCAAAAAGTAAACTAATGCCGATCTCAATGTGCTATTCCTCCTCGCTGTTGTGGCGGATCTTAGCTGCATCAACAGTACAGCGCGTAGGGCTGCCGCTTTAGGATTTTGGCAGATTTCAATACAACTGTCTTCCTGATAATGTTATGAATTTTATTATTTGCATTTAAAAATATTCTTAGAAGGAGTCCACAGGCCCATCAGACTAGATGTCATAGTGTGTGTGTGTGTGTGTGTGTGTGTGTGTGTGTTGTATACACACTGCACAATGTTGGACATCTTGTTCTACCACTCTCCACCTTATTCCCTTGAGATGGAATCTCACTGTCCCTGAAGCTAGACTGGCTGGCAGCCAGCAGGGCCCTGCTGTCTTCCTGTCTCACCCCAACACAGCACTTGGGTTATAGGCTCACCCATGAGCAGAGTTAGGTTTTCACATAGGTACTGGAGATTTGAACTGGGTCTTTCCACTTGTACAGCAAGCACTCTTACACACTGAGTCATCTTCTAACCCACGGACCAGAAGTCTTGGTGCAAAAATATTGCTAAGAACTTCCATTAGCAGGTTTTTTTGTGTGTGTTTTGTCTTTGTTTTTGTTGTTTTGGTTTGTTTGTTTGTTTGTTTGTTTTTTCAAGACAGGGTTTCTCTGTGTAGCCTTGGCTGTCCTAGACTCACTTGTAGACCAGGCTGACCTCGAACTCACAGCAATCCACCTGCGTCTGTCTCCCAAGTGCTGGGATTACAGGCATGAACCACCACGCCCGGCTTAGCAGATAGTTTTTTTGTTTGTTTGTTTTGGTTTTTGGTTTTTCAAGACAAGGTTTCACTGTGAAGCCTTGGCTGTCCTGTAAACCAGGCTGGCCTCGAACTCAGAAATCCACCTGCCTCTGCCTCCTGAGTGCTGGGATCAAAGGTGTACATCACCACCATATGGCTTTTTGGTCTCTTAAAACAAAAAACAAACAAACAAAGCTATCTGCCTTGTGGGAGGTGGTGGCACATGTCTTTAATCCTCAGGAGGCAGAGGCAGGTGACTCTCTCTTGAGTTCAAGACCATCCTGGTCTACAGAGTGAGTTCCAGGACTGCCAGGGCTGTACAGAGAAACTTGTCTCGAATACATACATATATATATATTTAGATAAATTCTCATTATACAATGCCCTCCTGGCCCTCTACCCTATCTCCTCATAGTCAAATCAAAGGCCATGTCCACTTCCACCAAGGAGCTCCTTACTGTCCCACTGAGCTCCAGCATCTCTGTCTTCAGCACTGCTTCTCATCGTGTGTGTGTGTGTGTGTGTGTGTGTGTGTGTGTGTGTGTGTGCGCGCGCGCGTGCTCTCATGTGCAGGACAAATGTTCATATGTGTCTACAGAGGCCAAAGGAAAGCCATGGGTATCATTACTCTGCTGTTCACCTTGGTTTGTGACAGGGTCTCAAGGAGGAGAGACTGACTGGCCAGCAAGCTCCAGAAATCTGCTTGTTTGGGATTACAGCACATAGCACCGCACACAGCACCGCACACAGCACCGCACACAGCACATAGCACCACACACAGCACATAGCACACAGCACCACACACAGCACACAGCACCACACACAGCACACAGCACCACACACAGCACACAGCACCACACACAGCACATAGCACCACACACAGCACATAGCACCACACACAGCACATAGCACCACACACAGCACATAGCACCACACACAGCACATAGCACCACACACAGCACATAGCACCACACACAGCACACAGCACCACACACAGCACATAGCACCACACACAGCACATAGCACCACACACAGCACATAGCACCACACACAGCACATAGCACCGCACACAGCACATAGCACCACACACAGCACACAGCACCACACACAGCACATAGCACCACACACAGCACATAGCACCACACACAGCACATAGCACCACACACAGCACATAGCACCGCACACAGCACATAGCACCACACACAGCACACAGCACATAGCACCGCACACAGCACACAGCACATAGCACCGCACACAGCACACAGCACATAGCACCGCACACAGCACACAGCACATAGCACCGCACACAGCACATAGCACCGCACACAGCACACAGCACATAGCACCACACACAGCACACAGCACATAGCACCGCACACAGCACACAGCACATAGCACCGCACACAGCACATAGCACCACACACAGCACATAGCACACAGCACCACACACAGCACATAGCACCACACACAGCACACAGCACATAGCACCGCACACAGCACCGCACACAGCACACAGCACCACACACAGCACATAGCACCACACACAGCACACAGCACCGCACACAGCACATAGCACCGCACACAGCACATAGCACCACACACAGCACATAGCACCGCACACAGCACCACACACAGCACATAGCACCACACACAGCACCACACACAGCACACAGCACCACACACAGCACCGCACACAGCACACAGCACCACACACAGCACATAGCACCGCACACAGCACACAGCACCACACACAGCACCGCACACAGCACAGCACCGCACACAGCACCGCACACAGCACATAGCACCACACACAGCACCACACACAGCACATAGCACCGCACACAGCACCACACACAGCACATAGCACCACACACAGCACCGCACACAGCACAGCACCACACACAGCACACAGCACCACACACAGCACATAGCACCGCACACAGCACATAGCACCACACACAGCACCGCACACAGCACAGCACCACACACAGCACACAGCACCACACACAGCACATAGCACCGCACACAGCACATAGCACCGCACACAGCACACAGCACCACACACAGCACATAGCACCGCACACAGCACATAGCACCGCACACAGCACACAGCACCACACACAGCACACAGCACAGCACACAGCACACAGCACAGCACACAGCACACAGCACAGCACACAGCACACAGCACAGCACACAGCACACAGCACAGCACACAGCACACAGCACCACACACAGCACACAGCACCACACACAGCACACAGCACCACACACAGCACACAGCACCACACACAGCACATAGCACCACACACAGCACACAGCACCACACACAGCACACAGCACCGCACACAGCACATAGCACCACACACAGCACACAGCACCACACACAGCACACAGCACCACACACAGCACACAGCACCGCACACAGCACACAGCACCACACACAGCACACAGCACCACACACAGCACCACACACAGCACACAGCACCACACACAGCACATAGCACCACACACAGCACATAGCACCGCACACAGCACACAGCACCGCACACAGCACCGCACACAGCACACAGCACCGCACACAGCACACAGCACCGCACACAGCACATAGCACCGCACACAGCACATAGCACCGCACACAGCACATAGCACCGCACACAGCACATAGCACCGCACACAGCACATAGCACCGCACACAGCACATAGCACCACACACAGCACATAGCACCACACACAGCACCGCACACAGCACATAGCACCGCACACAGCACCACACACAGCACACAGCACCACACACAGCACACAGCACCGCACACAGCACACAGCACCACACACAGCACATAGCACCGCACACAGCACACAGCACCACACACAGCACCACACACAGCACATAGCACAGCACACAGCACACAGCACCGCACACAGCACCACCACACAGCACACAGCACACAGCACATAGCACCACACACAGCACACAGCACCGCACACAGCACATAGCACCGCACACAGCACATAGCACCGCACACAGCACACAGCACCACACACAGCACATAGCACCGCACACAGCACATAGCACCGCACACAGCACATAGCACCGCACACAGCACATAGCACCGCACACAGCACATAGCACCGCACACAGCACATAGCACCACACACAGCACCGCACACAGCACATAGCACCGCACACAGCACATAGCACCACACACAGCACACAGCACCACACACAGCACATAGCACCGCACACAGCACATAGCACCGCACACAGCACATAGCACCACACACAGCACACAGCACCACACACAGCACATAGCACCGCACACAGCACATAGCACCACACACAGCACATAGCACCGCACACAGCACATAGCACCGCACACAGCACATAGCACCACACACAGCACATAGCACCGCACACAGCACACAGCACCGCACACAGCACCACCACTGCACACAGCGCCACACTCTGTTCTTAGGCGAGAACTCAGGTCCTGGTGCTAGCAAGGCAAGCACTTGAGCACTCGCCAGACCCAACCTCCCATCTCACACTAGTGATGCACCTGACCTTATCACTAGATCATGAAGTCCTCAGAGGCGTGGACTGCAGCTTACTAATTTGCATATACTTCCCACAGAGCCTGGCACGAAATAATGAATTGTGGGCCGTCTCACTGTCCCCGGAGCTACCTTTATATAGTCCAATGTCCCTGGGGCTGCAGAGATGGTTCAGCAGGTCAAGGCACTTGCTGCCAAGCCTGATGACTTGAGTTAGAGTCCTTGGTCCCATACAGTGGGAGGAGAGACCTGCTCACACAGGTTGACCTCACGGACACAGTCCATGCTGCCCCCACATCTTGTGGATGAGACATGGGCTCTAAGCCTCGTTCACGGCCACAGAACTGCTGAGTAGAATGGCCATTTGTCACATCTTGGGTGCTTCCCAAGATTAGGCACACAGCTAGGACTCAACAAATGGGGAGGAAAGAGTGGCAAGAGGTGAGTAAACCGAGGCCTAGACATAGGATGCATCTCTGGAATCTGGCATACAGTAGGTATCTGTGGAGGTTTGTTGAGGAAAACAAGGTTACAGTGCACCAAGCCCAACTCTATGGCTAGATTATATGTTTATTTTCTTCCTATCTAATCCAGCAAGGCTGCCGATGGATCTCAAAAGGCGTCAACCAGAAACAGAAAGAGGGACCCAACCCAAAGGCCCTGGAAGCCAGGTGAGAAGCTGGGGGTTATGCAGGGGTGAGAAGCTGGGGGTTATGCAGGGGTGAGAAGCTGGGGGTGTGCAGGGGTGGGAAGCTGGGGGTGTGCAGGGGTGAGAAGCTGGGGGTATGCAGGGGTGAGAAGCTGGGGTGTGCAGGGGTGAGAAGCTGGGGGTGTGCAGGGGTGAGAAGCTGGGGGTATACAGGGGTGAGAAGCTGGGGGTATGCAGGGGTGAGAAGCTGGGGGGTGCAGGAGTGAAAGGTTGTGGTGTGTAGGGATGAGAAGGTGGGAGTGTGCAGGGGTGAGAAGCTGGGAGTATGCAGGGGTGAGAAGCTGGGGTGTGCAGGGGTGAGAAGCTGGGGGTTATGCAGGGGTGAGAAGCTAGGGGTATACAGGGGTGAGAAGCTGGGGGTGTGCAGGGGTGAGAAGCTAGGGGTTATGCAGGGATGAGAAGCTGGGGGTGCAGGGGTGAAAGATTGTGGTGTGTAGGGATGAGAAGGTGGGAGTATGCAGGGGTGAGAAACTGGGGTTGGGGGCTGTGCAGGGGTGAAAAACCAGGGGTATGTAGGGATGAGAAGCTGGGAGTGTACAGGGGTGAGAAGCTGGGGGTGTGCAGGGGTGAGAAGCTGGGGGTGTGCAATGGTGAGAGGTTAGGGTGATGCAGTGGTGAAAGCCTAGGCATCTGTGCAGGGGTGAGAAGCTGGGAGTGTGCAGGGGTGAGAAGCTGGGGTGTGCAGGGGTGAGAGGTTAGGGTGATGCAGTGGTGAAAGCCTAGGCATCTGTGCAGGGGTGAGAAGCTGGGAGTGTGCAGGGGACAGAGTCTGAGGGTTGTAGGGGTGAAAAGCTGGAATTGTGCAAGGGGAAAAGCTGGGGATGTGCAGGGGTGAGAGTCTGAGGGTTGTGGGGTGGCACGAAGGGAAGGAGCCCTCTAGGGGTGCTGCACCCCTCACCTTAGCACTGGTGATCACTCCATAGGTAGAGAAAACTTCCCTCAGCCTCTCATCGTTAATGGAGTCATCCAGGTTCTTCACATAGAGGTTCACACCCTGAAAAGAAGGGATACTGCTCAGTGTCCCTCCCCCCTTCCCCCGCCCCCACCTAGCCCCAGACTGCCAGAGGGACATGCAGAGCCCAGCCTCATGCAGCCTCACACCCCTACACAGATCTTAGCTTTCCATTTCACACAGTAGGACCATGGAAGAAGCTCTCAGCCCCGCAGCAGGCTGAGACTCTCTGGACAGCTGGGTGGGACAGCTGTAGGCAGCACTCCTGACAAGCCCATTGTGCCTTAGTCACAGAGTACAGGGTAGCTGCCGCTTCGCCATCTGGCCACTGACCTATTATCTTACACGATGCAAGACACCACACCAAGCCCTTTTATGTATCAATCCTGCGATAAGGAAACTTTAATCCCCATCTTAGAGAAACGCCAGCACAACCTTTTGTCCCAGTCCTCTGTCGTGTGGACTGTGCTGCCCACCACAGAACGTTGGCCAGCGTCCCTGCCTCCCAGCTGTGACTCCTGAACATTCTAGGCATTCTCAAGTGTCCCGGCAGTGGGGAGAAAGCTGTTTCTCTCGGAGGACATGGTACACATGCATACACATCATGTACATGGTCCGTAACATCTCACACTTTGCTTTTTTGTTTTTCAAGACAGGGTTTCTCTGTGTACCCTTGGCTGTCCTGGACTTGCTTTTGTAGACCAGGCTGGCCTTGAACTCACAGAGATCTACCTGCCTCTGCCTCCCAAGTGCTGGGATTAAAGGCATGTGCCACCACGCCTGGCTCAAAATCTAAAACTTTTATTTAAAAAAAAAAAAAAAAAAAAAAAAAAAAAAAGCCAGGCATGGTGGCGCACGCCTTTAATCCCAGCACTCGGGAGGCAGAGGCAGGCTGTGAGTTCGAGGCCAGGTAGTCTACAAAGCAAGTCCAGGGCAGCCAAGGCTACACAGAGAAACCCTGTCTCAAAAAAAAAAAAGTAGAGGAGTTCATCTCCATAACGTTACACTGTGCTTATCTACACTATTTTTTTTTTGGGGGGGGGGAGGGTTTTGTTTTTCGAGACAGGGTTCTCTGTGTAGCCCTGACTATCCTGGACTCTCTTTGTAAACCAAGCTGGCCTTGAACTCACAGAGATCCATCTGCCTCTGCCTCTGCCTCCTGGGTGCTGGGATTACAGGAGTGCACCACCATGCCTGGCTCCACTAATTTTTAATGGATCTAAGTTTTAAGTAGTTATCTTGTGGTTTGTGGTAGCTCACGACTGTAAGCGCAGCATTCGAGAGAGAGACAGGAGGATCACGGCCAGCCTGGTCTACATAGTGAGTCCCAGGTGAACCAGAACTATCTATGCAGTGAGACTCTGTCTCAAAAATGGTGACAAGGAGGTGGAGAGATGACTGGGCAGTTAAGAGCACATGCTGCTCTCGCAGAGGACCCTGAGCCTGTATGTGGCCAACAACCATGTATAACTCGGGTTCCAGAGGATCTGGTGGCCTCTTCTGAACTCCACAGGTAACAGGCATGTACACACTGTTTTACACACATTTATGCAAACACTCAGACACAGAAAATAGATAAATCCTAAAAAAAAAAAAAAAAAAAAAAAAAATGGCAGCTAGCTCACTGTAATTCTTTGTGTGTGTACATGCAGGGAGGCCGGAGGTTGGCCTTAATCACTCCTTGGTTTTTGAGACTGACCCTCTTCACCAGCAGCCGAGGATCACCAGTTAGGCTAAGCCTGTAGGCAGCAAGCCCCAGGGATCAGCCTGTCTCTCCCATTGTTTGTATTAAATTCTGTGCTGCCATACTCAGCTTTTATGTGGGTACTGGGGGTGGGGGGGGGGGAAGGGAGGAGTGCGGGCAGCAAGGGTCAAACTCAAGTTCCCATGTTTGCACAACAAACACTTTGCTATCTGAGCCACAGCTTAAGGTGATTTTAATGACTAAATTACATTCCAGCTTCTGGATGTAACACATCTGGCCTAGTTATTCTCAACCTAAAGTAGGGTGTCCTCCAGAGGCATTTAGAAGTACGCAGGGCACTTTTGCTGTACATCGCTGAAGGATGCAGTTGGTATCGGACACACAAAGGATTATTCTGACTAAAGTAGACAGCATCCCAGCCAGCCCCTTGTTGGTTCAGCCACTTCTCGTCCGTCACCAGCCAGGCAGGGAAGCCTACCACAGTGCTCACCTGGCTCCTGCCCTGAGCCATCTCTCTAGAAGGAGGGTGGCTATAGGAAGGACACATTTGGAGTTGCTACCGCTACCCTCCAGGAGCAGCTGCCCACTCTGAGACAGCCCAGCTCCCAGGAGGCCCGGCCTCACCTGGTAGCGGCTCTGCCTCTCCTGCTTCATCTGCTCAAACCTGCGCTTCAGCTCGCTCTGCCGCTCTGCCCGCTTCTGGGCCCGACCTACATACAGCTGCTGCCCGCTCACCTCCTTCCCGTTCATGTGGTCCACAGCCTGGAGAGGAGGAGTGCGCATGGTCAACTCTCTGGTCGTGGCCTCCAACCCTGCCTCCCGGGCCACAGGAGGCTTCTTCCTAACACCTAGGCTGGCCTTCCTGGTGGATAATAATGAATACCCCAGGAAAAGGCCTCTTACAGGGCAACCACTTTTTTTTTAAAGATACAGCACAAAACTCTACAGTAAATTGTGGATTTTACATTTTTGATAAAAGGTTTTCTTTAAAAAGAAAAACAAAAACAAAACCAGAATAGAAGCCTACGTAGTGACAACATGGCCAGAGGAAGGCAGTGAGTACAAGGCTAGCTGGGTGCACTCCCTGACAAGGCCAGCTGGGGTTATAAGCCGAGACTCTGTCTCAACCAAAAAGAAAATAAAAACGAAACCCGCCGGGCGGTGGTGGCGCACACCTTTAATCCCAGCACTCGGGAGGCTGTGAGTTTGAGGACAGCCTGGTCGACAAAGTGAGTCCAGGACAGCCAAGGCTACACAGAGAGACCCTGTCTCGGAAACAAAACAAAACAAAACAAAAAAACAAAAAGAAAAAAGAAAAACAAAACACAAACAGAAACCTCAAAATTAATGCTGTTTTCCTATCTAAATTTTAAAGGCTTTTCAAGTGTGTGTTGATGTGCATATCTGAGTGGGGCTGCGAGCACTCATGTGCAGTGCCCTAAGTGTCGAAAAGACAATAGTAGACCCCTGAGAGCTGGAGTCACACGGGGTTGTGAGTCTCCTAACGTGGGTGCTGGAAACTAAACTTGGATCCTCTGGAGGAGCAGTCTGTGTTCCTAACTGCTGAGCCATCTCCCTAGTCCCAAGTACTTAAATGTACATTACACTGAAAGAAGCCAATCAGTACAAGATGTGTTCCATCTACTGTTCCCGGTTACATCCTGGAAAAGGCAAAACAATGAGGCCCGCAAGAAGCACAGTCAGGATTGGGAGGCTGGAGTATTGGAAAGGATGGGCTGAGCCCAGGTTTTAGAGGGGTGAAAATACTCTGTCATATACGGTAATGGTGGATGCATACACTTCTATATTTGTCCAAGCCAAGAGGGTGAACACCACCAAGAACGAACCCTAGTGTAGACCGGAGACTCTCAGTTGACGGTGTTTGTGTCAAAAGTGTCATCGTTGTGGTGACAAATGTGCCACTCTGGTGGGGGTGCTGATAGTGGGGGAGGCTGTGTGTGTAAAAGGTGTGTGTGTGGACTATCTATGCCACTGACTCAGTTTTGGTGTGAACTTTACACGGCTCTAGAAGGCCTGTTACAAAATAAGCGATCACACCAGGCTAAGTTGAACAAAGCAACAAACATCATTCTTGAAAAATGACATGTCAAATCACTAGCCCTCGTGCTATGGTTTACAACACAAAATAATTTCTTGTTTTTCTTGGTTTTTTTGTTTTTTTTTTTTCCAGTTATCTATTATGTATACAGTGCTCTGCCTGCATGTACACCTGCAGGCCAGAAGAGGGCATCAGATAACACTATAGATGGTTGTGAGCCACCATGTGGTTTCTGGGATTTGAACTCAGGACCTCTAGAAGAGCAGCCAGTGCTCTTACCCCCTGGACCATCTCTCCAGCCCCACAGAACAATTATTTTTCCTAATCATGAGGGTATTCTTAAAGATTTTTGGAAACATTTGCACTTCAATCCTGATTTTTCTTTTATTTTCTCTCTTCCTTTCTTCTTTTTTATTTTTATTTTATTTTATTTTATTGTGTGTGCATGTGGCAGGGGGAGGGTTTTTCTGTAGCCTTGGCTGTCCTAGAACTCACTAACCTGCCTCTGCCTCCAGAGTGCTGGAATTAAAGGGGGGGGGTGTGCCACTACCACCCAACTTTCTCTCTCTTTAAAAATCTTTTTAAAAAGGTAAAGTTATTTTGTTATTATATGTGCATAAGTGTTTGTATTTGTGTCTCTATACTATGTGTGTGCCTGGTACGCATGGAGGCCAGAAGAGGGTGAAGGATGGCCTGGAATTGGGATTATAGATGGTTGAGAGCTACTGTGTGAGAGCTGGGAATTGAACCTGCGTCCTCCGTAAGAGCCGCCAGTGCTCTTAACCACTCTGCCATCTCTTAGCCTCCTCAACCTTTCACATTACATTACCACACATTTTAAAGGCTTACTGCATGTGTATGGTGTGTATCTGTGTGTGAGTATGCCATCTGTGGCTAGGTACATTAAAACCATGCACCTCCTGCCAGGACAGTGCAATTGACTTGGAGAACCGAATTCCCATCGGTTGATCCACAGAAAGCAGTGGAAGTCAGTCAGACTCAAGTGCACGCTGAGCCAGTGCTTTGGGATATTTCACTGGTATGGAAAGAAATCTTTGAAGGAGAACTGGCTTCCTAAGAGGTCAGCTAGTAGTAAATATTTACACACAGTGATGATGACTTTTGCTCCCCTGCCTAAATGTTCAATTTTTTTTTTTTTTTTTTTTTTGAACTTCAAGGCTTAGAGGCCAACAAGGAAAGATAGAGCACCTTTATCCTTGCCTCAGGTCTTGCGTGCCAGACCAGGGGGAGGGTGTTTTCCTGCCCTCAGCTGTAGGCACACTGCCCATCTTCTGGCTTCCCAGACCTGGCTTTGTGCCTCTTTCCTGGGTCAGAGCCATGGAGGCGCCTACCTTCTGGGCTTCCTCATGCTTCTCAAAATTGACAAAGCCGAAGCCCCGGGACTTGCCGTTGATGTCTCTCATCACCTTCACACTCTGCGTCTTTCCTAGGAAGGACCAAAGTGGCTTAGCAGGGAGTCAGTCGGGGGAAGGGCCAGCACTTTCCCTTCTTTCTTTCTTTCTTTCTTTCTTTTTTCTTTTTTCTTCTTTTTTCCAAAACAGGGTTTCTCTGTGTAGCCTTGGCTGTCCTGGACTCACTCTGTAGACAAGGCTGGCCTCAAACTCACAAGAATCCGTCTGCCTCTGCCTCCCAAATGCTGGGATTAAAGCCACCATGCCCAGCTCCCTTCTTTCTTATGTAAGTCCCCAGGAAGACCCAGGGAAGCCCTCCTCCCTCCTACGCGGGCAAGGGAGAAGAGCAACAGTGTGCCCCTCCTCCTTTGGGGAACATGCCCACCAAACTGGGAGAAGAGGTCCTGGAGGCCTTGTTCATCCGTGTCCACGTGTAGATTCTTCACATAGATGTTGGTGAACCCTAGGGCCCGAGCCCCCAGCTCTGCCTCCCGCTTCTGTCGAGACTTGAAGTGGCCTACGAAGCTGCGGACACATCAACAGAGTAGAAACCACCCGGTTCATCACCTCCCCAGCCCAGCCTGGGCCCACCCGGCAGCCCTGGCCATGTGGACTGATGGTTGGTTAATCCTTCAGCTTCCTATGGTGTCGCTGGAAACTCCACTCCGGCAGGGCCGTACTCGGTGAATGGACTCAGTCCAAAGCCCGGTTGTTTTCAGTAGGCAAGAAGCTTACTCTAGAATTCAGCCCTCGTGTGAGGCTGTAAGGACTTTACTCTAGAGACGACACAGTCACACAGAATAAATGCTGGAGACTAGGCAGCTGAGAGCACTAGAAAGAAGAGCACAAGTTTGGACTCAGACACAAGCCTGGATCCTCACTGCCGTTGCCTAGCTGTGGGATCCTAAGTGAGCTACTGACCCTCTCTGAGCCTCTCGGGGTTCATTCTTACAAGTCCGGGGTCCAAATCACACTTCCGGGGCTCTGTTTATTCCTTTAACAGTATGGAGAGTACCAGGGAGGCAAGGTGAGCTAATCAGACACGGTCAGTGCCAGGGTCACTGGTGGGGACCGCCTGACATGTAAGTGTGTTGGTTATAAAATCTAGAGTTTTTGAGCTAAGGACATAGCTCAGTGATTGAGTGCTTGCCTCGCGTGTATGACCCCCTAGTTCAGTTCCAAGTATAGGCAAAAAGGAAAGGGAAAAAAATCTAGAATTTTCAAGTTCACATAAACACATCTAAGAATCATTTTTGGGAGGAGGGAAGGAGGTAGAGAGGAGGAAGGAGGAGGGGAGGGAGGGAGGGAAGGAGGGAGGGAGAACGAGAATCTTGCTATGTTGTCCAGGATTCCCTGAAACTCCTCCTGCCTCTGCCTCCCGAGAAGCTGGGACCACAGGCACATTCTATTGCCCTTGGCTGAAAAGAATCCTTAATTAAGAAACAAGAGCCGGGCGTGGTGGCGCACGCCTTTAATCCCAGCACTCGGGAGGCAGAGGCAGGCGGATCGCTGTAAGTTCGAGGCCAGCCTGGTCTACAAAGTGAGTCCAGGATGGCCAAGGCTACACAGAGAAACCCTGTCTCGAAAAACAAAAAAACAAAAAAGAAAAAGAAAAGAAACAAATAAATGCCAGGCACGCAAAAGGCAGGAGCAACACGTATCATAAGTTGGAGCAGATACCAAGAGCTGAACGGCAAGAAACAGCCGTGAACACACAGACATGTTTGTGAGTAACACCTGCAAACCCAGGAAATCTCAGGAAAAAAAGACAACAAGACCAGAACACAGGACCCTCCACAGAGAAAACCTGTAGCACAGAGCTCAGTGCTTCTGGCAACTTGAAGTTGCCTCTCCAGTCAGGGCTACTAGTGTAATTTTAATTTTAGTCCTTGGAGGGTGGAGGCAGGAGGATGGGGAGTCCAAGACCATCCTCAACTACATAGTTTGAGACCCTGTCTCAAAAAGGAAAAGAAAAGAGGAAAAAAAAAAAAAAACCATAAAAAAGTTTCTTCCCCTCACAACACCAGCCACGTGGCTGAGCCATCAGATGGGCAGATTCCAAATGTGGGGAGGTACAGCCCCAGGCAGGTTCTCTCTAGATCTGCAGCACAATTTTCCCATCTGTGAAGTGGGGTGATCCCAAACTTGGGCAGGCAAGACATGTGCCTGCTTTCCCATCACCCCCAGATCCCATGGGACAGCAGCATACAAGACCAAGGAAAAAAACTGCAGCTGTACAGACCGAAAAACAGACGAAACCATCAAGGCCATCAACAGTTTGGCCATTAGCTATTTCCTCTAGAACTCTCGCCCTTTGCTCAGAAGAATTCATAGACACCTATCAACCCCAATTTTACACAAGGAAAGAGTCCCCGAGAGGCCGAGCAACTCACCTGAGGTTACACTCCAAAGAAGCTCTCTGCCGCAGCACCTGGTGCCTACTAGATCGTCGCAGAAGCAACATTCCTGACCCCACAGTTCTGCCCCCTCGGCCTCTACCCTCCCCCACCCCCCCATCCCCGGGCCTGGGAACTCACACTTTTCGGTCGTTTAGCAACATCCCATTCATGGTGTTGATGGCCTTCTGGGCAGCCTCGTGGGTCTCAAAATGCACAAAGCCGAAACCTCGCGATCCATGTTCGTTATATACTACCTGAGTCACAGGGAGGAAGGACAGGAGAGACCACCCAATGGGGACTTCAGGGAGAAAAACAGGACACAGTGGTAATAATGACAGTACAGGAATGTTCTTTGGTGAGTGTAAAAGACAATTTTCTGCAGAGGCTGGTGGTGGAGCTCAGTGATGGGGGTGGAACTCAGTGATGGGGTGGAGCTCAGTGATGGGGTGGAGCTCAGTGATAAGGGTGGAGCTCAGTGACGGGGGTGGAGCTCAGTGACAGGGAGGAGCTCAGTGATGGGGGTGGAGCTCTGATGGGGGTGGAGCTCAGTGACGGGGAGGAGCTCAGTGATGGGGGTGGAGCTCTGATGGGGGTGGAGCTCAGTGATGGGGTAGAGCTCCCTGATGGGGTGGAGCTCAGTGATGGCCTTTGCTAAGAGGTGCTAAACCTTGGGTTTCATCTGGGGGGCTAGGATGGGGAGGGACTGAGACTTAACCTCACAACAGCCCCAGCTTAGAATTGAAATGGAAGTTTAGAGAGACAGATTCACTCGCTTGAGGTGACAGCCTAAGGAGGAGTGGACTTGAGACTTCAACCCCGACTGCTGTGCCCTGATTCTGACTGAAGAAACTGTGATACTGTAACCGTCCAGGGGAGACTGGTTCTAGAAGCTGTGGGTGTGGTAGATGATGAGGCTCACAGTTATTTGAAACATATAACTAAGGGTCAGGCAGAAATCAAGCCCATTGGGGTTAAAGTGGGATCTACAAATAGAAGTTTTGAAACACACACACACACACGCACGCACGCACGCACGCACGCACGCACACACCTGTTTTAGTCGGTTTGTGTTTTGGGTTTTTTTGGGGGGGGGATGAGATAGGATCTTGCTTTTTACACTGGCTTCAAATTTGACATCCTCCTACCTCAATTTCACAAGTGCTAGAATTACAAGTGCGTGCGACTGTGCCCACCTCACAAAACTATTGAGAATGAACATTCTTGGGGACCAAGGCTGGAAAGAACAGAGACCTATTTTTTAGTTTCTTCTCTTCTATATTGAGTTTTACCAATCCACATATTATTCCAACAACAAGCCCACTTTAATTTTATAACAGAATGTTCTGTGCCTGTTCTGTAGTGTGTCTGACTCACGCTGAAAGGACAGAAATGGAGAAAAACAAAAAACAAAAAACTCAAACACAAACAAACAAGAAACTTTGTTCATAACTCTTGGTAAACTTGAATTAAGCATTTGACCCCATTTCTAAGGTGACCATGACCCCAGTTATCACAGAAACACCACCTGGCTCGGCTCAGTGCACTGTCCGCCACTCCATCCATTCCCACGTCAATTGCTGGAATGTTCTTCCTAAAACTGGAATTGTGACTAGGTCTCTTTAGCCTCCAGTGGCTTCAGCCATGCATAGGAGTCATCAACTTGGCATGTAGACGCTCCTCTGATGAACGCTGCACAACAAACCCTGCATCTAAACCCTTGCCCGTGGAGTTGGGATGGCTCTGTGGCTAAGAGCACTTGCTCTTGCCGAGGATCGGGATTTAATTCCCTATTGGAGAGCTCACATCTGCATATAACTCCAGTTCCAGGGGATCCAGCACCCTCTTCTGGCCTCCAGGGGTACTGCTTGCATACAGTGCACACAGAGGCAAGCAGACACAAACACATAAACATAAATAAATACAATTCTCAATCTCATACCCATTACACACTCCTCTGCCTCTCCACCCCCAAGCAGGATCTTTTCACTTTCAATTCAAAGTCGGCTCTTTCGGACACAGCCATGTTGAGTGCCCTCCCCACCAAATCTGGGTCCATCGCCAACTAAAGATATACACTTATCATGTTACATATCCCAGGTCATTCTCAACTTCTGAGACCCAGTGGGAAAACTAGAGTAAATGACTGGTCCAAGTCAACCACTCAGTAGCAATTTCATAATTATTATGTTCATTTAGACACTTCATGTCCCAGGTACCTTTTCATAGATGGGAAGGAAGTTCTACCGCTGCCTCTTTTAGAGGCAGCCAAAGGAGGTGCAGGGTAATGAAGTGCCATGACATGGTACACAGGAACTGAAAGCATTTGATCTTGGGATTATCTGGCCCCGAGAGTCCTCTTTCTGGCCCAATATATTATGTTGCCTTGCTGCTACATAGCTGGCTTGGCAGTTAGGTGGCCTGACTCAGCTCACGTGTTCGTCTCAAAGTGTCACAGAAATCTTTCTAAACTGACCTAATGGCTCCTTCCTTTCTGGGCCTCTGATTCCATGAAAACCCCAGTCCGCTCCTCAGGCCCAATTTCCAGTTATTCCCACAAATCCTACCAACTCTGGCCAAGCTCCATGGAGTGGAGGCAGGGACCACATTGTAAGCCTTGTTCCTAACCAAGCCCACGACAGGGCTTCCTTAAGGCCCACAAGGACTTGCCTGGGTCACACTAAGCTTGCGAGCCAGTCTTTAGTGGGCCAGAGGACTCAGGGCCTGAAGAAATGGGCAAGACATACTTTCCTGTTCCATTTGCTTCAGTTAGCCTGGAAAACTACTGCACAGCAGGAATGCCGGCACTCCAGGAGACTGTGGGTCAGGAGGGCTGCTTTGAGTTTGAGGGTAGCAAAAATACACAGTAGCCATAGTAGCCAGAGTAACTCAAGGCCAGCCTAGACTATGTAAGACCTTGTCTCAAAAACAAACAAACAAACAAACAAACAAAAAAACGAAACAACAAAAAACCCCACAGGATCAAACCCAACGCTTTTAATGTTAACTCTGCATACATCTACTGCACTGTAGTGCAGACAAGCGATCTTACAGCCCCAAACCTCTGTGGCTGCAAGCAAAAACTTTGGAATCCTCCTGGTGACCCCTTAAGGAGTGGTAGGGAGGAATGCTGAGTGGCTACAGAGACAGACAACCAAGAACACAGAAAGACAATCTGCTGACAGTATGTAAGAACTTATCCCACAGATAAATCTCCCTGCCATGGGTCTTCAAAGCAAGGAGCTGCCCTGTGTCTCTGTTAGTACAGTGTGTACTCAGGTGTCAATCTGCTCCTTTTGTTTTGTTTTATTTGTTTGGGTTTTGTTTTTGGTTTGGTTTTGTTTATCGAGACTAGGGCTTCTCTGTGTAGGCTTGGCTGTCCCAGACTTGCTTTGTAGACCACACTGACCTTGAGCCTCTGCCTCCTTGAGTGCTGGGACTATAGGCATGCACCACCACATCCCAGCTCAGTCTGTTCCTCTGGGTGGCAGAGACAGGCTCTATGCACAGGAAAGTGCGGAGGGCCCAGCTGAAAGCTGAGGAACTGTAGCTGGCCCAAATCAGTGCTCAGGAAAGACTCAAACCCAGAGATCATGGCACCTCTGCCTTTGCCCCTCTAGAGACTGCAGGGGACCTGATTGGCCATCCTCAGTAACATCTGGGGCCCAACACCAGACTTTAGTCCTCTACTCAACACACACTGATCTGCTAGTAGGCCTCTAGTCCCGCACAGCCTCCTACATAAGGTCAGAGAACTAATCAAACTGTAATAATCCATTTGGTACTTAGTGCATACTATGATGGAGGGAAATTCAGTGTTCCCATGGATACAGAAAACTGAACACAAAGAAAGACTCGGAGACACAACAGCAACTAAGAATAATGCCATCACTCTGGTGGGCTTTATGTTCTAGTATAAGAACTATCTTAAAAAACAAGACGTGCTGGGGCTGGGCGTGATGCTTGGTGGTAGAGTGGGTTTCATCTCCAGCATCAAGGGAAAGTCAAAGCAAGATGTGTTTGCTGACCGCTCCAATGCTCCCAATCAATAGCTCTGTCATAACTACACACTTCAGTCCTGTTTTGTTGTTAAGCACCCCCTCACTTGAATGTGGATTGGCCTGTGACTTGAGTAGGAGTTAAGGGCTCCTGACTCAGAGTTAAAGTTTCAGATAGCCTGGTGAACCTCTCTGTCTTCTGAGGTGTGCCACAGCTATGAGGAAGACCTGGGCTAGCCTGTAGAACACAGAAAACCATGTAGAGGAAATCCCAGATGTGCTGCCTGACAGCTGGCCAGGCCCACACAGGCCTCCTGAGCATTCACTCTAGGCTCAGGTAGAATGTGAGAGAACCCAGCCACGGTCAGAAATGCAACCCAGCCACTGAGCTCAATAACAAATCACCAATTCGGAATTATAAACTAAGTACACAGTCGGGTTGACAGCCCTGAGCTAGGGCAATTAACACCATGGTCTGGCTACTGGATGTAAGGGTGACCTCTACTGGGCCTAGGAAGATAAAACTATGAATAGCTACTGGCCACGTGCCTGCTGAACCCAAACCCTGTGAAGTGAGGTGCTGGCTGCCCTCCCTTTTCCACAAAGGTGTCAGACACCAAGTGACTCTCCCAGAGGGGCATACCCACCTTAGAAGAGAGGATACTCCCGAAGGTGGAGAAGGTGTCATAGAGAGCCTTGTTGTCAATGGAATTCTCCAAGTTTTTGATAAAGATGTTGCCCATACCAGACTTTCGAAGCCCTGGGTCTCGGTGGGACCACATGATGCGGATGGGCTGGCCTTTGATCATCTCAAAGTTCATTGTGTCAAGTGCCCGCTCCGCTGAAGAGGAGGCAAGGAGAGAAAGGGGCAAGTCAGGTGACATTTGTGACCCTGAATCTTCAACTGCTTTCTAGGAGCAAAGAAAGGAGAGCCATAGTCTGGCTCTCACTTGAGATAAGAGCCTGGGAGATTCGGGTTGATAAAGCTGAGGGAATTGTTGTCCGTGGTACTCCTCACACGTTGCAGGAAGTTCAACTCTCAGCAAGCAGCATGGAGCCCCCATTGTACAGTTGGGGAGACTGAAGCTTGGAGAGGCACAGCCAGGCCCTTCTAGCCTTGAATGCATTGTGTGGGTGAGCATGTAAAGGGAAGGGAATTGAACCCCGCCCTCACCAGTCCCTCATCCCCACCTGTGAAGTGAGGAAGAAAGAATGCTACCTCCCTTCCCACACCTAACTGAGACAATGCTACCTACTGCCGGGCTCTCAGGCAGGTTAGAAAGCAAAGCATACAGCCAATGAGTGGTGTTTGGGTTTAGTACTATGCAGGGATAGGTATTTGGTAGATGGGAGCATGTCCGGAGCCAGTGGTCTCTGCCCTCCATCCTTCTAATTTGTCAGCCCGTTCCTTACAGATAACACGCTGCCTGCCTCAGAGGCACAGAAGAGGTGAATGGCACACAGGGAAGCAAGCCACAGAAGTTTGCACTTTGTGCCCAGTGCTAACAGACCCAGTCAGGAGCAAAACACTCTACAGTTCAGCTCTCTCATCTATGCACTGGGCCCTGATGGTCAGGCCATGATTCAGTCAGGAGCTTTGCAGAGAGGCATAGGCAGAAGTGGGGTGTAGTTGAGGGAGAAACATCTTGGATCCGGGGAACCTCCCAACTCATTCATTTTGAGACAGGATCTCAAGATACAGCTCAGGATGTCCTCAAATTCGTGTTCCTGCAGTGGCTTCCCCCAAGAGCCGGGGGAGGCCAATTCTTGCTTACATTTCTGCGGTGGCTTATACACTGTCTCAGAAGCAGACATCCGGTGTCCCAAATGGTACCTCACACTCTGGTTCCTCGTTCTTCATGCTACCGAGAAACAAACCTTGGCCTCGCCAAGGGTGGTCCTGCCTAGTGGCATAGCTCCAGCAAAACCACAGCTCTTAACCTTAGTCTTCCATTCTCAGCAGACAGCTCCTAATCAATCCTCTCCCCCTGACAGTGGTGGCAAAGCCTACAGGAGGCAGCTCTTCCGGAATCAGAAAGATGAGGCACCTGGTGTAGACCCCACGTCAGGCTACGCTGGAGGGCAGGAAGGCAAGGCTTCCCCACTCTCCACCTGCAAGGCTTTGGGCCGCTTCCTCCAGCTGCTTTCAATCTCTTTCTCCCATAACCACCCTTGAAGGGAGGCAGAACCCCAGTTTTCCTTCCACACAGGCCACTTGCCCAACGTCACACAGATGCTGGGTTCCTTAACCAGGTCTGCTTAAGCCCAAAGCCAATTCAGCAACAGCCAGCATGCCCCTGCAGTCATCACCAATTCTCCCTTCGGTGACTGAATGCCTGCCTTCCAACTCCCTGTCTCTGGGCCTCTTTTTCCCTAACTGGGATAAAGAAGATGGAAACACAGGCTGCCCAATCTTCCCCAGCTATGATCTGTAAAACAAAATACCCGCAATTAGTTACAGGCCCATTTCTACCTAAAAGACAGAAAAATCACTATTACTGAGCTAATATAGAAGTTCATTTGAAATAAAACTTTCCAGTTCAGGATGGTAGTTATGAAAAAGGGAATTATTTTGCCCAAGGATGTTCAAAGCGAGGTTTTACTCCTCTCTGGGGCTCACCATCAGCAGGCTGCTGGAAGTTGATGTAGGCATAACCCAAAGAGCGCCGGGTGGCCACATCCCGACACACGCGGATGGACAGAATAGTGCCGAGGGGGGAGAACATCTCATAGAGCATTGCTTCAGTCACGTCGGGGTGCAGATCGCCCACATAGAGCGAGGAGAGCGAGCAGGCCTGGCCGCTGGCGGCGTCCATGGTGTACAGGGTACTCAGAAGCTGGTCAGCAAACAGCCCCAGCTCACAGGGCACCGGGGCCTGACAATCGTGGTGGTGGCCTCAGTGGGGCTCTGCCAGTAGTCCTGCCTGTCTGCCTGCCTGCATCAGCCCCTTGCCTTTACTGGGCCTGCAAGCCAATCCCGGCTCCCAGTCCCACCCACCTGGGAGTCCTCAGGCTGGGAAAAGCACAGGTGGCTGGCATCTCCCACCTTTCATAGGAGGAAGGCCCACAGGCCAGTGAGGCCTGGAGCAGAGCTGCCAAGGCGAATCATAGATGGAGTCCTTTAGAAGAAGCAGGGGGCAAGTTTGAACATCAGATCACTCATTTTCTGTGTAAAAAGGGGACGACTCCCTCTTGGGAATGACTAAAGAAGATAGCTTTTTCCAGGCTGGAAAGATGGCTCAGTGATTAAGAGCACTGCCTGGGGCTGGAGAGATGGCTCAGAGGTTAAGGGCACTGACTGATCCTCCAGAGATCCTGAGTTCAATTCCCAGCAACCACATGGTGGCTCACAACTATCTATAATGTGATCTGATGCTTTCTTCTGGCCTGCAGGTGTACACGCAGCCAGAACACTGTATACATAATAAATAAATAAATGACTCTTAAAAAAAAAAAAAAAAAAAAAAAAAAGAGCACTGCCTGCTCTTCCAAAGGACCCAAGTTCAATCCCAGCACCCACATGGCAGCTCACAACTGTCTATAACCCCAACATCTGACACCCTCACACCAATGCACATAAATTAAAATTAAATAAAATATTTTTTAAAAGATGGCTTTTCCAGTAATAACTAGAGAATTCTTACCAAAACATCCCATTTCAAGTTTTTAAAAGTTTTGAGACTGGGAAGTTGGCCCAATGGGTAAAGCGCCTGCAGCAAGCATGAGGACCCAGGATCGGATCCCCAGCACTCATCAAAAGCTAAGTATGATGGCGACGGGCTCCTGTGACCCCTCCGTACCCTGGGGACAGGGAGACAGGTAGATCCCTGGGCTTGCTGGCCAGCTAGTGTAGCCCAAATAGCCAGACTCTTTGTATAAGACTGTCTCAAAACTAGGTAGTAAGCTCTAGACCCCCAGCCTCCACATCTGTACACACAGAAACGTGCACACACACAAAAAGGTGCACACAATCATGCCTTGCCTCCAGAAAAACCTTCTCTTGTAACTTCCCAGTCTAGTCTCTCCTTGAGCTTTGAGGGTAGAAACCAGACAGCTTTGTGATAGAGGACGGAAGATCGCATGTGGCAGTTTGGGACATGTGAGATGTTACCTAAGAAACCATATGGGGCTCTGCTTCTGTGTTATATATTATTTGTGCTTTTTGAGGGGGGGGGATCAAGACAGGATTTCTCTGTGTGTCACCCTGGCTGTCCTGGACTCACTTTGTGGACCAGGCTGTCTGGCCTCGAACTCACAGCGATATGCCTGCTTCTGCCTCCTGAGTGCTGGGATTAAAGACGGGCACTACCATGCCTGGTATATTTATGTTTTATATATTGATTGCATTTAAATATATATATATAACTATAGGTTTATATTATGCATATTTAACTTAAGTGTATCACATATTTCCACATCTGCTCTTTTCTGCTGCCGTTCAGTTCTCAACAGTTTCCCCTGTCCTGTCGGGCTATCTACAGTCCAGTCTCCGAGGACAGCTAAAGGACAAGCTGCAGCCATGGTGCTCTCAATTCAGCCTCCTGGCTACTCTTCCCCTCTCCTCTAACACCTTGGTATCTGTGTTCGCTACCTTGCTGCGGCCACCATTCCTGGCTGGTGAGCTTGGGTCCCCATCTTGCTTGTCCTAGACATCTACAGGTGTGAGGAGCATCCCTTCCAGTCCCTTGGCCAGTTTGATTGTTGCTTCAGTAGCTCAAAAGGATCTCAGCACAGCCTGGATGGCATTGGTGACAGCAATTGCAGACACCATATGGCCTTGTTGCATATGCCACCTTTGCAGCGCTGGATGCTGGGTCACCCTCGTTAGGCCAAGAGAGCTTTCAACTCTATCCTTAGCTGGATAAGTTGCTTTTACTGTTACTGAACTGGAACCAGTCAGTGGCAGATTGCAGCTGTTGCAGTGTTTTGTCAATGACTGGAAATGGCTGCTCTAATGCTGCACCTACCCTAGATGTCTGTCCCTTTCCATGACAGGGCCAGAACCCTACTGGGACAGTTTGCTCAGGATGGCTCTGCGCAGCCCCCAGCTGTAGCCCTCTGTAACTTGCTCAGAAGCTTCTTAGGTTTTTTGGTCCACATGGAATCTTGCCCTTCCCCTTCTTCCTTTCAAAATCAAGTTATAAAGGTAAGAAGGTATGGTATAAAAATACCAGTTGCAGAGGACCCAGGTTCAGTTCCCCGCACCCACATGGTAGGTCAAACCCATCTGTACCTCTAGTTCCAGGAGGTACTGATGCCCTCTTCTGCCCCCAGGGACACTGCATGCTCATAAGACATACACTTGAAATTAAAAAAAAAATTTAATGAAAATAAAATAAAAATGTGACACTATCCTAGGAGATCCCCAAATACTCACATCTATTCTACATTCTTAGGCACAGGCTATTATAGAATTTTAAAACTATTTTTTTTATTGCTTTATTTTTAAAATTATGTGCATGTGTTTGTGTGTGGATATCAGCACGAGTGCATACAGCCATGGAGGTCAGAGGTGTTCGTCCCCCGTGTATCTTGGGTTACAGGAGGTTGTGAATCACCAAACATAGGTTTTGGGAACAAAACCCAGACCCTCCACAAGAGTAGTATGTACTCTTCAACCACTGAGCCATCTCTCTGGTTTCCACTTTTAATTTATTCATTGAAGAGTTCATACATGCATCCAGTATATTTAAATCATATCCACCCTTACTCCTCTCTCCAGCTTCCCCGCCTCCATGTTCCCCTCCTGACTTCATGTTTTTTTTAAAAATATAGCTTATTAATTTATTCATATTACATCTCAATTGTCATGTTTTGTTTTTTTAACCCACCGAGTACAATAGTGCTGTCCATATATGCATGGATGTGGAGCCATCTACTAAAGTGCGGTCAACTCTCCAGGGGCCAAACCCACTAAGAAAACTGACCCTCCTCTCCTACTGGCCATCCGTTATCAACAGCTCCTCGGCTAGCAGTGCCGGGGCTCAAGCCCCTCCCCATTTATGCTAGAATGTTGACTGTCTTGAACTTGTGCACATCTTGTCCAGACAACCACAGCTGTTATGAGTTCATGAATGCAACAGTCATGTCCAGAAAATACCGTAGAATTTGGTCAATGATCTAGTCAGGGACCATACATGCCTTACCCAACCATAAAATTCTTCATGTGTGGACTAGCTTCCCACTTTTTCCTTTGGGCTTTCAAGATGTTTCTAAATCTGTAGAACACTCTGAGGCTATCATTATCATCTCTCTAATGAAACCACCTTACAGAGGGCAGGCAGTAGTATACAGCAAGGTCCTGGACTACCATCATGTGACCAAATACATGATGAAAAGAGCCAAACATGGAAAAGGGAGGGGGGGCGGACGGGGGGAAACTACCTGTAGCAGGGAAAGTGATTTGTTTCTAAAGCAATGCCCTGCTCAGATGAAGGAAGTGCGTGGGTTCTATACAAGACTATACCTATATTGTACTAGCTGCTCCCTTTCTAAGTACACTCAGGTAAAGGATGCATCTTAGAACACTCAGTTGAAAATGCTGAAACAAAGGACAGGGATGCTCCTGGGCATGTTCCGCTTACACTCTAAAAGTTTTAATGAACATCAACATTTGAAGTTACATCAATGCAGGATTATGTACCCGAAGCCTACAGTCTTGTTTATTGGCTAATGATCACAGAGGGGCTGAGGAGGAAACACTCCAAAGGTTCTTCCTGCTGAGTAACAGTTGGTCTGGGGATCCAGCAGCAAAGAGAATGGTGATACAGGTATTGGTGACCAATGTTGGGTACACCATGGATTGGGGTGGTGTTACTCTATTTAGCTCTCTGTAATTCAGCCATTCTCTGTGAGATGTTTGGATCTTTTTGTTCTAGCAAACATTTTTCTTGTTAGTTTATTCATTGTGTCTGTGCACACCCACGCATGTATGTATGTGTACACAATGGTATGTATGTAGGGGTCAAAGGACATGTGGGCCTCATATATAACTCAAGTTTTCAGTCTTGGCAAGAACCCCCACGAGCCCCATAGAGCTGCAGCTTCTTCCCCTCCTCTATGTAGTCCTGGTGCTCATTATGTAGAGTCTTAAATTTACATAGATCTGCCTTCCTCTGCCCGCCAAGGGCTGGGATTAGAGGTGTGTGACACCATACCTAGGGTCTATCTGGCTTCTTTACTGGCCACACTGGGTTGTTGAAAAGAGGTTGGGACCAGGTGAATAATCAACCCCTTAAAAATTCTTCATGGTTTCTGTAATTTTGTCACACACCTCTGGACAGCCTATACTGTTTGGTTCTTGTTGCCTGATGCTGGTGGAGGTAGTGGTGGTGGGGTTAAACAACTTTACAGCTCTCACCTTACCTAACCAGGCATGCTTGCTTTAAATTCTCACCCAGTAGAAACTTCCCAAAGTGACATGCAGAGTGTGCCCCAAGCAGCCCATCTATCAGCTGGGGAGAAATGTGTAATAGCATCCCTTGGCAGGTACTTGGCCACCCTGTAAGACAAACTTAGCACCTGCACCATCCCCTTTCTCCATCTATCCATTGCTGCTCACTGTTCCTGGCAACGTTTGAGGGTTGCCAAAGAACATTTAGCTCCAGTACCTACCACACACAGCCTGTATTTTGTACATAACGGGGCAGATAAATGTGCAAGCCATGGTTCAACCATAAAATTTCATTGCTACTTTGTAACTGTTATCTGGCTATTGTAACGTAGATACCTCATGTGAGATCCACAGGCTAAGAACCGCTGTTCCAAAGGCTCAAATTCCCTTTTCTCCTTCCAACATGTGGGTCCTGGGAGTGGAACTCAGGGTCCTCTGGCTCAGCAACAGGTACATATTTTGTCTTTCCCCATTCAAGTTCTTCAGAGGCAGACTATTCTGATTATCACTGCCCTGTGAGGGGCACCACTAAAGGCCCCTGCACATTGAGTCACGGACCTTCCTTTCCTCCATACTACCAACACTTCCCATGGGCTCCCAAGTTTTTGGATCCTAGGAAGAACTCAATTTGCATGTATTGCATCAGCTGTGTAAAACAAGCAGTAGGTAACATCCATTCTTCCACTGCAGTTCCTCCTTTAGAAGGGAAATTCTGGGCTGACACTTCAGGCAATCAAGTGCCACTACTGCCTGCTTAAAATTCTGACCAGAAATACATTGGGGGCTGTTAACAGCTTCTTACCCATCAGCTGCTTGGGGGGGGGGGGGTATCACTTAACCTGGAAGACAGAGAAAACAGCCACTTCAGGGTTTTCCTGACTCAGGAGCCATTAACTGCTCCTCCTAGACATCTTGGTCATTTTTTCCTAGGGAGATACATAGACACATCTATTCACTTCAGACCAAGAGACTAAAGAAAGGATTCCATCAAAGTACAGTTTGGCAAACCAGTTATGTTTTATTGGGGTACTAACAGAGAGGAGCACGGACGGGTTCAAAGGCAGCTACGTCACCGCCGTCTCCTGAACCACTTAGAAACAGCTATGCTACCAGAAGTGTTGAGCCATCTGTGCATGTAATATTGTGAAATATGCCCTGACCCCTCCAAAAGGGGAAAAAAAAAAAAAAGGCCAGTTCTGGTGAGGGCTTTTTACAGGCAATTACAGCTGCTCTGGTTCAAGGCTGCAATAATCAGGTCCCACCTAACAGAGACAGCCATGTAGTTCATCTTTACTGATGGTTCTAAACGATTAAGTAAAACTATCTACCTTTTAAAGAAAAAGCCCAAAACAGATGCAATCAGAGCAGTCCTGAGAGCGGCAGAGATGGTGGGGACACATCAATCCACAAGCAGCTAACTGAGAAAATGTTTTATTTCACTTTTGAGTTTTTACATTTTCCTGATTACTCCGTGTAAGGTGAAACTAGAATGTTTAAAAGACATACACAAATCTAGCACATCAATAACTGGGGATTTTCGTTTTCTTTTTGCTATACTATTTTCACAACCACAGGTGTGCTTGCTAGGCAAATATAACCACCACAGAAGCAAACATTAGGCAGAATACTGGTAAGGAAAAAACAAAGCAAAGAGCTACCAGATATACAGACAGGCTTGGTTCCACACTCGCTACTGCGTTGTCAAGCGCCAAGTATTAACTGCACATTTTTTGTTCAGCTAGAAAGAAGAGGTTTTTTTTTTTTTTTAATTTTTTTATTTTTTTTTTTTTTTTTTTTTTTTTATTTTTTTTTGGTTTTAAATCAGTGCATGAGTTCTTTTCTTATTTCAGCAGATGGACAAACAGATGGACTCTATAGCTACATGGAATGTCAAGGTAGAGGGGGGATCCTGTGAGACTGACAGGCCTGGCTGTTCTTGGTTCTCTCTATTGTAGTGTCCATGCACCTTCCCTGTGTTGTAGGGTCTTGTTTAGACATGTCTGAGAACTAAGCTGGATGAGTACACTGGGAGGACCTGCTGACAGGTACCAACAAGCATTATTAGGGCTGGTTGCGGTAGGGAGAAACCATGGATACTTGAAATACTTTTTTTTCCCTTTCTTTTCGTATTCAGGTCATAGTATGAAGAGCAACTGTGCTGAGAAGCGGAGGAAGACAGGGTGATGGTGCTGGGAGGCCTTCTTTGTCAACACCTTGAAGCAAGGCTTGCTCACCATGTGCTCAATGCCTCGCCCCTGACCATATAGTATTGACAAATGCTTCCAAAGAAAACCACCCAAGGAAGCAGAAAGCTGTAAATTGAAAGAGGAGAAGACCAAAGCTAACAGTCAGAGAAACAGGGTGGAAAAAACGTTAAATTTCAAAGTTTCCACCCTCCAAGCTTAGGAAGAGCCTCAGGACCGAGTGCTCCTCAGGCAAGAGGCCACCTCCACAGAACATTATTCTTAGAAATTTCCCACAAAACTGGTATGGCCATTCATAGGATACACCGCTGTCTTTTTTCTCTCCTTACCTAAGGGGTAACAGCCCTGTTTTCACAAGTTGCTATTCCGGAACACACTGTGTAGTAAAGGGGTTTAGTCACACATGTGGTATGAGCACGGGACCTTTTTTGTGTTGTCACAGCCCAATTATCAGGCAAAGAATTTCACTTTCAGGTTTTGAGTTTCCTCAGAAAACGACACTGCAGTTATTTGTGGTCATGAACTTTCGAGTGGCAACAGCCCAAAATGATCAAGTGTCAATAAGCCCTCAACCACAGGCAGAATTACTCTGAGTTACCAAACTCAAGATGCTGATGGTAAGCATCTCACCCAGAGTCCCAGCATCACAAAGGAATCTCTAGAACTTTCTGTACAAATTTACAACAGGATTGCATCTTCAGGGACTGTTTTGATATCAGATTAAACTTTCCAAAAAGTTACACATAATTCAGGTCTATTTTTTCTACCAATAAGAGTTCTGCTAAGTTACAAAACCCCATAATCACAGTGTTCAGTTTGTAAAAATTAAAACACACAGTAATCCTTGTCAATGTTGATCAAAATCAAGACTTCAGAATGCCATGGCATTTAAGGGACCAGTCTGAGTTTCAGATACAAATACCAGCTGTTTATCCCAGGGACCATTTTTGCTAGGCTTAGGCTGTGAAAAATCGAAAGTCAACATTCGATTTTTTTTGTTTTTGTTTATCGCACAAAGGGATATAATGTGGAGGATACAAAGTGACACCAAACAGATCACAAAGCACGACAGACATTAGTTCTCGCCCTCTCCAGCATCTCCTTCATCCCCCTGGTTTTCCGACGTCCAAAGCTGCAAGGAAAAAAAAAAAAAAAAAAAAAAAAAGCAATAATAAAACTAAGACCATTAAAAATTTTCTTTAAAAGGGTGGCCCAGTACTATTATTTAACTGCTTAAATCCCCCCCCCCTTTTTTTAAAACTCAACTACTTAAATTTTTTTCCCAATTGTATTTTACATGTATGGGTGTTATGCCTGCATGTATGTCTGTGTGCCACTTGCATGTCTAGTGTCCAAGGAAGCCATAAGAGGGCACCACATCCCCTAGAAATAGGTTTACAGATATGGTTGTGAGCCACTATGTGAGTGCCAGGAACCTGGGTCTTCTGCAAGAACAGGCTGAGAACCACTGAGCCATGTTTCCAGGCCCCTCTCTCAACTATTCAGAATTTCTTATTACCACAGACAGTGACAACTGGAAAGGCATAAAGTTCAGCAGTAAGATATAGGTAACTTAACAATGTAAAATGCCACTTAACAGAGTATAAGCCCCCCTTAAATCTCGGTGTCAGTGGATTAAGGAGGTAAACACTCACGGTGAGATTGTCCCTCAGCAGCTGCATGATCAGGGTGCTGTCCTTGTAAGACTCTTCATTCAGGGTATCCAATTCAGCAATTGCTTCATCAAATGCCTACAACACAGAGTGATTAGCAAAGACCTGGGCGTTCTCTGTATTAGTGCTATCCTTCCTGCTGGTAAGAGGATGGCAAGGACCTGTTCCACCCTCACCGTCTGCCAGCTGTTTCATATATATGCTATGGATAAAGCCCCAGCCATCAATGATAACCCCTAACAAACAATGTTAACTGTTAACCTTAGCACAGTTAGTCTATAAACCCACTCAAGTTTTCAATGACCAAAATGGGTTCTTTGTTTAAACTAATAAAAAGGTCTGCACACAAAGGTCAAAGGGGAGAATAGCAAAGTTAACCCCTCTAAGCTTGATTTGTCTCAGGGTTCAAGTTGCAGAATTCACTTCCGGCACCCTTTCCAAATTAAAGTTTCAAATAGCAGGCTGGGGTGGTGGTGGTGAGACACGCCTTTAGTACCACCAGTCAGGTGGATCTCTGTGAGCTCAAGGCTAGCCTGGCTGACAGAGTAAGTCCAGGATACCCAAGGCTACACAGAGAAACCCTGTCTTGAAAAACAAAAAACCAAAAATCTCACAAACAAACCCAAATAGCAGTGTGCAAAGGAAAGAAAGCTCAAGGAACACAAGAGGTAATGCAGCGCAAAGTGTGGGCGCCTACAGGGCAGTGGCAGCAGTGGCCCATGTCTTGTGTCTCAGCACTCGGGAGGCAGAAGTAGGCAGATCTCTGTGCATTCAAGGCCAGCCTCGTCTACAGAGTGAGTTTCAGGACAGCCAAGGTTACACAGAGAAACCATGTCTCTTTTTAAAAAAAAAAAAAAAAAAAGGCTCATTTCTTTCCTGGAGTCCTATCCTGGCACCAAGATGACAATGTCCAATGCCTAAAGCTTGATGAGAACTACCACACTTTTACCTGGAACGCTCCACCAATGACCCCAACACTAATCAAACAAAGCAAAACAACAACTAGCATATATTCAGGTGAAAGCACCAAGTAGCAGGTCTGAATATATTTCTTAAAATCCCACTCCCTAGAAAACATTTAAAAGTCTAAGACAGCGAGGACTGCTCATAAATAGAAGAAAGTTGTTGGAACTAGCAAAAGGGCCTTTCCTCACCGTTTTGGCCAAGCTGCAGGCCTTTTCAGGAGAGTTTAGAATCTCATAGTAAAAGACTGAGAAATTCAGTGCCAGGCCAAGTCGAATTGGGTGTGTAGGTTGCATTTCTTTCTTGCTAATTTCAAATGCTTCTTGGTAAGCCTGCTGAGAGTTTGACACGGTGGCTGGAAGGAAGATGAAAATGTTAGCTTCTTGTACAGGTTGCATCACACATTACTAAGTACTTTAGTAAAGGAGGATAAAGCAAATGAGTCATCGAAACAAAGGTCAATGTCTTCACCATTCAACTTAAACATTTGCTAAATGTTTATGCTAAGTACTATATTAAAGGCTTTGGAAGAAAATAGACAATTATAATGAAGTCTGTTAAAGCAGCCAAGTACAGACATAGCCTTCCATAAGAATGAATGTGGATAATATATTCCATTGAAGATCAGCATAAACAAATTTGAATTCTCAACTCACTTGGTATGTGGCCTGCAGCAATTAAAAATGTCCATATATGAACTCTGGTTTTTTTTCAATTGGAAAAATGGGATACTCCCACCTAAATTCAAAGTGCTAAGAGGATAATGCAAGCCCCATTAGTTGGCACACAGTAAGCAATAAATGAAGCAGCTGCAATCATATCTCAGTAAGCCATGTGTTGAAGGAAATGCATCCCTAGGATGGTCTCACACAGTGGTCTCCCTCATCTGTGAACGCCTGAAACTATATAGTATTGAAGCCTATCACACATACTCAGATAACTTACACAGGAAACTAACAGAACAATTTAAGCAATACACCGTAATGTAAGTTTGTATTTTAGAAACCAGCAAGTTACTTTAACACAAGGAGTAGCATACTAGAATAGTCAATCAAATAACCAATATAGCCATTAGGTGAGTAAACAGGTGACTAGCACATACAGGGCTACTTGGGGCAAAATTTATACTCATTTATATTTGGAATTTTCCATTCAGATTTCAGACTATAGTTGCACTAGCTAAAACTGGGTAAAGCAAAAATCATGTCCAAGGTGAACCACTATATTTTACAGTTTTATTTGTTAAAAAAAAAAAAAGAATTATCAATTCCCAGATAAGCATCCACCAAACATTGTAAACCAAACTTCTAATACCCTTCACATCTATCTATGAGATAAAGAGACTTGTTAACCCCATGTATAACAATGCTGTGGCCTCAGAAATTCTCATTATTGTGATCTTAGTGTCTATAGTAAAACAAAGCAAAAACAGATTTCATTATGGAATATTAGCCCTCCCAGTGACATACATTTATTTAACCTCTGAGCCATGTCTCCAGCCCCAACCCCCAACATTCATATATGTATATGTATATATGTGTATTTTAAATGCTACTTACTTTGTTTGTTATCTCCAGATGCAACCTCAGAGAGATACCTAAAATAGTCTCCTTTCATTTTCAAGTAGAACACCTTGCTTTCTGGCTGTGTAGCATTGGGAATGAGATATTTGTCCAACAGCTCCTAAAAAGTGAATCACATTAAGAATTTTGAATTGCTTGTGAAATGTTAAAATTACATTAAGATTTAAGATATGCACTACCACTGAATTTTCTGAAGACTAAAAACAAAAAGCCCAAATGAACAAAACAAAAAGCCCCACACAATCAACCAAACCAAACCAAAGCCCCTAAAAGCAACCAATTTTCATCCAAGCTGCTGAACACCGTTTAACCCTAAGAGCAGACGCTGTACTCTTACTCTTCAGCCACTCTGACAGGCTCCTTATAATGCGGCACGACAGTGGAATGTGATGTAAGAAAAGATGGCACACAACCACACTGCTAACTCAAATCTAAATGGAAAAGACTATCAACAAAAGAATCTCACTTTAATATCAAAATAAGTGAAGTAAGTGTGGATGCGTGCACACAAACACATGGGGAAAGCCTTGAGGACTGACAAAACAGTGCTTCTCTTGGTAATGACATTAGAAGTCACTTTCCTCTGTAACTCTTCTGCTCGTCTCTTAAAACCCCCATTTAAACTTGTATTATTTCTCTAATTGTGAGTGCATGGGGAATCTTTCCATTCTGGGAAGAGGGGAAAAAAAGCAGCAATAGAACAAAACAGCCAAGAACTAAGTTTAAAATTAATCTGACCTGGGAAGAAACCCTTCTTCTGATGTTTACTGCCTGTTTTCACATGACCCTGCAGAGACCGCCTTAGGACCCCAGTCCTCAGATTCCTTGGCTGTACAATGGGGAAGGGGACCAGCACGGCCACCTTCTAAGGAAGTTATAAGGACAAGCGAGGTAATGTACATCTAGTGCTTAACACGTTGCTTGGTACGTAGTAAGCACTCAAGAGTATAGAACTATTATTAATAACAAATTCCTTTAAACATTTATGCTTACAACAAAAGTAGTTCTGAAGGAGTCCAAGCTTCGTATACAGAGCAATATTTTCGAAGAGTTGTTTTAGAATGTGGCATCCTGAAAAACTGGTTAAGAGGCAGTAAGTACCATGCTCTTCTTCACATTCTTTCAGATGCTCTTAAAAGCTGGTCTACATTTCAGGAAGTATGGAACTCTCTTGCCTTTGGAATGCATGCCATACTCCATCTGTATACCAGATGCACCTAACATTCAGGAATTAGTGCACCATTAACAACCCCCAAACAACCAATAGGCAACATGTTTAGCCATGAAACTCTTATCTTACAACAAGATTCTAATAAAAAGCGAGGCTCAAAGCAAAGCTCAACAACTATAAAGGATTTCATTAACCAATATCAGAGTACGCAAGAGGCAGCAGTTGTTTTTAAGTGTCGTGCAGACAGAGACGGGTGTAACTCCTGTGGGTTAAGGGTGAGGAGCGCTACCTGACAACTGACAAGCTTTACACTGGTTTTCAAAAGAAGTCCAAGGAAGTGCTTTGGGCAGACAGACAATAGGATAGAGCAGCCCTCACAGTTACTTTTTACCTGATTTCCCCTTGAAAATAAAATTTCCCAGTGGGCTCTAGATATGAGAGAATTATAATCATGAGGTATTCTGGGATAGGCACCCCTCATCCAACCCCATATGTAGCTAGAAGGATCTACCACCTGACTGAAGCATACGTAAACACAGGAGAAGCCGATGCCAATTTTGATTTGGCTTTGGACTGTACACTGTACTTGACATATATGCCTAACCTTCAACAGATTTCTACACCTTGTGAGGGCACAACCAAGGAGAGGCTGCAGGGCCTTTACATCTCTTCAGAGATGAATCACTACTGGGGCTACTAGGACAGCCCACTAGTGACAGCGTCTTTCTAAATATCCTCATCTGGCCTCAATTTCTAAAGAAAAATGGAGGACTGCTGATGAAATGCTCCTGTTTGTTGCAGGTCTTTTTGAGAGAAGGAAAATACCCCACAAAAGATGAATTGATCAAGAAAGGGTGACAAAAATCACATCATACGCTTTAGAACAAGTTAGATGGTTTTCAACTTTTGAGTATAGTGGAACACCTCTACTCTCTCCTAAGCTGTTAGAGAGTTTGCATCTGGATGTTTGTCATGCCTAGAGATGATGTTCACAGGAGAAGCGCCATTCTCACCAGTACATCGTTGCAGATGTCCTGCAGCTCAGCCTCTATCTTCTCACGGTACTCTTTGCCCATCTGCTGCTTCTTCTCATTCCTCTCTGTTTTCTGTTCGATGCTGGAGATGACACGCCAGGAAGAACGGCGGGCACCTACCACATTCTTGTAGGCAACAGAGAGGAGATTTCTCTCTTCATTGGAGAGTTCATGTCCCTGTTCTGTTACGGCCTTCATGGCTGCAGCCATATCGTCATAGCGCTCAGCTTGCTCAGCAAGTTTGGCTTTCTGTACCAGCTCACTTTTGTCCATGGTCATTCTCTAGAGGAACAGCAAGAACGCAGAGAAAGCAAATGTTAGGCTTAAGCGTAGCTCCAAATGCTATCAAGGACGTGGACCATGTACTGAGTATCTACAGAGTCAGGACTGGGCTGAGGCCTTTAAATCATTTTGGTTGGTTGTCACCAACAATCCTACATGGTGCACATATTTCCAATAACCTTTCCACCTTCTTAGAAGATTAAAGGAAAGGAAATGACCACCACAGCAAGTAGAATACAGTAGAGTCAAGGCCTTTAACCCTGCCTATCTCTTTTAAAGCTTGTTTATTCCACCAGCCTATCCTTCTCCCCAATAAACAGAAAGTGCTTTAAAAATACTTGTTTTTAGCCAGGCTTGGTGGTGCATGCCTGTAATCCCAGCACTCGGGAGGCAGAGGCAGGCAGATCACTGTTGAGTTGGAGGACAGCCTGGTCTACAAGTGAGTCCAGGATGGCCAAGGCTACACAGAGAAACCCTGCCTCGAAATATGCACGCGCGCACACACACACATACTCAATGTTTTTAAACATTCATTTATGTGTGCATGTATATGGGAGAGTGCATGCATGGGCATGTGTGGGGAAGGGAGGACAGCTGTGGGAGCTGCTTCTCTCCTTGCACCATATGGGTTCCAGGAATTGAACTTGGGCTATCAAGTTTGGCGGCAATCTCCCTTCCTGCTAAGACATCTTGACAGCCCCCCAATGACTTATATTTTGAGTTTATGCGACATACATGTTCTTTAACATTTTACTTTTAAAAAGTGACCTTAGATTGGGGCTGGAGAAATGGCTCAGCGGTTTAGAGCACTGTTTGCTCTTCCAGAGGTCCAGAGTTCAATTCCCAGCAACCACATGGTGGCTCACAACCATCTATAATGTGATCTAATGCCCTCTTCTGGTGTGAGGGCTTACATGCAAGGAGAACATTGTATATGTTAATAAATAAATCTTATAAAAAAAAATGAAAGAAAGAAAAGAAAATGTGTTTTTAAAAACATCTTGTTACCTTAGACTAAATTATGCCTTTAAAAAGAAAACCGGTATTTGTAAAACTTTCAATTATGCATATACAAAGAAATAAGAAAACATATTAACTAAAGGTCCTGATGCCCACTATTTATGCAACTCAAAACTTATATAACATGGAACTTGGAGCAGCTAGGCCAAAATGGGTTACACAACATTTAGTAGTTTGGAGAAAGCCGTGGAAAGGGGAAAATGAAGCAGTCCCTCTTTCCCCGCCTACAGTAACACCCAGCTGCACTTCGGGTCAGCACTTGTAGCTGCCTCACATCTCTGCTATCAGACTCATCATCTGAATCCCCAACAGAGACACTTCCTGATTAGAACTTCACAGTCCCTTCCAATGCACCATGGAGACAGTGAAAAGGGGGAGCAGCAGACAGCAAACCGCTCTTCTCACAACACAGGCTCCGTCAGAACAGCTGTCTTCATACAAGCCTGCTTTTCTGTCTTGACTCAGCAGGCCATGGCTCTTCTTCACACGACCCCTATATCAACCTTTCCATGAAGCCGCAACTGCCTCATGTGGCTATTCACTAGAAAATGTGACTAGTGCCACCTTTTGAAAAATTTAAAAGATGTTCATTTTGCTTGTCTTTTGGTTGTGGTACCTCTCTCTTTAAATCTGGCTGGCTTGAACTCGGGGTCTCATATATGTAACATTTTAGCATTATGCAACAGCTTTGTCTTCTTTTTTAAAAAGTTTGGCGCACGCCTTTAATCCCAGCACTCAGGAGGCAGAGGCAGGTGGATTTCTGTGAGTTTGAGGCCAGCCTGGTCTATAAAGCAAGTCTAGGACAGCCAAGGCTACACAGAGAAACCCTGTTTCGAAAAACAAAAAAACCCAAAAAGTTGATATTCTACATCTAATAAGAAAATATTTCTGGAAAGACTTTGGTCTATAATCATTTGCATATGCCCCCACGTTCCTTCCACGCCCACACATAAATTCTCTCCTTCCTCAAATATAATAATCCAAACTTCCTCATTCCTCAGATTTACTACTACTTTAGTCTACCGTCACCTTTACTCAATAATCTCTTGGACTTCCCCCCTTTGGGCCAGTCCATCATTTGAATCTAAACCCTACTGGCTTGCTTTTCAAAGTCTTTCAGGACACGGCCTGTGAGGTTTTCTGTCCCATTGAACAGGTGCTTTTTCTCAGGCACACACATTCCCACATGCCCTACTCATACCTTGCTCAAACATGCAGGTCTCTTCATCTAGAATGCTCTCCTAGATATTTCACTTGTCTATGAAAATTCTATTCATCTGTCTAGGGCTACATGAGCTGTGATACAGGACTCAACACACAAGAACCTGGACCACAGTCTACAGCTTCTTTCCACTGGTCTATGGTAGATGGAGAAAGCTATGCCACTTGGTTCCCACACATTATTTTCCAAGGAAGGACTCACATGTAATGCCTGGAACTGCTCAGATAGACAGCTGTTAAGCTTTAGAACACACATGGCCGGGAGAACAAAGAACACTCAGAAAGGCAACAGCACCATGTGT
Source organism: Acomys russatus (assembly GCF_903995435.1). NCBI lineage: Eukaryota > Metazoa > Chordata > Mammalia > Rodentia > Muridae > Acomys > Acomys russatus. Next base: position 13,404,834 of record NC_067140.1, on the reverse strand, counting down.
CAAAGCAGTCTGCCACTACACAGAAAAGGGTCCTGTTAATCCCAAGTCTTTCAGTTTACGAATGCAGACAACAGCACCTCCCTTAGCAGAGTTGCTGTGAACACCAGGAACGGGGCATTAAAGAACAACAGATATAAAAATCTTTCCTAAAAGTAGATACTGCACAAACAAAGCTGAAGACCATTAGTTCTCCCAAGTGCCTAGATATCATTGTTCTAACCCAAAGTGTGAGCTTTTTAAAACTTTTAAAAAATATATACAATTTCAAAAATGTGAATTCAGTGGAGGAACACCTATTTTATTTAATATGTGCAAGGCCTTGGGTTCACTCGAATCCAAGGTATCAAAAACAATCATCAAAAAACCAGGAAGGAGAAGTGAGTCTGGATTGATCTTTGCACAGAAGCAGTTATATGTTCACATGAGACTCATCCTCTCAGTGAGCTCAAAACGTATGTTAACTGTGACCATTTTAGCACTTGCCAGTCAGATTTTTTTGGAGTTAGTATGCAGTTTATCAGAAGGGCATGCATTTCTGAAACTTTGAGGGTCCCACCAAGAACATTTTTGCTAAACAGCCTTTATTTGTTTTCTACCACCTGGGGAAGATGAACTCCTTAGAGGCCATAGTCTAGTCTGGCAGTGAGCCAGAGGGAAGGGACTGACATGTTTGAGAACAAGAGTTCTCATGTGCACCCACATGGTAATGATGGGTATCAATCTGTATGTTTTAAGACACTGGAAGCAGCAAGTCACAGAACTGAGAGGCATTTGCTAATAAATGCAACAAATACTTAGTGAAATACTGGAAACAACTCAAACACCCAACAGTGGAGAGTTGGTTAGTTAAAAAAAAAAAAAAAAGTCAAGACAGTAAAAACTCCAAGATCCTCAAAAGGAGGCTGCACAAAAAGGACACATTTCACATGTACAGGGCCATGCATGAAGAGATACACAGTTCTTTCCTAACATGTTCCTAAAGAGCATATAAACATGATTAGGGAAGTCAACACAAACTGGCTAAGGGTAGTAATCTCACTGTTACCTCTGGGTGGTAATATTTTCACAATCCTTATTTTTAAAATTGACTTTTCTTCTTTTGGAGACATGGTCTCACTATGTAGTCTAGGCTGGTCTGGAACTTATGTGTCTCAGCCTCCTAAATGTTCCAGTTACCGATGTGTGCCAGCATACCTGACTATCCACTACTTTTAAAGTCATTTTATCCCATGTCTGGGTCACAACACAGACCAGAGCAGACAAATCACAGGGCTGGGGCTGAGTCCTCGTGCCTATTTCCTAATGCTGAGGCATATAAGCGTGGGTCTACTTTCTACATAGACAGTATAAGAACACAGCCTGTAATAAGCACTAGAAAGATTGACTATTTTGTTTCGTAATAAAAGAAGCTTTTTAAAAAATAAGCCACTGAAGGTGGTGGTGGTAAAGCAGACGGCCTAGTGCACTTCCTGCTCTTCAGAGGACCCAACCAGGTTTGGTTACCCATATCCAGAGGCTCACAATTGCTTTGAACTTCGACTACAGGGGATTAGACACTGTCTTTTAACCTCTGCAGGCAAGTCCCTCCCACTCTGTAATTTTCTGAGGAAGGAGCAGTACTGAGGAACCCACCAGAGACTTGGCACACTGAATAAGTGCTTTACCCCTGGGCTACACGTGCAGCCCCTGTGGATGTTCTGAGACAGGCTCTCTCACCATGTAACCCTAAGGTAGCCTGGAATTCTACATCCTCCTGCCCATCTCCTTAGTGCTGAGACCACAAGAATATATCAAAAATTCAATCCTAAAAGTGACTACAAATGAAGAGCTATCTCAATCAAACAATGCTCTAAGAGTCCGTGTGAGACAAGCTCACTTCTCTGGCAAATGCTTTGTGTAAGAGACATTTTCTAGTTAGAAGTCGGTCAAAGTTTGGAGAAGTCATTTCAGGGTGGCCAAACTAGCAGAAGATCACTACCATTCATCTATATGATGTTTAAAAGTGTTATTCCAAAGAAAGAAAAGTTGAAAATAATAACTTTGGCTTTTAGAACCATTAACTATATTCTCAAGGAAAAGAACACTTACAGTTGTAAAAGAAAGCTTGAGTGTAATATCTTGTTAAAATTTAAAAATTAAGAGTCAGGCTTGGTGGCGCATGCCTTTAATCCCTTAGGAGACAGAGGCAGGTGGATCACTATGAGTTCGAGGCCTGGTCTACAAAGCTCCAGGACAGCCAAGGCTACTCAAGAGAAACCCTGTCTCAGAAAAAAAAAAAAAAAAAAAAATTAAAATTAGGATTCCACTATCTACTACATGTTATAGAAAACATGATACCCTTTTCAGGAAAGCCCTACATAGAACCAACAGGAAACTATATAACACAATTAAGTGATTCCCCCACATTATAATAACCCTTTCTGCAGTGTTAAAAGTAGGCATTAACAGCAGTCAAATAAGATAACACCAAATGCTTAGTGCTCAAAGGTTCATTGGCAAGTAATCCTGACTCTCACCATACTTGACAAATGAAATGCTTACAATAGTGTTGAAACAACTGCAGAAATGACCAGTATGTTCAAGAATTCTTTGGATTATTCACTTGGAGGAGCTGAAAAGAACTACCAGCAATGTGCACCCCCCCCCACTCAAGCTAAAACTATGATCGAAACACAAGAGGGCAGCACATATTTAAAGTTATCCTGAGTTCCTTGGGAAAGCAATCAACTATAGACAGAAGAGGTTAAAGGGATATGTATTCAGGGGCTGGAGTGAGGAGTCAGCAGTTAAAAGCACATAATACTCCTACAAGGAACAGTGTCTGATGTCCAGAACCCCTTTCTGGAGCTCACAGAAAACTGCATGTTAGTCCAACTACAGGGGACCTGATACCTCTGGACAGGAACAGACACACACGCACACATGTACTTACGTATGTTTTAAAAAACTTTTTATGAAATGGTAGGAGAAAAATAAAGGAGCTACAGTGGTAGAAAAACAAGTCTAGGCTGAGAAGTGTGAATGGTGGGGGCTGACCACATTCACTAATGTACCATCCCAGCACCAAACGCAGATTACAGCTGAAGGAAAGAAAGCATGCCAGGCTACTTACCTTCAGTGTGAAGTCAGTGGGACCAGTTGGTTGGTGGGTGTTATCCTGAACAAGTGAAGCACTCCTGGCTCTCAAAGAAAACTACTCCCTGAGAAACACCTACTCTAAAAATGTCTGTGTGCCATTCCACACACAAAACGTAGTCTTGTAAAATTTTAATTTCATTCAAACATGCTCAGGTTCTTTGCTGGAAACAGAAACAGTGTCTCTGAAATACAATAGCTCTATGTCCGGCAAACACTAAATTGAGAAGAGAAAGCAAAAACCCTTTCCTTCCTGCACAGCCGCTGTAGAATTCTGTTTGTTTTGAGATGGTAGCATGTAACCCAGGCTGGCCTTAAACTGCCCATGAAGCTAAGGATGGCTTTGAACTGAACTCCTAATCCTCCTGTTTCCTCCTGCTGCAATTTCAGGCGTGCACAGCCCCCATCTTTCACATCAGTTTTCAAGTATCATTACTAATTATGCCAGATGAACCAACATGTAACTTAAAAACACCAGTATTATGTGGTCTGTCCCAGGTATGAATAAATAGCACACACCATAATAAGTTGATCTGCTGGCTATAAGTGATCAATCCAAGGACATGGTAACTCTGATTCATAAAGGCAGCCCAACTGACTGGACCTATGAACAGATTACAATAAAGCCACTCGACCTGCACGTCCATCCTCAGCGTTGCGGTTGTTACAAAACCTGGGAAACGGCCAGCCTAGGTGTCCATCAACCGAGCATTTATAGAGGAAATAAATTTTACTCTGTTGTAAAGAAAATAAAATTACAAAATTCACATGAAAATGGATGAAAGTGGAAAATGGTATACTAAGTGAGGTAATCCAGGTGCAGACATTAGCTTTGGATTTTGTGTTTTAAGTATCTGTAGAGGTTAGAAAGCTTAGAAAGGACCCATGAGAGTGGGAGGGGAAGAGACCTTAAAGGAGGAAATGAAAATAAGGGCCAACTGAGGGAACTGTAAACTGAATAAAGCTTTTCTTCTTCTAAACTGCTTTTGTCGTGTATAATTTATTACAGCAACAGAAACTAGAAGAGGAGTAACCAACCACTTTGTGATTAGAGCTGAGGCCCACGCTGAAGGAAGGAGTTTATGTCAGGAGACTGCAAACCCGGTCAAAAGCCCACTGCTAAGGAGGCTCTAGGCCCTGGGGCAGGGGGTGGAGGGGGAGAGCCAGTACTGCTGTTTTATTAAGCACACACGTCATCAAACCTCCTTCTAAATCTCTATGTGCATTACCAATAGACTAGTATTCATGTCAACCTTGGTCAGAGATGCTTCTTTTGCAGTGGGCAGTGGTTAATGCAGGCTCACAGCTGGTCAAAGTGCTGAAAATAAGTGATATTGCCTGACTGGGCCATTCCCCAACCCCCAAAGCCCAGGGAGCACTGAAGATGGACCTAAGGAATTTAAGAGCCAGAACGCTGTCTTCTAGACATGATGTGGCTGTTGGGGTGGCACTCATGACTCAGCCGTGGTTACCTACACAATATGGAACAGACTAACATTTTAGCATGGATGGGGAAGGGCAAGTGAGGCCCCACCTCTAGCTGAGGAGGTACTGCCAGTGAGTAGCTTTTGGCTAGGGGCATTCATTTTGCTTCAGGGATGCAGCCACTGGTTAAGTCATCTATGATCCAGTACATAACACACATCCATGGGGAGAGGGTCGCCTTAGAAGGAGAACACTATGATATCAGAAGAACTCTGCACTTCTTCACGCAGCTGACTTGCACAGAATGAGAACTCAGGAACCCCTGACGCCCGCCCCCAGCAGGATTTCTCTGTGTAGCCCTGACTTCCTTGGAACTCACACTGTAGACCAGAGAACTACCTGACTCTGCCTACTGAGTGCTGGGATTAAAGGCACGCGCCACCACTGCCCAGCTGGAGAACTCAGAAGCTCTGTAGCCTCTGGTAGTCATTTATAAATTTTAACTGTTTAAAAATAGATACTCCACCTCCATTTAACTAGATTTGAAAGCACATGGATGCAAACATGGTGATAACTCAAAGTAAATTACTTTTCCAAGTACTGAAGGCCTATTTTATGCTCCAATACCTATGCTTCTAAAATTATCTGTGGGAATCAGTGACAATAAACAGTATTGCTTGTTGCCAAAATAATTTTAAAGTGATAAATCATCTATGATCATGCTACCCTATTACACCCAGTCATTTAAAAGGAGCACATCTAATTAATAATGCCATACGGTTACTGTAAGCACTTCAGTCAACAGCACTCACAACATATTTCACTAAGCTAACAATGGTCAGTGAGTAAGGAACACATAATATGCACCTCATCTTTAAAAAAATCTGCCTTGTTCTCTTTATGGAGTTGAAGAATAGCACATGTTAATTACATATGCTTATATCTAGAGTTTCACTCTCAGAGTTTACTGTAAACACTTTTTTGGTACTAACAGTGGGCAGTAAGCTTACGTTAGGAATCCACACTATATCCTTTGGGTACCCAGAAGTGTCATGCCCACCAAACTGAATTTCAAGCCACTTGATCACCGATGCATTTTAAAAAACTGAACAAGTTGTTATTTCCTATGTAGATTGATCCAAGTAGGCTATATTAGACCTATAACATACAAACTGTATACATAGTTTCTTAGACTGCATGTTTTGGTTGGTGTTGATTCACTCTAAAACTTAAGTTGGCTAGAAACTCACTATGCAGCTTGGCCTGGCCTCAAACTCTTGGCAATTCTCTCCTGTCTCAGCCTCTTAAATGCTGGGGGTATAAGGTGTGAGCCATCACATTCAGCCGGACGTTTCAAACACTATCTTGGCTCAAATAAGGACACAGCACTAGGCTTTTTGATTACTATATTTTCAGCTACCAATCATTCTTAGAGATTCAAACTGGAATCCAACAAATCCCTAAAATATTTTCAAACCATACCCTCATACAAAGTATCATGTGCTCAGAACAGCTAAAAGGCAAAGTAACAGCGCTATCATTTATGACCTGCTGAAATGGTCAAAGCACTTAGACATTTTTATCAATTCATATAATATGAGATAGGTTGCACCATTGCCTTTTACATATGTAAAGAATAATTTACTTAGGGCCACACAACAAGCAGCCTACAGCAAACTGGGATCTGTCTCAATACTCTGTGTGTGTAGACCACAGATCAACTTTTGAGTGTCATTCTTCAGGTGCTGTCCTGGGGGGCGAGGGGGGGAAAGGAGGGGCGGCTCTGGGGGAGTGCTTTGTTTCTTTGTTTTTATTTTATTTTATTTCAGACCACCCACAGCTATCCAGGCATTCTACAGGATTATATGTGCACACCACATCTGGTTTTGTTTTCATGTGGGTGCTGAGGATAAAACACAGGTCCTTGGGGCCAGGCGTGGTGGCGCATGCCTTTAATCCCAGCTGTGAGTTCGAGGTCACTCTGGTCTACAAAGTGAGTCCAGGACAGTCAAGGCTACACAGAGAAAAAACAAAAGAAAACACAGGTCCTTATGCTCGCATAGTAAGTGTTTTACCACCGAAGCTATTTCCCAAGCCCACGATATTAATTTAACAAGTTGGCCTTTATTTGTTTTAGTATACATGGAAGCCGGAAGACAACCGAGGAAGTTGGTTCTCTCCGTCACCATGTGGAGAACAGGAATTGAACGTAGGGTATCATGTTTGGTGACAAGCGCCTTTACCAGCTAAGCCATTTCACCAGCTCTTCAACATTAATTCTAAAGTTAATAATTCTTTTCTCAATTTAGCAATTGTTTTAAGATCAGCCATTATTCCCAATACTTAAAGTACTACTGTTAATTGTCTTGAAGAACCATGTAAGGTTATTACAGTAGTTATAGTACACTCAAAAAGCTCATCAAACAAGCTTTAGTGTAAAACTTTCCCCATGAGGACAAACAATAACAGACCAGGCTCATATCTACTTTAATTTGGCTTTTCATCTGTCAAGGCCATTCAGAAATAGCTCTTCTAGTTGAGTCTTTTAAGGAAAACAATGAAATAAACCAGAACAGGAAAACTTACATAATCAAATGGCCAGAACTTGAAGGAAAAAGTTTACCTACAATTTGCCAGAACAGCTCGCTTCTGTGAGACCATCGCACACTTTCATCTCATTACAGTATTAGAAACATGTAACTCTCAAAAACAGCCTCTAAGTTGCCTTTAGCAGATATATCAGAGAACAGAAGAGCACTTTAAATCCATCTCTTCCTTTAACATTCTCCTTAGGAAAAATCCCCTTCCAGCCCAGCTCCAACTGTTTCTCATTATAAAATGGAGATCTACGAGGATCCTATTCATGCAGTGAAGACAGATCTAAAGTTAAAAAGTTATTATGTAACTATATTCTCCTGGCTCCTAACTAGTGTGAATGTTCATCTCCTTAGGTAAATGTATAAACCAAGGTTTTTTTTTTTTTTTTTTTTTTTTGAGTCAGAGTCTCACTATGTAGCTCTGGATCTCCTGGAACTCACTATGAAGACCGCTGGACTGAAACTCACAAGGATCGGGCTGCCTCTGCCTCCCAAGTGCTGGGATTAAAGGCGTGCAGTCATGCCCAGCCAACCAAGGATCTTTTAAACATCAGCTTACAATGGAGTTATGGTTCCTAGGGTCCCTCATTTACACAACTGCTTTTGCTTGATGCCACTGACAGAGCAGGGAGCACAATTTTGCAGGATGTAGTAACTTAGACGTTTCTCTCTGCTTATGGAGAAGAGATCTCCCTCTTTTCCTTCTCCCATACAAAACTAAACCCTGAAATACTACAAGGTATTATGGTAAGCAACAATAGTTGATGGTTACACTAAAATCTAGAAAACAAGAACCTAGGATGGTTTTCTGCAGAGTACCTGATAGATTTTTCCCCCTAGTATAAAGCAAGTGCTGGAAAAGGTGGACTTTTCAGCAGTTCTCATCTGATATATCCCAGCAATATCACACTACAAATGAACAGCAATGCACTCATCTTTAAGAACAGCTGAAATTCCAGTTTACACATTACACATTACTAAGGTGCATGTAGAAAAAAGTAACATGGTCATGGAATACAAGTTGTTCTACCTCAAGTCAAATCTGTCACTCTTCAGTCAAAATTAGGTGTGGCTCCTAATTTTACCATTTAATTCGGTGTTACATATATGTGTATCTTTGGGAAAATTCTAATTTCTGCACATTGGTTTCCTCATCTGTACAATGAGGCTAACAGTGCTTACCTTTCATTGACTGAAGACTGAATTAATGCCTCGAGCACTTACAAGAAAGTTTGACACATGCAAAGCACTACAAGCCGAGACTAGTATGATCATGAATGATTTTCGTGGATACCTCAATAGCTGATGATTAAGCCACAGTGGGTAGATTCTGTATGTTTCTATGCTATAGCATATATGCTACTGATAATCTAAATGTGGGCTCATGTACATGCACAGCCAAAAACAAGATAAAGGCCATCCATGGAAACTAAGGTACAGATAGGTGGGAGTTGCAAGTTCAGTTGTGCTATGCACTGTGCTCTGACTATACATAGCACTGGACATACATAGCATAGTATGTATTCCTCAGTGGGCTAAAAGAAATGACTTGACACCACAAAGAAATGCGTTTGAGGAGACAGGCTATTTAAGCATCACACAATGTATACTTATATTTACACACCATGGGGGTGTGGTATAAATGTCAACTTTCATTTTTTAGTAACTTTATTTGTATTAAGAAAATCTACATCCCAGATGTTTAATTCGGTCTGCCACCACACATCAAAAGTTGTATTACTAGCCCAGCATGGAGGTGGCACTCCTGTAATTTCAGCACCCAAGAGGCAGAGGGGAGAAGACTAAGGCAATGAGTCTGAGACTAGGCTGAGCTACACAGCAAGAAGAGGAGGAAGAGGGAACTTGGTGATCATTTATACAGTCCAGATGAGAAAAATTGGATTGCTATATGTAAAGTTATATAATGTGTCACTATTCATAGCAAGTGGAAAAAATAAGATTGTATCTTATCAGAAAAACAAAGAAACAAGTCAAGCAGTAAAACACAACAAAATCAAAGGCTTGTACTTAATTCAGTTTACAAAAGGTTTCAGACAACTATGGAGACAGGGAAGATAACAACCAGAGATGAATAGCCTCCGAAGATCATAGCTGAAAAACAATACAGGGAGGAACTGAATCAAATTTACCTAACTTCAGCGCTGTTCTGAGACCCACAGCCAGAGAAAAGCACTTTTTACAGCAGCCCAAATCTCTGGAGACTCTGCCTAGGGAACCAGCATCCAGGGAATGTGCTCGGCCTGGTTTCCTGCAGGCAGCCTCCCTGATCCATACAGCTCCAAGTCTAAAATGGCTTCAACGTAACACAAGCACTGCATGATGGGAAAAGGAAGATAACAGGGTAGGAGCCATACTCCAGGGGCTGACAGTCCATAAATACTTGCCACAGATGAAAGGGGATATTCAATCTGAAAGTAGGTGTGTGGTTTAGGCCAAATCACCTCATTTCTTATAGAGACTTCATCTGTAAGATGGGTAAATGGTTTCTTAAACTGTTTGAAGGCAGAGGCTAAGAAAATAATTTAGCAGTTGGTACCGGATTTTCAGCCTTCCATTCCTAAGGTCATGACTAAAATTCTTACTTGGGTGGGGTATAAAAAAAAAAAAACAAAAAAAACAAAGCAACAACAAAAAACCCCAATATTCTCCAGCTAAGGATATAGATCTTAAGCGGGAAAAAGACGTGGGCAACCTCCCCAAAATAGGGTGTGCTGGAGACAGTCAAGAAATCCATCAAGAACCAAGTAATATGCGTATAAATTCTCAGCAGCTAAATGTAAAATGCTGAGTAACCACGTGTTCAGTCCTATACGCTGTATGTATGTGTGGTTTCACAGGAACACCTGAGATGCAGTGAGAAATGTAATTTTCATATTCTCTTAAGGGCTGCACCTTTCTGCACCAGCTCCCGTGATTTTACACGGGATTCATAACATCTTGCCGGATTCCACCTCCCACATCAGGCAAGTAAAAATCAAGAACCGAATGCTCTCTGGTCTCACCAGAGAGACTGCACAAAAAGGCAAGGGCAAGAGACACGCATTTTAACTGAGGTGGCAAATCCTCACCAACGCTGCCACCTTTGGAATCCTCAACGCACGCGAGTTCTCCATTTGCAAAGAAAAGGGTCCTCGCCTACTCCCTCCCCACCAACAGTGAGGTTACCAGACAAAATGCAAACGGTTAAAAAAAAATCCACAAAAAAGTGTACGGATGAATTTGGGGCGCAGACACACGAGATTCTGGCAGTAAATGACTACAAATATCATGAGAAAAAGACTCAATTATCAGCCTGATCTTTCCCCCCACCCCATTGGGAATCCGGTCTGAGCCAGGAAACGGTTCAGACAAACCCATTTCTTAATTCAAACCTCAACCCTGCTGTCAGGGAATCTCGGGTGCAGCCGAGTTTTCCACACCAGCGATGATGAAACAGCTTTACTGCAAAGTGGGAGAGGGATTCGCCCCAGCTGTCGCCAAGGTTAAACCCTTACTCATCCAGGGGAGTGCGGCAGGGGCGTCGCGGGTCGGGGAACTCGCTCGCTTTCGACTACATTTCAATTTTTTGTAAGCCACAAAGAATGAACGAGGGTGACAGGCTCCCAGGGATGGCTCCGGGCCCAAAGGGAGCAGGCAGAGGCGGTGCCCAAGGGAGTCCGCGACCCAGGCGTCCCTAGCCGCGCAGGCCCGGCCGCACCCCGTACGGCACGCCGAGGGAGAAGCCCGGGCTTCCCGCGGAGTCGCAGGCCCGGCCGGAAGCGGGGAGGGGCGGCGGCGAGACGGGCCGCAGCCGCCGCCCGAGAAGGGGCTCCGCGCTGGGGCTCCTGGGAGCCGCGCCGCACTCACCGCGGAGGGCTGTAGGGAGCAAAGGCGCTTCCAGGAAGCTCGGAGGGAGGCGACTGCGTCCTTCCCAGGGTCACTCTTCAGGCGGTGGTGGCGGCAGCGGCGACCGTAGCTGCAGTGGTGGCGGCGACGGCGGCGGCTACCCGGCTCCGGAATCGGCGGCGGCGGCGGTGGCGGCAGCTGCACTTCCGCTCTGGCCACCACTTCCGCTCTAGCCCAAGTCCCGCCCCACCCTGAGTCGACTCCTCATTGGGTGAGTGAGGCACGGGGTTGCCCGGTCCTCCCTAAAAGGGCGGTGATAGCCAAGAGGAGGGGAAGTCACAGAGGGCCGAGAGGGAGCGGTCGTGGGAGGGCGCTTGGCCTGGGTGGGAGCGAGGTGGGGGCGGACGCAGAGAAAGGAAGTGGGGTGAGGAAGCAGGAAGAGGAGGAAGAAGGGAGGGTGGAGCTGAGGTGACCGCCCCAGGGCTGGTTGGGATGTGTGAGAACAGGGCGGGCTCCAGGAGGCATGGTTCCGGAGCCTGGAGTGATCTTGGTCCAAGCTGGGGTCATATGTTCCCACTCAACCCTGAAAATAATCCTAACGGGGTCTATTAGCTGTGTGCTAGGGGAATGCTGCAACTAAAGGAGAACAGAAATGGCCCAACCCTACATTTTCAGTTAATTCACCTTGCAGTCCTTAACAGTACTTACTGTTCCATTTCTAGTCCAAGGAAGCTACATGAAGTGTCAGGGACAGAACATTCCCAACTTCTTAAAAAAAAAAACAAACAAACAAACCCCAAAACCAATCTGTGTACATATATCAGTGCACATAGCCCAATCGGATGGAGGTATTTTCTCAGTTGAGGCTACCTTGTCTCAGACGATTCTAGCTTGTATAAAGTTGACATAAAACTATCCAGCACAGTTGAGTGTGTGTGTGTCTGTGTGCATGTTTGCACATACATGGGCAAGCCTGAGTTTGATATTGGGAATCATCCTCCATCCTTTTCCACCGTTTTCATTGAGGCAAGGTTTGTTTGTTGGTTTGTTTTTAATCAAACCCAGAACTCACTAATACAGGTATCCTCACAGTCCAGTTGTTTCTAGGAATCCCCTGTCTCTGCACTCCAAAGTGGAATTAGATATGAGAGGTCGTGTCCTACTTGGTATTTACCTGTTTTGGGGGGAGAGGTGCAGAATCCAGTCTTTACACTTGTGGGGAAAGTGCTTTAATCACTTGGCCACCTCTCTAGTACCACTGTTAGTTACCCTTTTTGTCTCATGTAGCCCAAGTGGGCTCCATCTTAGAGGTGACCTTGAGCTTCTGATCCTCCTGTCTCCAGATCCTGAGTGTTGGGGTTACAGGTGTGTGTCACAATATGGGTTTATAGGGCTTTGGGGATCAAACTCAATACGTCGTGCATGCTAGGCAAGGGCTCTACCAACTGGGGTACAGCCCCAGTCCAGTTGCCAATGTAAAAAAAAAAAAAAAAATCAGATTTCTATGGATAAAAAAACTACATCTCTGCCTTGTCTGTCAACGCTGTCCACTCTTCTGTATGGAAGCTGAGACCACAGAGTGGCTGTTTGCTTTAGATTAGGTACGTATAAACAAACTTCTCAGGGTATAAGGGTCCTCTCCATGCCTGTGGGCTTTTTTAGTCTACATCATCTGTTGTGCAGACATGTGTTCTTTAGACTCAGACGCATCCCATGTCCTGAACCACATACAACAACTTTTACTTGAACGAGATTAAGAGTGTGTTGTATAATGTAAAAAACATGGGTTTTAATCAAAACCACCGAACTAGAACACTGAAGGGCTTCTATATATATATATATATATATATTTTTTTTTTTTTTTTTTTTTTTTTTTTTTTTTTTGGTTGTGAGGCTAGCCTTTAACGGCTGAGCCATCTCTCCAGCCCTGGAGGGCTTTCTTTCTTTTAAAAAAATTTTTATTATTAATTTATTCTTGTTACATCTCAATGGTTATCCCATCCCTTGTGTCCTCCCATTCTTCCCTCTCTCCCCTTTTCCCCTTATTCCCCTCCCCTATGACTGTTCCTGAGGGGGATTACCTCCCCCTGTATATGCTCATAGGGTATCAAGTCTCTTCTCGGTAACCTGCTGTCCTTCCTCTGAGTGTCACCAGGTCTCCCCCTCAAGGGGACATGGTCAAATGTGTGGCACCAGAGTACGTGAGAAAGTCATATCCCACTCTCCACTCAAGTGTGGAAACTGTTCTGACCATTGGCTAGATCTGGGTAGGGGTTTAAAGTTTACCGCCTGTATTGTCCTTGGCTGGTGCTGGAGGGCTTTCTTAATACCACCAGTACCCCCATGGGATTTGTCTTCGGTAGACCAAAGACCAGTCGCTAATCCAGAGTCTGTTGAAATTGCAGTAGCTTTCATGTGACAGGACTGTCTTGTGCCCCCATCTAGAAAGTGGCCTAATGGGTTAGAGGCTTACAGTGATTGCCCCACAGGTTACATCATCAGTCCATGGAGTAAACAGAAGTGCTCTTTGTCAGGCCTCCCCTGGTGCCTGCTGGTGGGTTGCGAGGATTAAGTCTCTGTACTCTAGGCCGGGGGCCAGCAAGCACAACTGTCTACAGACAGATTCGGAAGTGAAATACCATATATATTCCAGTTTGCTTCTCTGTTTGTTGCTGAGATTTAAAAACAAAACAAAACAAAAAACAAAAAAACCAAAACCCAAACCTGGGGGAGGAAGGGATTGATTGGGCTTATGCTTCCACAGTGTAGAACATTGTTGACAGAAGCCAAGGCAGGAAGATGGAGGGAGGAAGTGCAGGCTTGCACATACTAGGCAAGTAGTCTACCACTGAGCTACAACCCCGGTTCTTGCTTTGTCTCTTCAGGTTTTTCCTCTTCTTGCTTTAAGCATGCCTTATAATTTTTCAGTAGTCAGACACGATGTAGTGTGTAATAGGAACTGAAGAAAACAGGCCTGTGGTGATTTTATATCTATCTGCCTGGAGTTAGGCTGTGTTTACTGTGTCAAAGGCTTCAATTTCCTCTCTAATTTGGCTCCCTTGTCTAAGTTTCCCTAGAAACTACTTTGAATGAAAGCTCGTAGCTTTCTCACTTGTAATTCCCTGTCTTTATGCTGATGATATGTTGATGCTACAGTAAGGGCTGGGGATGGGAAGGTTCCGATAATCTTATCACTGAGTCCCTCTTGTGTGGTGCGAGGCTATGTATTTTAGGAGGCCAGAGTCTCTAGACTGTAACCGTCAAGATGTATTTTAGTGTTTTCCTTTTTTCTTTTGTGAGACACGAAGCTAAAGGAGGCTGAAGATGCCTGATTGCTTTCTGCTGGGTAGGTAAGGCTCTGATAAAAGTAGTCTCCTTTGAAGAACGGCCTATGCCACAGAGAACGTGGTGATCTGAAAAAGAAGAAAGAAATTCCTCCCTGCTCTTGTCTGGGTCTTGCTGGTGAAGTGGGCTGGGGCCTCTGTGTAGAGTTCTCCAGGGATGAGAAGTCCACCCCCAGCCGCTAGTGCTTCCCGACTGCTGTTTAAATGTTCCTGTGCCTGAGGCTGCTCAGAAAGTTTCTGTGCACTTTCTGTGCTCTCTCATTTTCAGCCCAGCAATTTCCCCCCACAACTTGTCTTCTTTAAGGACTCTGAGAAGAGCGGCCACTTGTCAGTTTGCTCCTGCTTTTCTTATGAAGATGGAGCCGTGCCTTTTGAGTTTGCTGCACAATTTGAGCAGAAGTAGGAAGCCATCCTAGTGAGGTTTTCATTAGTCTAGAGAAAAATCGGGAAAAAACAAAAGCACCACACTTTATCTAGAGCTAAATGTTAGATTTTGTAAAAGTTAGTAGATGCCCAAGTCATCACTGGTGTGGAGCTTCCTTGAGAGCAGAAATGATCTCCATACCTGGGCCTATGCTGGGTGCAGAGGATGCTATGCCTGCCTCCGAGTGAATGAAACCAAGGGCGGAAGCTCCTGTCCCACTGTGAGATGAATAGCCCTAACAATCATACCTAGACATTCCAAGGCCATCCCCTACCTCCAAGGAATATGATCTGCTGACATCACAAGAGTTTGGGAGAAGGCGGGAACTGAAGCTACCCAAGGGGTAGCCAAAGACCCACAGCCAATTTACCTGTTGCCTTTTATTCTGTAGGTGGTATCCACCAACAGACTCCAAGCCTTGCGTGGTAGTTTGGCTGGTAGGTCAAAACCAATGTCTTTACCTATGTACTAAAGCCAGGAAACAACTTGGATTTATAACGATACTATTATGTTGCTATCTCTCATAGAGTCTAAGGTATGTGCAGCTTCTTGTTTTTACAATTTTATTTATAAAGCTAGCATTGTTTTTTATTTTAATTTTATTATTAGTTTTTGTCCTTTTTGAGACAGGGTTTCTCCATGTAACAGCTCTGACTTTCCTGGAACTCACTTTGTAGACCAGGCTGGCCTCAAACTCAGAGATCCACCTGCCTCTGCTTCCTGAGTGCTGGGATCAAAGGTGGGCACCACCATTCTGGGCTTGTTTTATTTTTTTAAAAGATTTACTAATTTTTACTTTATGTATAAGAAGGTGTGCATCACACGTGTGCCTGGTGCCCTAGGAGGCCAGAGAGTTATAGACAGTTGTGAGAAGTCATGTGGGTTTTGGGAATTAAACCCAGGCCCTCAAAGAACAGCCAGTACTCTTAACTGTTCAGCCATCTCTCCAGCCTCCTACATAAATATACATACATATATAAATATATGTACACACATTTATATTTGATGGTGCCTAACACAAACTAGAGTCTTTGGGAAGAGGGAGCCTCAACTGAGAAAACAGCCCCACCAGATTGGCCTGTGGGCAGGCCTTTAGGACAGTTTCTTGATTGATAAGCGATGTGGAAGGGCCCAGTTCACTGTGGGTGATGCTATCCTGGGCATCTGGGTTCTATATGAAAGCAGACAGAGCAAGCCATGAGGAGCAAGCCAGTAAACAGCACCCTTGCATGGCCTGTACATCAGTTTCTTTCTCCAGGTTGAATTCCTGCTCTCACTTCCCTTGGTGATGGACTGTTTCCTGGGACTATAAGATGAAATAAACCCTTTGCTCCGCAACTTTCTTTTGGTTGTGGTATTTATCACAACAACAGAAACCCTACCTAGGACAAAGCCTCATTGTGCACTTCAGGCTGGCTTGCAACCCATCATGTAGAAATGTAATACATTTTATTTATTTATTTATTTATTTTACCAAAGTAGCACATACTTTTGAAAGCTAGTGTGACTGGAGGCAATCTTCTACGACCTTCCCTTGATAACTTCTCCTTGTTATCAAGCAATGATGTGCAGCTCATGTAGCTGTTCCTTGTGCCATTTTGCCTCCATATTTCCAGATGTCACGAACATTTCTAAAGCTTCAGCTTTGGATAATTGTAATTGGCTTCTGCTGTTCCCCAGTCTCTAAAGCACTCATATGCACCAGCAACTGCACCTTTTCTTCCTGTTGTATCTGTATTATACAACTTGGGATCCCCATCCCAGGTTAACAATTTGCTTTGTATAGTTTTTTTTAAGGTTTATTTTTATTCTATGTGTATGGATATTTCTGTCTGCATATATGTTTAGGCATGTGCATGAAGTTGCCAAGAAAGTCAGAAGAGGGATCCCTTGAAACTGGAGTTATAGATGGTCGATAGCAGCCATGAAAGTGCTGGGAATTAAACCTGGATCCTTAATATGGGCAGACATTGCTCTTAACCACCAAGCCATCTCTCTAACCTCTTAAAATTTTGCTTTAAATTTATTTTTTTATTTAAAAATTTTTAATTACATTTATTTATGTGAGGTGTGTGTTGGGGCCAGGGCATCAGAGGGCAACTTTTAGGAATTGTCTTTTTTTCTGCCCTGTCATCAGGCTGGGCAGAGGGTGCTTCTACCTGCTGAGCCATCTCATTAGTCTAACTTATCAATGCTAACCCTGTGGTTAGTAGGCCACACACAAATAAACAGCAACAACAAAACAACAACAAAACCCCAAATTGACCAACCACCACTACCACCCACAAAAACTTAAAAAAAAAAAAAATTATTAAATATGTTTCCAAGGCAAGGTCTCTAGTTCAGGCTGGCTTGGAGTTCATTATATAGCCAAGAATGATCTTACTTCTGATCCTCCTGCCTCCACCTCCTGAATGCTGGGATTACAAGTACCACCATGTCTGATTTATGCTGTGCTGGGAATCCAACCTGAAGTCTGTATTACTAACTGAGCTACATCCCCAGCCAGAAAAAATTTTTTTCTACTGAACTATTATTGCATCTGGTGTGTGTGTGTGTGTGTGTGTGTGTGTGTGTGTGTGTGTGTGTGTTAGCGTTCTGTATCATGTATGTTTTTGAAAGTCCCTAGGACCTCTATATTGCTTCTCTGAGCACCTACCTTCTGCTTTTTATTCCAAAACTATACATTTTATCCCTACCCTGATACACCGTGCCTTGAACTGTGAGTCAGAATAAGCCCTTTCTCCCTTAAGTTGCTCTTTTTTTTTTTTTTTAATCATAGACACAAAAAGGAAACTAAGACCCATCTGGCTGGGTGTGGTGGTTCATGCCTTTAATCCCAGTACTCAGGCAGGCAGAGGCAGGCGGGTCACTCACTGTGAGTTCAAGGCCAGCCCAGTCTACAAAGCCAGTCCAGGACAGCCAAGGCTACGCAGAGAGACCCTGTCTGGGGGGCTCGGGGGGCTGGGGGAGGGGAGGAGGGGAGAAAGGCACTTCTTATTGTTGCTCCAACAATTACTTACAAGTGTTGTCCCTCCTGTGGAACAACACCATTTCTCTGACTCTCCCTGCCCACGCCCCCACCTTCTTTTGACAGTGTTGGAAATTGTCTACATCATCTTGTGCACACCAGGCAAGTGCTGTATCATGGATACCTGTAGTCCCCAAACCCGTTTGTTTCTTATCTCATGGTTCAGTAGGTAAGAGTGAGTCCAGTGTGAGCCCATTGGATCCCCTCCACTGCTCTGAGTTTTGTACAGTAAATGGGTGTCAGCTGAGGGACAACCCTTCCAGATTTAGAACTTAGATTTGAATCCATTTCCAAGCTCAGGAGATTGTGGCTTCAATTCCAATTCTAATTCCTGTAGCTACTTCCTTCCAGGCTCTTTGCTCCTGGAGGTGGTCTGCATCCCTGGGTACCCGCTCCTCCCCACCCCACCCCACCCCACACCCATTGTTGAATGGTGGGCCAGGGATCTTTGTATTTTTCACTTTACATCATCCCTCTGCCTCCCTGTTCTGCCACCTCGTTAGTTCCAGCAGAGAAAATCCTCAGCTTTTAAGGCTGCTCTTCTGACCATGTTTCACTCATTCGGTTAGTCTAGGGTGGGCCTGTATCTCAGTAACATGTGCAAAGGCCCTTTGTCATGTGGCATGATGCACTCATAGACTGCAGGATGGGGCATGAACTTCATCTTTGGTGGGACTGTCTGTATACTGTATGTTTTCTCTCTGCCACATTAACTCATTCAACAAATATTCATTAAACTCTCCTCTACCGCCTCTTTCTTCCTTTCTCTTTCCTTTTCTCCCCCTTAGGTATAGCACATGGCGATTAGAGCCTCGCACAGGAGCTCTGCTGTTGAGCTCTCTCCCCAGCTCTCTTTTATCTTTTTTATTTGAGACAAGGCCTCACTAGATTCCTTAGGCCTACCCAATCTTATGTAGCTAATGACCTTTAACTGCTGATCCTCCAGCTCCTCCTACCCCTCTCAGTGATGGAATGACGGGAGGGGGGCTACTGGCACGCTTGTTTTTGTTTTCTTTGAGTCAAGCACAGTCTCACTATACAGCTCAGGCTGTCCTGGGACTCATTATGTAGACAAGACCAGCCTTCAGCCTGCAGCCCTCTGCCTCTCAAATGCTGGGATTACAAGGTTGGGCCACCCGCCCCAGCTGTGATGACATTCTTGTTAGATTTCTCAAGTGTCTGATGCCTTTATGATTCCTTTTAAGGTGTGTGTGTGTGTGTGTGTGTGTATACACATGCCCTTTTTTGTATGAGTGTGGCACCTGTGGAGGACAGAGGTGAATAACAGGAGTGAGTTTTGTCCTCCAGTGTGGGTCCTGGGGGCAGCGCCTTTACTCACCCGGCCGTCTTACCGATCCCCTTTGTGATTCTTTGATCTTAGGTAACACTGTTCATTCTTCTCCCTGAGCTCTTTTTGGACCTACTATTTGAGATTTTACAATATGACCTTGGAATACCCACTGGTGTCTGTCATTCAGTCTTTTCTTCCTTTAAAAAAAAAACTCCCCAATGGAGGTTAAACCAAGGCTCTCTCTCTGTCTCTCTGTTCTCTATCTGTCTCTGTGTCTCTGTCTCTGTCTCTGTCTGTCTGTCTGTCTGTCTCTCTCTCTCTCTCTGTCTCTCTCTCTCTCTCTCTCTGTGTGTGTGTGTGTGTGTGTGTGTGTGTGTGTGTGTGTGTGTGTGTGTTTAGGAGCTTGTGTGGAGGTCAGAGGACAGCCTTGTATGTTGGTCCTCAACTTTCACCTTGCCTGAGTAAGTCAGTGTGCTTGTTCACACCGTGTAAGCCAGGCTTTTGGATCTGTTAATGTCAAGGAAGTTTTTCTCTGCCTCCTATCTTGCAGTGGGAATATTGGGATTGCAGGCATGTGCTGCCACATTTGGCTTTATGTGTGTTCTGGGGATTTGATCTCAGGCCTCACACAGCCATCCCCTCAACCTGAACTGAGGGTCTTGCTCATAGATAAGCATTTTACCACTGGGCCAAGGACTTGCTTCATTGCTCTTTGTTTTTCATTTCTAAAATTATGATAATTCTAAGTAAACACCAAACAGTTAGAGAATAATAGAATAACCCATACATTTCTGTGTTTTAGTTTTCTCTTTCTGGTGAGTAAGCGGTATTTTATAGCCCTTTTCACACATTGTACTCTCCTGACAGATAAGAACTTAAACAGGCAACCGTTTATCTCACTATGACATATAAGGGAATTGACAGTGATTTTTACACAAGCTAGGTTTGTTGCCTCTGACTATGTAAAAAGTGGCCCAACTAAAGTCTAGTTTTGTTTGAGAGACTCTTGCAGGTGGGACTGCAGACTCTGTCCTGCAGCATCTCAGGCGGTGTGCACTGTCTCTGGCTCCTCAGTGAGCTCGCCCAGTGAGAAAATCCATCTGTGCACTCAGCGATTGCTGGTGTGTGTGAAATTATATTTTGACAGTCTCCTTCCTTTGTCTCCCTGCATCCCATGTTTTCACTTACCGGGGCTCAAACTCTTCAGACATTTGGCCCCATGAGATAGTTTTCTTTTCTTTTCTTTTTTTCCTTTTCTTATTTTCTTTCTTTCTTTCTTTTTTTTTACACAGGGTTTCTCTGTGTAGCCTTGGTTGTCTTGGATTCACTTTGTAGACCAGGCTGGCCTTGAACTCACAGTGATCCGCCAGCCTCTGCCTCCTGAGTGCTGGGATTAAAGGCGTGCACCATCACGCCCAGCTGAGATAGTTTTCTAATTTCTAATTTCTCTCCCTCCTACTTTTCATATTTTTGCCATTCGATCTACCTTCTGGATGTTCTTTTCCAACCTTTATTCAGTCACATTTTATTCAAAGCACGGAAATGGAAACTACCTTCAGGGTTAGAAACAGAAAAGTCTTGAACACAGGGAATCGGGTCTTGTGAACTCAGGACAAGAGTTGCAGTCTTGTTTCTGAGTCACCATAGCAACACCTGAGAGGTCAAGGCTGCTTCTGTTTCTTCTGAGGCTGTCACCATAACTTCCCGACACACATATGAAGATGGCGGTGGGCAATGGACCAAGAATCTCTTTGAGGTTTGGTTTTGCTTGGGAGAGAAGCTAAAATTTCAAGGTAGCCTCCTATATCATGACAATTTACATGTGGTCTTTTCTAGCTAGCCTTTCTGGTTTAGGGAGGTCTACAAGAAGAATCAGAGACAGAGTTTTGTAGTTCTTACTCACATTGCTAGGCAGGGGGGTGTGGGTGCTGAAGACACCATGAAAATGAGATCACTGGCGTCCCCTTGATGGGGAGGCCTGGTAGCACTCAGAGGAAGGATAGCAGGCTACCAAGAAGAGACTTGATACCCTATGAGCATATACAGGGGGAGGTGGTCCCCCTCAGTCACAGTCATAGGAGAGGGGAGGTGGGGGAAAGCGAGAGGGAGGGAGGAATGGGAGGATACAAGGGATGGAATAACTATTGAGATGTAATATGAATGAATTAATAAAAAAAATTTAGAATAAAAAAAAGAAAATGAGGTCACTGGAAAGGTAGACATTATGAATGTAAAAATAAATACATAAATAAAAATAAAAGACTCTGGGTATTGAAGAGCCAGCTCAGTAGTTGAAAGCACCTGCTGTTCTTCCAGAAGATCTGAGTGTGGTTCCCAGCACCCATGTTGGGTGGCTTACAACTGCCTGTAACTCCAGCTCCAGAAGATCTAATGCCATCTGCTGGTCTCCATGTGCACCTACATGCACATGCAACCCCCCACACAGACATAATTAAGAATGCATTTAAAAAAGTATTCGAATATAATCCATGTTTCAATTTCATGATAGCTGAATCAGAAATAAGTTTCCCAGTGTGTTTAGGCTCGGTGGATTTCTACCTGTTCTCAGAGAGACCGACAAGACACTGTCATGTGCTGGCACTTCCTTCCGTTCTAGAAGCTTCACATGGAGCTTTCTGCCTCTAGACTCCACCTTCAGAGCACCAGCTGGGCAGAAAGAACCATTAATTTACAGGGTGTTTATGTGCGTATTTTAAGAATGATATTTTTTAGCATTTCATTCTAAGTAAGAAAACACCTGCTATATTCTTTTAAGTGATGTATTTTTATTATATGGTGACGCATGAATATATTTTCAGTGTAAGAAAATGAAAAATAAGCATAAAGATCTCCTGTGGTCACCACCACCCCCACTCATGACCATCCCCCCCTCCAGAAGTAACTGCGGATCAAATGTATAACAGCAGCTATTAACCACTGTAGGTAAGAGAGAACTGAAAAACAAACATCTCCAGGACCTCAGTGTTTCATAACAACACAGAACTATATCTTTGTGTGTTGGGGGAGGGTGTGCATGCGTATTGGGGGGCATGTCTGTGTGGAGGCCGGAGGATGATATCGATGGTTTCCTTGATTGCTTTCCACCTTATTCACTGACCAGGGTCTCTCATTTAAAGCCAGAGCTAGCTGGTTTGGCTACTCTAGCTAGCTAGCTATCCCCAGGGTTCCCCTGACCCTTCCTCCAGAGGGCATGGGTAACAGACAGCTGCCACACCAACCCAGCGTCTACGTGGATGCTGAAGATCTGGACTCCAGCCATCATTCTCGTGTAGGGAATGAGCTATCCACTGAGCAGCCTCCCCAGCCTGTTTACATTGTACGTCTCACATAGTTTTTGTGAGTTAGCTTCAGCTGCGTTTCTGGACACAAGATGAAGAAGCAGCTGGTGCCTGCTGGTTTTAGGACCGAGGGAAAAGGAAGAATTCTGGGGTCTCTTATGGAAGTCTCCCATGTCACCGTCACTCACAGTCCCTTGGCCAAAGCAAATCCTATGGCCACGGCTGCCTGGCTTTGGTAGGGTAGGGGTGTATAATCCTTCCTTGTGGAGAAGTGGAAAAAAGTTTCCTGTATTTTTTGTGGAACACACGAGACTGTGGAGATTATAGCACTAATGTGATCTATTATTGCTCTGGCCTTTCTTCATGCAATAACATGTTTCGAGTCCTTCTGTGTTCTATAAATAGGTTCAGCCCCCTTTAAGTCAGCTGCATAGTATGCCATGCTATTTGAATATAGTTACTTTATAAATAAAGTTTGCATAGCTGTTTCTCCATTTGAAGGTATTTAAGCAACTTCTAGTTTTTGAGTCTTGTAACCAGGGGTGTTGCAAACGGCCTACCAGTTGCCCTTTGTGCAGCTATCTGCCGGTGTGTGTGTGTCAGATGTGGGTAAGGAGATGTGGGATTGCTGATGGACAGGTAGCCATTGGCCCTGGGTCCACTTACCTCCAAACCAAATATAGTCTTCTCCCTAGGGTAATGTTGGAGGTAGAGTGAGAGGGGGCTGGTAAGAGTGAGTCCATTATCACACCCCCAAAACTTTGGAAGCAAGGAGAGAGTAGAATCCAGTAGAAAGGACTCATGGGGGCAGAGATGAAGCCAGCCCAAGGAGGCCCCCCAGGGAAGGAGCTATGGGAATAAATGTCTTGGGCCACTCTTTTCTCTCTGTCTCCTACTGGGCTGACCTCAACCAGATGGCAGCAGAGTGTGTTGATGTAGTCTGTGCAAGCTTGCCTCATGGGACACAGAGGAACACGAGGAAGACAAAGAGAAAATACAGAGAGGCAGCGAGGCTGTGTTCACCCCACGCTCTCACCCACCCTCCAGAGAAAGAGTTCAATCATTTGCCAATATCATAGGTGAAAACTGGAACTTCATTGGAAGTTCAGTTGGCGCTGTTCTTTCCATTATAATATTGCCTTTTCCTATTATTATGCAATTATTGCCCGCTCACACTTATTAGCAATTTTCTCCTTTATTGGCAGATTATACTTGCTCTGACTTCTGGCCGTACACTTTGCTATCTTAGTTTTAAAATGAATTGTTTTCTGATGACGAGGTGAATGCAAATCTTTTACAGACCCGATGCCTCACAGTGTCACTTGCAGTTTGCTTTTGTCATAGAAAGGCTTAAAACATTGAAATAGTAATCCATTTATTTACATGTAAAATATGTTTTTATTTGCTCTGAGAATTTCAGGTGTGTATTCAATATATTTTGACCATATTCACTCTCAACTCTTCACTTCTATTTTTTCTGAGATCTACCTCCTAGCTCCATGTTTTTTTTTTGTTTTTTATTTTTTTTTATTTTTTAAATTTTTTTAGGTAACATTCTGAATCTAATCAGTGCTGCCCATTGGCACTTGGGTACAGACCCACCCTTGAGGTATGGTCAATTTACTAGAGGCCACAAACCTGGAGAAAACTGACTCTTCCTCCTCTAGCAGCCAATAAGTGCCAGCCGCTCCTCAGCTAGGAGTTGGGGCCTCATGAGTCCCTCTCCCACGAATGCTGGAATGCTGATCGGCTCGTTCTTGCACAGATCGTGTACAGGCAACCACAGCTGCTATGAGATAATTTAATCAATTTATAGTGTTTGCCTTGAATCATGTTTAAGGAAGGCCTTCCTTCTTACAAAGCATCAATATATTCCCTTATTTCTTCTAACACTGTAAAGGCTTTGACCAAATATTTTGGATTTGTGTTTGGAAATGGTATGAGGTATAATCAAATTCATTTTCTTCCTTAAAATAGCTATCTGGTTGCCACGGCACCATTTGTTGAATAGGCCATGGTTCCCCTACAGAAATAATAGGTAACATACTAAAGCCCATGTATGTGTTCTGGCTTCTGGTTTCATAGAAGCATTTGTGAATTTTAGTACTGATTTAATTACTGGAAGTATTTTATGAGCTGTGACATCTGACAAGGTTTTGCTGTTCTATTTTTTTTTTCAAAGTTGCTTTTGCTCAGCCTGAACATTTATTGTTTCACACAGGTTTTGAATTAGATCTCTTTGTAACCTAAAAGATATTAGAAGATTTTCTTGGAATTACATTGTATGTATAGATTCACTTCAAGGAAATCAATGTCCTTTTGGTATTATGTCTTTCTTACCCAGAAAAGTAAAGCATATAGAGCATCTGGGGAGGTCTCACAGTGAAGGTCTGGCGCATTTTTAAGTCCCTATGCATTTCACCATTTTGTGGTTATTTAAAATGGTATGTTACTTTGTTCCAAGATTTAAAAAACTTTTTTTTTTTTTTTTTTTTTGGCTTGAGATGGTCTTGCTGTGTATCTCTGGCTGTACTGGCATTAGTTATATAGCCCAGGCTGGCCTCAAGCTAGTGGCGATGCTCCTCCTGCTTAGCCCTTTTGTGATAAAGTTGCAGATGTGTGCCACATACTCATCCTAAAAGCTGGTAGCTGTGTACGTGATGGTTTATATTGGTTGTCAATAGCATCCAGAACCATCTTGGACATAAATCTCTGGGTATGTCTTTGATGGATTCTCTTGAATAGGCTAATTGGGGTGAAGATTGTCCCTAAATGCAGGTGGCATCAGTCTATGCAGCGAGGTTCTGGACTGCATGAAAAAGAGAAAGCTAGCCAAACACCAACATTTATTGCCCTCTGCTTCCTGATTGGGTGCAGGATGCAATTAATCAACTGCCCCAAGCCTTTGTTGTGGAGGAATGCCTTGAGTGGATATAGCACTTGTCAATAAAGCACTGTTTAGCCAATCAGCTGGGCAGAAGGATAGGAAGTGGAAGGCGGGGTTTTGAGGAGAGGTTGGAAGAGCTGGTTGCTGGTGAGAGTTGACAGTTGGGGAGAGAAGCCACCAGAGGAGGATCAGATTGGCAAGTGATTGGGATATATGTAGGCTTTGAGGCCATAGGATGAGAATAGTTTATTTTAGTTTACTAGTAGATTAGTAGTAGTTTAGATTCTGCCCATCGTAGTGCTTGCAGCTTTAAAATACACTACGGTCTCATTGTATCAGTTATTGGCTTCCTAGGCCATACAGATAAGATAATTGCAACACTTTGTGACTAGAATGTCCCTAACATGATGGACCGTACCCTGGAACTCAGCCCAAATAAACGTTCCTAAGAAGTTTTTATCAGTCATTTTGTCCCAGCAATGTATAATAACTAATATAGTATATATGCTCAAACTGCTAAAATCTCTTTATTTGGTGGCAAATAGTTGATTGGCGTGGGCGTCAGTGTTTCTCTTGCATGCCCACTTGCCTCTCTCTCTTCCTATCATGTGAGGACACAGTAAGAATGTGACTGTCTGGAAGCCAGGAAGAGAGCCCTCACCAGAACCTGGCCACACCAGCATCCGGACCTTTGATATCCAGCCTCCAGAACTGTGAGAAAAGAAAGCCCCCATGTTTAAGCCCTCAAATATTTTAAATCTTTTGGTGACATTTTTAACTTTTGCTTTCAATGGTTTGTATTTCGCTTTTGTTAGAATGTTTAAAAAGAGGCTGGGTGTGGTGGCGCATACCTTTAATCCCAGCACTTGGGAGGCAGAGGCAGGTGGATCACTGTGAGTTCAAGGCCAGCCTGGCCTACAAAGTGAGTCCAGGACAGGCAAGGTTACACAGAGAAACCTTGTCCGAAAAACAAAAAAAATAAAAATAAAAATAAAATAAAATAAAATAAAAAAATAAAAGAAGAAGAATGCTTAAAAAGTTAATTTCTCCAGACTCGCTTGCAGCTAAGGTATGCAGTCTGCTACTCACCTGTTTTCTTCACTCAAAATGTAGCTAGAGAAATGACTGATTTCAAGAAGCAGCGATTTGTGGAGAGGTAGGTTTTTCTGGCAGTCATGGTATTGGAAAGTATTGTTTTTGGCAGGAGTTCCATCATTCTGATGTCCTGACATTACCTGATCCAGGAATGGATGGCGGAAGTGGTGTTTTTCTGAGGGCTGTGTTTTGGAGCTGGCCAGGGGTTTCCTTGTTTGCTGCTAGTTGCAGCAGCAGAAGAGTCTCTTCCCGTGAACATAAAGTAAGGGCTATGAATTGTCACCCCTCAGGTGCTGTATTAGAGTTAGGTTCATCGGTGAGTGAGAGAGCGAGCAGAAACACTCACAAGCTAGAAGTTGGAGGCAGGAAGTTCAGAGTTGGTTTGGTGGCTTATTCCATGAAACCTGAGATTTGGCTCCTTTAATCCATGCTGCTTCGTTCTGTGTGCGCTGCCCTTTCTTTGCTCGTCCTGTGGTTGGAATGGTCACTTCAGCTCCTGCCATCATGTCTGTACCCAAGATGTAAGGAAGTGGAAGTGTTGCGTGCAGTCCTGATGTTTCCTTTGGAAGGTTGTAGAACTTGCTGTGTGGTTATTCGATTTACACCGTCGGACAGAACTCAATGTCATAACTCATATGTGGCCTATAAAAGATTTGAGAGGTCTACCATATATTCTTGGGGGTGGACCACCTTCCTAGATACAAGAGAGACGACTTACCAATACTAGTCAAAGCTCAGGAGTGTACATACTCACTTCTTGGGCAGTTAGTCTGGCTTTCCAGGAGGGACGTCCTTGCCCACCATTCCCCATTATGGCTGGTTCTGCCCTCTAGGAGACTCTTCTCTCAGCATCCTCAGAGCCAGACATAATAAAGTCTCCCAGGCTTTATAGCCTCATTTCTTTATTATTATTATTATTAACATTATTTTATCCATATGAATGTTTTGCCTGCATGTATATATGTGCCCTACGTGCATGTCTGGTGCCCATACAGGTCAGGAGAGGGTATCAGATCCCCTAGAACTAGAGTTATGGTTGGTGTGAGCCACTATGTGGGTGCTAGGAATCGAACCCTGGTCTTCTGCAAGAGCAACAAGTTTTCAAATGGCTGAGTCAACTCTCTAGGCCCATGGCCCCATTTCTTGATGGTTTGGGGTGGGGAGGACTCTGGGTTTCTCATTGCTTTGTAAAAGAAAAGAAAGGGAGAGCTTTCTTAGGGGACGCTTCGTAGTATCTGCCACAGATATAAGAAAAGGGCCTGGCTGAGTGCTTAGTCTCAGATGGGACATTGGTATCCCAAGGCTCAAGCAACATGTAAGAAAGGGCGGAATGAACGTGAGAGTGGAGGGATGGGGGAGTGCTGTGAGATGTCGCCTTCTGGACGCGGCAGCACTCTTGTGTTCTTACGCCTGTGCTTACCTGCACAAGACCTGCAGAAGATGGGCTCTGTCAATATTGAGGCACGAGTGGGGGAAGGGCACATAAGGCCCCATTCGTAGCTGAAGGTTAACTGGGAAGGAAGTGACGTGAAGGAGTGTGGCTGATGGTGGATTCCCATGCCCTGGTGGCTGGTGCAGTACCTGTGCACATTCCGGCAGCACGAGACCCAGTGGGTCACACAAACAAAAGCAGAGGACATGAAGGTTGGCGAGGAGGTGTTGAGGGGGTCTGGGGCGGATAGGAGATGGGAGTTGGGTGTGGCTGTGATTAAGATACGTTCTGTCCATGTGTGGAGTCATCAAAGGACGAATAGAAATATTCTCAATTTTAAGAAGAAAGGTAAAGTGCCTCGCCCACACTTTTGCTACATGAATGCACAGGAGTTACATATAGAAGATGAGGTTTTAAAGATAAAACTTTACAGCCAGGTGGTGGCGGTGCACAGCTCTAATCACAGCAGTTTGGATGCAGAGTCAGGCAGATCTCTGTGAGTTCAATGCTAGCCTACTCTACAAAGTGAATTCCAGGCCAACCAGGGCTACATGCAGAGAAACCCTGTCTATAAAAAGCAAAAAAAAAAAAAAAAAGACAAATATTTTAAAAACCTTACAAAAAATCATACACAGTTATAGCTCTGACACATCTTAGTAGTACTTAGTATTACCCTCTAAAGTCTTACAAATTCGCATATGTTAGCTACTGATGTCTAGCAGGCCACCCCAAAGTCCATGTGTTCTCATTCGTGCCTCAGCAAGTTCATTGATCCTAGCAGGCTCAGCAGGCTTGGCTGGGCGTGGCCCGAAGCTGCAGGCGGGGAGGAGAATGGGCGGGGTAAAATGTTTTTAGACAGTTTAGCTGGTGGCACATGCCTGCAATCCCAGCAGTTAGCAGGTGGGGCAAGGAGGATTAGGAGTCCCAGGCCATTCTGTCTCCAGGAAAAAAGGAAAAAAAAAAAAAAATCAATCTACCACAATACGATTGCTTTAGCCAGTTGCTCTAATGTAATAATTTGCTGATGGAGTTCAAATTTCCCTTTTAGTATTTTAAGACATTGAACAGTTTATCAGTCATTTGCATATGGCCACTTTACTTTTCCCTTCTCGATTCATGTATTAGTTACCTACACATTGGCCCCAAAACATTGAAGTGTCCGGGTCGCGAGTTCATTGGGTGGATATGGGCAGAGCATTATTATGCGTCACACTTACACTTGCAGGAGTCCACTTCTTCCCCGGTGGGCTCTGGGGTTAGAACGCAGACCGTCACACTTGTCTGGCAAGTGCTTTTTACCCAGTGAGCCATCTTACTGGCTCCATTATCGTCCTCCAAGACCATAATTCATAACTCTGCCTGTTAGCTTAACAGCTACCCTCGTGCCACGTGCACTGCACTGAGCCGTGCAATGAGGTAGGTAGGACAAGTGCGTGGGCGCATTGCGGCACACTGCCCCGACATCCCACTCCAGGACTCAGGGCCGTTGGCTGGTGCTTGCACTTAGCTGAGTCTATGGGACTGACTTGAAGATAAAGAGAGCGACCTGGTCCACATTCGCACCCCTCTCCTGAGGCAGTTTATGTTGTAGGAGTCAAGGTCCTGCCTCCTCACCATCCCAGTTCCATCTACAGCTGTTATCCGGCAGCTGCTAAGGGTACAGGCCTCCTGCTTGCAGAGCCCGACTTCTGGGAATCTCATCAACAGAGGTGGAGCTGGCTTTCAGTCCTTTCTCAAACAGACTGTCTGTATGACCTTCAATATTACAGGGCACTGTGAGTCTCTGTGAACCTCGAGGCTTTGATGTCTAAAGCTGCATTGATTATAACATCTGCCTTTTGCAGTTGCTTTGAGGGTCAATAATGGCATGTGTCAGGAACTATGAACAAGCAATAACATGATCATTTTGATTAAAATGTCATGCTTGATAAAACCTGTAATAGTGGCAGAATACTCAAGAGGTCCAGAGCAGAGGAGATGGGGTGGCTTTGTTGAATTTTCCTCTTTTAGTTTTTACTTACTCGCCTGCCCTACCATCCCTCAACGAAATGTTATACTAACTTATTTCCAGCAGGTGGCGCCTCTGAATAAGGCCATAGCCCTTGCTCTTCAATGTGCGTGCGCTTGTGGTGGTCCATTTTCCTCCGTTAACCATCCCATCAAAGGCAGATTCTCCCATCATTCATTCTTCCATTTTTTCCCTCAAAAAATGCTTACCTATCATTGGCTGCAGCCAAAGAGCAGCTTTAAATTCTATCTAGAGTGCCACGGTGACTAGAAAACAAAAAGGAAACACTATATTGAAAAGCCGCTGGTAGCCAGTTGATAAGGCAAGATTCTAGTCATGGGGTGATTCTGGTTCTGGGGTGCTGCCAACCCATGCTCTAGGTTGCACTAATAAAGCTGGAGTTTATTAGTGAAACTGAGCTAGAGAGCAAATGATTCCTTTGCAGGAACCATTGATGGGCATCCTAGAGTCTGTCTGCAGCTTTCCCCAGGGGCAATTGATCCGCGACTTGTTAAAATTGCCAAGTAGAAGACTGAGGAAGAAAACCCATAAAGGGGAGGAGAGGAGGAGCTAAAGAGCTAAGAGGGAAGAGGGGTGAGGGGCCCTGTGTTCTGGAGATCCAGAAGTGACTTTGTAGGTCCTTGGCCTGTCTAAGCCCACCTAGATGCCAGGAAGGCCTGAGTGGGGACAGTGAGTGCCTACCCTCACCTGTCTAACACTGACCACAAAACTCTGGGGGATAAGCCGTGCTTGGTGGCGCATGCCTTTAATCCCAACACTTGGGAGGCAGAGGCAGGCGGATTGCTGTGAGTTCGAGGCCAGCCTGGTCTACAAAGCGAGTCTAGGACAGCCAAGGCTACACAGGGAAACCTTGTCTCAAAAAAAAACAAAAAACAAAAAAAACAAAAAAAAACCCAAAAAACCCAAAAAACAAAAAAACCTCTGGGGGATGAGCTTGCCTGAAGGTCCTCTAAGCAGTGCAGTTTGGGGGCATCACAGCGGGCACTGGGGATGAGGCTGTAGCTGCTTTGGTGGAGTTCTTGCTTAGCATGCATGGGGTCCGGGCTTAATCCTTACTCCCACCTAAAACAGGTGTAATGCGTGCGTGCCTGCAATCCCAGCACCGGGGAGGAGGCAGAGGCAGGAGGATCAGAAGTCCAAGTTCTTGCTTTCTACATAGTGAATTTGAAGCTAGCCTGGGACACTTGAAATCCTACTGGGGGGGAGGGCAGGGGCTCTCCCTGTGAGTGAGAGTCCTTTCTCAGAAACACTGACACGCACTGCTAGTGTCCTTTAAAGTGAATAATGCAATAAGTTGGGCATGGTGGCACATACCTGTAACCCAGCACTGGGGAGGCTGAAAAAGAAAGATCATGAGTTCAAGTCCAGCTGTGTCACATAGAAAGACTCTGTCTCAAAAAGTAATGCAATTCAATCAATATCTATTGATGCGATGGCTCAGTGGGACATGGTACTTGCCACTAAATCTGATGACCTGAGGTCTGTCTCCAGAACCGACGTGGTGGAAAGAGAGAACTGATTCCTGAAGGTTTGTCCCCTGATTCCCATAAGGATGCTATGGCATTGTGCACGCGCATACGCATGCACACACCCGTGCACATGCATACATATACATGCATGGACACACACAAAATAAATAAATAAATGTGAAAAATAAGATGAATACTGAATTGTGGGCAAAATTTATATGTAGATGTGTGTTAGGGGTGGAGACAAGCCTTCATGTATACACATCAGCTGTCAACATTGGGTTATCTTGAGCCAGAGGATGCAGGGTAAGTTTGAGAGGTGGGGCTGGAGAGATGACTCAGCAGTTAAGAGCACTGGTTGCTCTTCCAGAGGACCTAGATTCAATTTCCAGGCCCCACATGGTAGCTCACTACCATTGGTTCCAGGGGATCCAGGGACCTATTCTGGTCTCCGTTGGAGACTAGGCATGCACAGATATACACGTTGTACAGATACATGTGCAGACAAAACAGCTGTGCATTTTAAAAAAGACTTACTTATTATTATGTATACAGTACTCTGCCTGCATGTACACCTGCATGCCAGAAGAGGGCACCAGATCACATTATAGATGTTTATGAGCCGCCATGTGGTTGTTGGGAATTGAACTCAGGAACTCTTGAACAGCAGGCAGTGCTTAACCTCTGAGCTATCTCTTTAGCCCCTGCAATTTTCTTTTTTAAGTTTGGGAGATTAGGTTGAGGATCCAAGAATGGCACCCATATTTACACTGGCCCTGGCATACAGGTATCCCTCAGCTCCTGATGTCACTTGACCCCCAACCTGACTGCCACGGCATCTCAAGAACATGGCCACGTTGCTTCCACCACACCCGCCAGGTAACATCCTCCTCTTCACTTTTCAAATCCAAGTCTGAGGTAGATGCCACTGCTCAGCAGAGCCTGTGGCATACACACGTTCTGGTGGCCAGGGATGCTTGGCCACTGGGCACCCAGAAATTAGTGTTTATTGGACTCTGG
Source organism: Acomys russatus (assembly GCF_903995435.1). Lineage (NCBI taxonomy): Eukaryota > Metazoa > Chordata > Mammalia > Rodentia > Muridae > Acomys > Acomys russatus. Next base: position 13,372,510 of record NC_067140.1, on the reverse strand, counting down.
GTCCTAAGGAATGCAGGGAAGATGACGATACTCTTCAATTCATCAAGAGGGCAGAGATGGACCATCTTGGTAACACTATCGCAACCCTGGCACTCAAGGTTTTCTCCTCTGCAAAATGGAATTGGGGGGCTGGAGAGATGGCTCAGAGGTCAAGAGCACTGACTGTTCTTCCAAAGGTTCACAATCATCTATAATGAGATCTGTTGCCCTCTTCTGGCATGCAGGTGTACATGCAGAACACTATATATATTCTTTATATATATAATATATTCTTTAAATATAAAAATAAAGAATATATATATATATATATATATATATATATATATATATATATATATATTCTTTTAAAAAATGGAATTGGTATTACTTCCTTCCCTGAATCCAAGCATGGAAGACTAAAGAAATGAACACGTGCACAACTCTTAAGGCTGTGTTGGCCTCCTGAGTTTTCAGCTGCATTCACCCATACCCTAGCCCTTGGGAAGCCCCCTGTTACCCTGTTGGTTTTCATACTTGGAGCTGGCAGCCATGAACACTGGCACAGTGGGTGGCACCTGCTGACCGAGAAATGAGATAGACAGTTCCTGGTGCATAAGACCTCAGGTCCCAGGAAACACCTATTGCTGGTCTTTAATACCACCCCAGCCGGTGACTCCTCATGGTGCCGTCTGACAGAACTGCTAAGAGGTAGGTGTGTAAGAAGTGCCTGAAATGGCATCTAGAGAGAGGGTTTCATTATTGGGGGCCTCCAGAGGATCTGGGACACCCAAGATAGCGGAGCACCATGGGTTGGAGGTAGGCCCGTAGACAGCCCAATGGTTCTTCCCCACTCTCTTCAGTTTAGGGACAGAACACAGGGCCCCAGCAAGCTGGGTAGGCTCTTTACCACTGAGACAGAGGCCCAGTCTTGCAAATATCTGTTGAGTAATAAGCATGTTGAAAGAAGAGGAAAGAACCCAGGAAGAGCTCGTGGAGCAGTAGTGTGTTGCCTTCATCCCTCCAGCAGCCCACTGCAGGCTGTTGGAGTTGCAGTCATGAGCAAGGCCCCAGGCTTGTATTCCAGGGCCATTCTTCCCCTAAGGGGCGGGAAGCCCACGCAGCAGGCTTTAGTCTATGATGTGAGATCTGAGAAGTGAGGGGGTGAGAGAGAAAAATGGGTAAAGGGATTAGCTTTCTTCTTTAATCCAGTGTAAAAGAAACTGTTAATGCCAGTGTGGTGACACACAGCCTTTGACATGATGACAGTAGGGTGTGGTGGGGCCTGGGGACAAATGGGGAAGGCACACTCTTTTCAAAGGAGGCACTGCTCTGAGAGCTGAGAGAGAGAGAGAGAGAGAGAGAGAGAGAGAGAGAGAGAGAGAGAGAGAGACAGACAGAGAGAGAGAGAGACAGAGAGAGAGAGAAGCCCATGTTGCTTGGCTTCCAGTTTGTCCAAGAAAGACAGAAATTGGGGTTTTAAATTTTTTTAAAAGTTCCTGTTTTTACTTTTGGGCAGTGAACATAATATATATATATTTTTAATCACATAGGCAAAGAAGAAAAAAAAACCCATAATTTTTAAATGAATTCCTGACCTAAGCCTGGAGAGGCCTAGGATGCGACCTCCAGTCTTCCAGGGACCAACAGATGGCTCTAAAGGGCAATGCTGACACAGTTCATTAAATGCAATTTAGGAAGACGTGATGTGAAGTGCCAGAGAACAAGAGGCGCACTAGAGGAGGCCACAAAGCTAGGTTCAGAGAGGCCAGTTGGAGGGGATAGGGCTGACCGAGATCAGATGATGAAGGAGGAGGAGACGGAGTTTCAGGGGACCAGGATGTTCAGAACGTGGCCTTGAGTGCCTGGCTCGCCTGCTCAACCATCTCTCAATATTCCTGATTATAACTTCTGCTGCTTTTATGCCCTCCCCCAAAGACCATTTCCTGTCATGAGAAGGCTTTTCAGCCATCAAGCTTGGCAGCACTCCCCCTCTCTCTCCTCCCCAGTTCTTTCTCTTCCACCCCACCCCTGTATTTGTCCCACTTCTTTCCCAGGAATATTAAAGAAAACACGTACTCCTGACCTTTATCTGAACACCTTGCACTTGCCAGCTCAAAGGGAAGCAATTTGCACAGGAGGGAATGTCTTCCCCCGTGGCTCTCTTTCCCCCTGTGCCCTGAGCCAAACACAACAGATGACTCAGAGATGGCAGGAGCAGCCAGCAGGGCCTGGGTTAGAAGTCAGGAGTCCAGTCCAGGCCTAGCCCAGCAGTCCAGTTCCTCCTGCGGCCAGGCATACGGCTGGGCCACATAGGCTCAGCTGTCACATAAGTAGGAAGTACCTAAGGTCACTGCTGTACATCATGACTCAGGACCCAGACCTCTCCTGCTAGCGCTTGTCACATGTCTGTCAGGGTGCCAGGCTCCCGACACGTGCGATCCTAGCTGATGCTTGAATATTGGGTCTTTTCATGCTTCTGTGATAAAATGCCCTGGCAAAAGCCACTCAAGGAAGGAAGGAAGAAGGAAGGAAGGGTTTATTTTGTCTCACAGTTCAAGGTACAGTTAGTTGGTCTGTCATGGTGAAGATGGAGTAGAGCGCTGGTCCCAGCGTATCCTGTCAGGAAGCAGAGATGGATGCCGGTGTTCTCCTCACTTCCTCACATTTCTTCAGTCAGGGCTCCAGCATACGGAATGTTTTTGCCACCCCACCCCCATTCATAGTGGGTCATCCCCCATCAAGTAAGCATCTCTATCAATGGCCCCACCCCCAGCTACACCAGGAAGTTTGTCTCCTAAGTGATTCTAAATCCCATCAAATTGACAAGATTAAACATCTCAAACTCACCCCATGTTGATTTGAGGAATAAACACATCACTTAGTTAGAACATTCCAACCTTGGCTCTAAAGTCTTCTGTTCATCTCATGATGCAAGATGCATTGAGGATATCTCTAAAAGAGTCCACAGCCTTTAACAGTCCCAACACTGTTTGGACGTCCAAAGTCTCTCCTGAGACTGAAGGCAATCTGTGAGCCTCAATAATAAACAAACAAACAAACAAACACCAAGCTGAAAGCTTCCAGCACACGGAGGTGCAGAGTAAACATCCCAAGCTAAAAGGCAGAAAAAGGAAGCTAGCAAGGAAAATCCGATGAGTCAAGACCAAAATGCAGCAGAGCCAGCACCAGCCTCTCAGCTCTTGTGGGCTCTTGGTGACACCCTCTGGACTCAAGTAGACTTAGACAGCGTAATGGGTTGAATGAGGACTGGGTAGTGTGGCAGTGTCAATGTTTGGTCCCCAGTAGGTGGAACTGTTCAGGAAGGATTAGGAAGTGTGGCCTTGCTGGAGGAAGTGTGCCACTGAGGATGGGTTTTCAAAAGCCCATGCTATTCCCTTTAGCTCTTCCTGCCCTACGGTTGTGTCTCAAGATGTGAGCTCTCAGCTACTGCTCCAGCACCATGCCTACCTGCCAGCTGCCATGCTCCCTGCCAAGACAGCCATGGACTATAGCTCTCTGAAACTGTAAACCCCAAATAAACACTTTTATAAGTTGCCCTAGTTCATGGTGTCTTATCACAGTCACAGAGAAGTAACTAAGACAGGCTACACTGCCTGTAGCATCTGTAGGCTCTCTCTTGGGTTCGTTACTCTCTGCCTACATCTTTCCTCAGTGGGCATCCTATGATCCTTTTAGTTACAACATGCTGGAAAGTCCATAGTCACCTAGCCTTCACCTCCACAGCTTCATGCAGTGGCCTCTGAAGGACTTCTTGCAGGGAATATGACCCTGCTACGAATTGCCTAGCCTGTGACTGTATTGTCACTGTATTCTACATGCCTCCAAAACTAGCACCACAGGGACAAAGCATGTTCTTTCAGCTGTAAATGGAATTTGGTCCCCTTCTACCACCACTGTAGTAACCTCTGGGGACTGTACTGGCTGGACCTGGGGAAAATACTTCCAGGAGCATTGTGTTTTCAAGTGGGGAGTCCCCTCCATGGTGCTCTTCAATCTAGACTCTCTCCTCTCAAATAAATTTGCACTTTTACAAGTTGGAACCTTTGATGGGTGGAGTCTTGCCCTCAGGGCAATTTTCTATTGTCCTAGTGCAGAATTTAAGATTTCTCTTTAATGGTGTGAATGAACCTTGTTAACCATCACAGTTGGTTTCTGTATATCTACCTTGTCAGCAACTTTAAATATGCTTACATTACACACACACACACACACACACACACACACACACACACACCCCTACTCTTTCTAATAACCATTCCATAGACTGGATGTTACTCTCTCCTGGAATTTCCTCTGCCAAATAAATGTATACATTCCTTTTGGATCCAGTTTCTCTCAGATTTTCAAGACAGAGGCACAACGCAGCCAAATTCTTTGCCAGAAAATAACACGAATGGCCGCTAGTTCAGTTTTGACTACGGTCCTTATCCATCTCTGAACTATCGTAAGTAGGGCCTCCATTGTCCACATTTCTCTCAGCAGTCTGGTCTTCTAAACTCCCACTGAAATGATGCCTTAGGCCCTGCTTAGGACATTCAGGTGCTTCTCTAGTTTGCAGGTTCAAACTCATGCATCTCTTCCCACAAACCAGTTCCAAAGGCCTACAAACCTGAGCAGGTTTATCAGCAACAACCCCGCTCCTGGTACCAATTTCTACATCAGTTACTTTTCTTATTGTTATGATAATTACCTTAAAAAAAAAGTCCATGCAAATGTTTATTTTGGCTCACAGCTTGAAGGAATAGCTAGTCTTGGTGGGAATGGAGTGGCTGGTCACATTGCACCCACAATCAGGAAGCAGATAAATGCTGAAGCTCACTTGTTTCTTCCTATCTATTTAGCTAAGTTCGGAGCCCATAGAATGGTGTTTTTTTTTCCCATAATGGGTCTTCCCACCTCAGTTTAATCTCTCCAGAAGCATTCTCACAGGCATGCCCAGAGTCTCGGCTCCTAAGTGATTATAAATATTGTCAAGGCAGCAATCAATGCTAAGCATGGGTCCATGAGGTAAAGGGAGTTTCTCTGCTATGCACACAAGGAAGAAGAAACCAGGGAAGTAAAGTCGTGACACTTGTCTGCTATAGCAAGGCTTACAGATGCGACCTTAAAGATGGTATTATTTGAAATAAATGAATATGAATATCTGAAGTCGGGCTGCAGTCCTAGTTATTGGGGTTATGGGTGTGATGAAATAAGAGAATGCAGAGTTCAAGGGCAGTCGGACAACTTAATGAAAACCTGTCTCAATCCTTTAAAAAATGTAGCCTGGCATGGTGGCACATGCCTCTAATCCCAGCACTCAGGGAGGTAGAGGTGGGTGGATCTCTGTGAGTTCGAGGCCAGCCTGGTCTGCAAAGTGAGTCCAGGACAGCCAAGGCTATACAGAGAAACTCTGTCTCAGGAAAAAAAAAAAAAAAGATTAACCATTGAGATATAACAAGAATAAATTAATTTTAAAAAAAAAAAAAAAAAAGAAAAAAAAAAGTAAAAAAAAAAGTAAAAAGTAGGATGAGGATATAGACTGTGGCAGAGTACTTGCTCACCATGCACGAGGCTGTAGGTTCAACTCCTAGATCCCCTGCCCCTAAATATACACAATAACACACTAAATATGCAGAAGAGCTTCAGGTGAAAGTGACAGCCAGTTCCCCAGCTCCAGTCCCACCCCCCAGGGACATCTTGGTGATCATTTTGATTTTTTCCTCGATTATAAACTGCAGCGTTGTGGTCTGAGTCTTGGTGACCCTGCCACATCCCCAGTTCCTCTGTTGAAATCCTAGAGCCAATTCATAGTATTGGAGGTGGGGAGCTTTGGGAGGCGATGAGACCACGAAGGTGGGGACCTTGTAAGTGGAATTGGCCTCTTATGAGAGAGGACCACAGGAATTGTCATTCCGGCATAATGTGGCACCGTCTGTGCACTCGAAGGTGGGCCACACGACACTGAATCTTCTGCTTGATTTTGAATGTCCTGGTCCATAAATCTGTGAGAATAAAAATCTGTGGTTTATGAGTCATGCAGTTTATGATAGTTTGGTATAGCAGCCCAAAGGGGCAGAGGCAAACCTCTGGGCAACATGTTCTGAGCTCACCCTAAACTTCCCTTCTCCTCTCAGCTTTGCCTCTGATCACATGATTTTATGTACTTATTTGTGGTCCTGTTCCTTCTCATAAATGTGGTGAATGCAAACATTAGTTTCTTCTGTTGTGGGTTTACGTCAGGCTTTGTTTATTCACTCATCCCTGGTGAACACTTGGGTTGTTTCCCTCCCTGGTCACTGTGAGCAATGCTGTCAGGACGTGGAGGGATCATTTCTGGGGACCAGACACTGGAGAAGTGCTCTCTTTACTGCTGGGCTAATTCCCTAACCACCAATTTCAGAATTGGAATTGATGGACTATATGGCAATTTTATCTTTAATATTTGAGTGTGTGTGTGTGTGTGTGTGTGTGTGTGTGTGTGTGTGTGTGTGTGTGTGTAGCTGGATTTATAGGCAATTGTGAGCCAACCTCTGTGGGTGGGAACTGAACTTGAGTCCTCTGTAACAGTGGCAAGGGCTCTTAACCTCCCTTCCTTCGATTTTTACTTTTTTTTTTTTTTAAGATTTATTTATTTATTATTATGTATACAGTGCTCTGCTTGCATGTACTCCTGCAAGCCAGGAGAGGGCGCCATATCACATTACAGATGTTTATGAGCTACCTGTGGTTGCTGGGAATTGAACTCAGGACCTTTGGAAGAGCAGGTGGCGCTCTTAACCACTGAGCCATCTCTCCAGCCCCAGATTTTTACTTTTAAAAGGTAATTACCATTCTCTTTTCTTTAATGGCTCTTTTCATTTACAACACTAGTGCCCAAAGGCTCAATTTTACCATCTATGTTCTCTGATATATGTGTGTGTGTGTGTGTGTGTGTGTGTGTGTGTGTGTGTATTGTAAGCAAGCACAAGTGTTCTTGGGTGTGTATGTGCACACATGTGCAAATATGTGCATATGCAGTAGAAGGCGGGGGTTGATATTAAATGTCTTCCTTGGTTGCTCGCCACCTTATTTTTTGAGACAGGATCTCCCACTGAATCTGAACCTCACTGGTTCAGCTAGACTAGCTGACTGGAAAACTTAAAGAACTTAACCTCTCTTCAGCACCTCCCCCCCACCTCCCCTCCAGTCCGGGGTCACAGATGTGGCCTGTCATGCCAGGCTTTTATGCGGATGCTGAGAATCTGAACTCAGGTCCTCATGCTGCCCCAGCAAGTCCCTTACCAGCCACCTCCCCACCAGTCACCGTCCTTATCCATTTGAGGTGATGTCTCACTGTGCCTTTGGGTTCATTTACATAATTATCACCTTCATTTCTTTTTTTCTTTTTGTTTTTTGAGAGAAGGTTTCTCTGTGTAGCCTTGGCCGTCCTGGACTCACTTTGTAGACCAGGCTGGCCTCGAACTCACAGCGATCCGCCTGCCTCTGCCTCCCGAGTTCTGGGATTAAAGGCGTGCACCACCACGCCCGGCTAAAATGATAGTTTAGGATAATAATGAATGCCCAACGTGGAGCTCGAACCCACGTCCCTGAGATTAAGAGTCTCATGCTCTACTAACCGAGCTAGCCAGGCGCTTCATTTCTTAAAAGTAAGAAACAGTTCATATAAGAGCCATATCTTATAAGTACAGGTGAAACACTGTGTAAGCGTGTATGTGTGAAACCACTAACAGATGAAGATCTGGAACATTCTCAGTATAGCAGAGGTTTCTCACATGCTCCCTTCTAGTCTAAAGCCCTCACAGGCAACTACTTTTCAGGACTATGTGGCTTTTGCCCCCTCAACTAGTTTCAAACCTCTTACAGTGTCCTCTTAGGATTGCAGAGATGTTAACATTTTATGTACCCTCCTCACCTTTATCTTGGAGAGGGCGATTTCAGCATTGAACACTCCCCAAGTAGTGACATTCTCCCAGCTGCTTCCCCGCTCTCGATGAGTCTCTTTATCAAATCCACTTGCAGCTTTGTGACCAGGATGCTGCACAGCACAAGAGCTGCTGTCATCTCTCAGAGGTGAAAATACATAAGCCGAGCTCCTGGGACCCGAGTGGGAAATTGGAATGTCAGTGTGTTCGTTGATAACAAGAAAGAAAAGTGTTGAGCAGACAGGAATCATCTCCTCAGCTTGAAGACAGAGCCAAAGGAAAAGCCAAATGACACCCAGGAAGTAGCTGGTGGCCTGTGTCCATCCCACAGGTTCAGGTGAGAGCTGCCGGATGTCAGACATCGCTCTGGACACAGGGAGAAGAATGCATGAGAAGATGGGTCCTCATCCAGAGATCCCAAAGTGCATGGGAAAGCAGGCCCTGAATAGATGATCAGACTTCCAGGTTCAAGGCGGGGGGTGGGGGCGGGGGAAGACTTGCATATGTTAGGCTCTGCTTCTCTCTGAATTCAGTGAAATAACAGCCATAGACCTCGTAAAAGGCAATTCGCTAAGACAAAGGTCAACATATGATGACCTGGGCCTAAATCTAGCTTGCTGCTTACTCACCTGCAGTCCATAGGGTGGGGATAGTTGTACTTTTTCAAATGGCTGTAGAAAAGCAATCAAGGGTAGTGATATTTTATGACCAGTGAAAATGATGTAGCGTTTGGATTCGGGGCTCCTAAATCAAGTCTTTCGGATTGCGGCCACATGCCCCAGTGGGTGCTCCATGCATTGCTTGTGGCCGCTCTTCTGCTACAATGACAGAGACAGACCCATGTGGCAGGGACCTGTGCTAGGTAGAGTTTGCCAACCTCTGCCCCGTTCCATAGACCTTTATGCAGCGTGGGTTATGCACCGTCCTGTACAGCAGCCAGCCACTGCTGTGTGAGGCCACCAAACACTTTAAATATGGTTAGGAAAGATTTGAGCTGGACATCGATTTCAGGGTCAAGTACGTGCATGTGGCTTATGGCTACCATCTTCCACAGCACAGCATGGGGAGTGAGAAGGGTGTGTTGCTATGTACCAAGCATAGTGGAAGAGAGTGAGGAAGTGGGGTGGGGGGAGTTCCACACCACAAGCAGGTACCTAGTGGAAGCTCCTGAGTAGGGCTGAGAGCTCTGCCCAGTATCCCTGGCTTCTTCTAAGCTACATTTTAGAATTCCTGAATGGATGCTGAGATGTTTAGATGAAAAGATACTCTCCTTGGGAGGAATGTCCTCTTCCTTTTTTCTTTTCTTTCTTTCTTAATGTGCGTTAGTATGAATGTGTCAGATCCCTTGGTACTAGAGTTACAGACAGCTGTGAGCTACCATGTGGGTGCTGGGAATCGAACCCAGGTCCTTTGGAACAGCAGACAGTGCTCTTAACCACTGATCCATCTCTCCAGCCCTGGAATGTCCTTTTCTTAAAAGATGTTTTAAGAGTCTTTTATGGTGAATTTAACCAGCTCAAAAGCAAGGACGTAAAGATTCTGGAGCTGGATCCCCAGGACCCGTGGGAAAAGCTGGACAGGCCCTGCCCCTGTGATCCCGGCCCTGGGGAAGTGGAGACAAGGCAATCTCCAAATTGATGAGTTCCAGGCTTAGTGAGTGACCTTGTGGATGGACACACACACACACACACACACACACACACACACACACACACACACACACAGTATCCATGGTGCATGGATACACCATTGTTTGTGGTTATTAAGTTCTGCCCACATACACAGTTTTCTTTCTTTTTTAAAAAATTGTGCTTTTTATTGAGACAGGGTTTCTCTGTGTAGCCCTGGCTGTCCTAGACTCACTTTGTAGACCAGGCTGGCCTCGAACTCACAGCGATCCGCCTACTTCTGCCTCCCGAGTGCTGGGATTAAAGGCATGTGCCACCACTCACGCCCGGCATACACAATTTTCAATAGCCATGGGTCAATGTGCTTCCTACAGACAGCAAGGATTGGCATACGCTTGGGCAAAGTGTGGACTAAGTAAGAACAAAACCGGTTATGAAGATTCTGGCAAAGGCCCATGGCAGGATTTCTGATTAGGAGGCCCAGGATGCTGTGTAAGAAGTGCAGGCCTCATTTGCACAAGGTCAAGGTGGCATCTTCCCTGGCTGTGGCCATGGGTGGCATCTCCCCCGGCTGTGGCCATGGGCGGCATCTTCCCCGGCTGTGGCCATGGGTGGCATCTTCCCTGGCTGTGGCCATGGGTGGCATCTTCCCTGGCTGTGGCCATGGGTGGCATTTCCCCCGGCTGTGGCCATGGGTGGCATCTCCCCCGGCTGTGGCCATGGGTGGCATCTCCCCCGGCTGTGGCCATGGGCGGCATCTTCCCTGGCTGTGGCCATGGGTGGCATCTTCCCTGGCTGTGGCCATGGGTGGCATCTTCCCTGGCTGTGGCCATGGGTGGCATCTCCCCCGGCTGTGGCCATGGGTGGCATCTTCCCTGGCTGTGGCCATGGCTGGCATCTTCCCCGGCTGTGGCCATGGGTGGCATCTTCCCCGGCTGTGGCCATGGGTGGCATCTTCCCTGGCTGTGGCCATGGCTGGCATCTTCCCTGGCTGTGGCCATGGGTGGCATCTCCCCCAGCTGTGGCCATGGGTGGCATTTCCACCGGCTGTGGCCATGAACAGTAGAGCACGGTGGTGTCTAGCTGTCTCTGTGACCTACTCACTAACAGAAACTGCACATGTGCTTAGCTCACTGCTGCTGTGGAAGTCATTTTAAAATCTCAGCTATGCTCGTCATGACTTTGAATTATGGTTCTTCTTAACGCGGTGTTCAAACATGTCTAGGGATGAATCTGTTGTTACGTGACTGATTTGGTTTTTAAAGATTTTGATAACTATGTTTCAGTAGAAAATCTCCTCTGTGTACAGTGGATCTTGCCTGATAAACCCAATGCCAGTTGAAAAAGCCCATTAAAGACACTTAAGCTGCCGGAAAAATCACAGCTTAGCTTCAAGGTCCACCGTAGAGGAGCAGAAGTTTCCCCCAGAGATCTTCAAAGTATGGTTGCTGCTGAGTGCTTAATTATTCTCCCACCAACATTAAAAAACAAATAAACAAACAACAACAACAACTAATGGGGACCTACAAATGATTTCTTTTATAAGTCTACATATGAAACCTTATTTTAAGACATTACAAAAAGGTGTTGATGAGCGTCACCAGACTGTAAGGGATATGTGGCCCAAGAAAGGTGGAAAAAGAAACCAGTGAGCTATATCATGTCACCGAGCCTGATGGTCTGTGTTCAATCTCCTGGGCCCACGTGGTAGAAGAGGGAACTGACTCTAGCAA